>NC_069383.1:21996515-22299545 GCF_027475565.1 Acinonyx jubatus | reverse complement strand
GGGCAAGGAAAAGGCAGGGACAACGGTCTGGGCGATCGTCCTTGTGGGGATGACTAACAGCAATGACTGTCAGACAGGCAGGTGGTGAGGCTGGGCTCCTGGCCGGGGATGGAGGCGGAGCTGTCCACCAGGCTGGTGGGTTGGGGGTCGACTCGGGGAGTGCGACGACGCCCGCGGTACTCGATCATGTCAGGATGATAGGCTGGGTGGCGGCGAGCATGCTTGGTCAGATGGTCACTCCGGGAGAACTGCTTGGGACAGAGGGGGCAGGAGAAGCGCTTCTCGCCCGTGTGCGTCCTGTAGTGGCGGGCCAGCTCGTCGGAGCGCGTGAACTTCTTGTCGCAGTCGAGCCAGTCGCAGGAGAAAGGGCGCTCACCCGTGTGGGTGCGCTGGTGGGACTTCAGATGCGACGACTTGTAATAGGCTTTGTTGCAGCCCGGAAAGGGGCAGCGATGGCGCTTCGCTGCAGGTGTAACCGGCCTCCGACGAGGGACTGGACCTGTGGCGGGGGCGGGGCCCGCCCCAGGGGCCACGCCGGGGACCGCCCCGGGGGCGGCAGGCGCTCCGGAGACGGCAGGAGCGCCGGGGACCGCGAGCGCGCCGGAGGAGTGCGCGGGTCCGGAGACCTCGGCCGCGCTGGAGGCCGGGGTCGGCTCTGAGCCCAGGGTCGGGCCGGAGCACCGGGTCGGGTCGCAGGAGCCGGACGAGGCGCGCAGAGCTTCCCCCGAGTTCTCCCCGAAGCCCTCCCCAGAGCCGCCGCGCAAGTCAGCCAAGACGCTTGCAGCCAGCAGGTGGGGCGCGGCGCCGCCCGCGCCGGGGCTGGGGGCGGGGACCTGGGGGAGCGGGGGGACCGACGCGGGTCCCGGTGGCCCCGGGCCCGGCAGAGCGGACTCCGGCGGCGCCGCACCCACCTCCGAGCCTGCGGCTCCGCCCGCGCCCTCGGGGTCCGGCGGGCGGCGGTGAACCACGGCGCCCGCGGACATGGACACCAAGCACTCAGCGGCGAAGTAGTCCAGGCACGCCACGGCGGCCGACATGCTGGCACCGCCGGGCCGCCGGCAAGCGCCGTCCGAGCGCGGCCGGCCGCGGGCGAGAGAGTTCTCGGGAGCGTCCGTCCCGCAGCCTCGGAGCGAGAAGCAGGAGGCCCGGTGCGCGCCGCCCGCCGCCCGGCGCCGCCGCCGCCGCCCGCGCGGAGCCCGCCCCGCCTGACGCGCCCCTGACGCACCGGAGCCCGCGGGGGCGGCGGGACCCGCCCCGGCCCGCAGGACACCCCCTCGGAACGCGGGGCCCACCGGGCTAAGTCATTTTTAACAGCCTAAGAAATTATCTTGTCTTCGCTTTCTTGCCTCTGCTGGTGAGCCAGGTAATTTTAATAAAGAGAAAACTCCCCGATCGTAACTTCTGGGCAGCCTGCCGGCTTCGCGCCCCCCCAACCCCCCCTCCCCGCCCGCTGGTCCTCCGCCAGCTGGGTGTCCGGCGGAGTCCGCGAAACTTTTTTTTTAAGGAAAAAAAAAATGCTAATACCTGATCTGTCTTTCGATTCATAATTGCGATTGTTAGTTAAGCGGGCTGGAATTACATTTCATTTCTGTCCGCCGCTCTCAGACCGAATTTAAAATATCCCCAAGTCTGCATCAAAAAAAAAGTTTTCTCATTTAACAGTTCCACTGTAATCCGGAGTCGGTACCAATTCCCTAAATAGATCCACTACGTAGCCATTAATTAATAGCATTTCGAACCAGAAACAGTTCTAACCTTGAAACAGCAAAGAATCCTCTCATGGTTGAAATTGAAACTTAAAATCCTTTGAGTAACGATTTAACTATTCAACCAACGAAAGAAAAATGCATGTTTAAACTGCATTAACCTGTCACAGGCATACAAACAAATTTCCACGCTGAAATAGAAATTATAGACTAGCAGCGAGATAAACACATTAAAATGGACTCCCACAATTTTAATAATAGAAAGTCACGTTTCCAATTAGGCAACATCTTTTATTTTTCTTTTGACAAAAATTAAAAATAAGAAAATGCAACAAATGATATAGAATTGCTCATTGTGACTGTGTGTGGGGGGGGGGTTCTTTTTATATAATAAGGTATATGTTTAATTTGTTTTTTTTTTGCATTTCTTCATTGCTTTCATTTTTTTTTCCTCCTTTGATTTTTAAAAAATTAAGAACGCATAGAAAGGCAAGCAGGATGATTTCCAAAAATAGTCCCAGCACGGTTTTTGATGCACACAAGCTTTACTATATAGTGTTGAATTATATGCATTTTATTTGTAATTCTTCAGTACTTTTTCTTTTGGAAATTAAAAATACATATATATCAAGAATAACATATATTCGTGTAATTGCTTCCTAGAATAATCAAATGTAACTTATTTGCTTCAGGGTTTTTTAATTTATATTAAAGATTGCAGATAGAGTTGAATGTCACTTTATCTCCCTCTCCAATTCAACTTTCTCCCTCCTTGCATCCCTAGGTTATCAGCATCATAAAGAGTATATTCTTAACAGTAGTTCTTACTATACCTTTATTGCCTAATTACTTATATGTATTTATATGTAAATATAGATTGATGCTTATGTGTTTTAAATTTTCTTTATAAATGGTACAGTAATATACATGTCATTTTGCCACTCACTTTTTCTCCTCAATATGATTTTGACAACTATCCATGTTGTTACCTATAGAATCTGCTTTATTCATCTCAGTAGTTTCATTAATATTATCAGCTATGTTAGTTTTATGGAGATGCCATTCTAAACCAGGTAACTGTTATAAAGTTCCTGGCCTCAAAATTTTAGACAATTAACTCAGTTTATCTACACAGGTTAAATTTGTGTCAGAGCATTCTTTACTAGCTGCTTTTCATTTTATTATTTGGAAAAAACGTACAGATCTTTAACAATGCAGAGAGTATATCACAAGCATCCATGTACCTGTCATGTAATTACTGAATGTTAACATTTTGCCGTATCTGCTGGTCTTTTTTTTTTTTTTTTTTAATTGACCTAGTCAAGATTTCTGACTAAATTGAAGTCCCTTTGTACTCCTCCCCCAAACCATTCTTCACCTTTTTCTCCAAAAGCAAACACTATCATGAATTTAGTATGTAACTTTCCAATCTAGGTTTTATATTTTTACTACACATGAACCTATAAGAATACAGAATACTGTTTCATTTGCTTTTTCAAATATACATGTGTGGTGTTAGACTGTACGTATTCTGACTTGCTTTTTTTTTTTTCTTCATGGAATGTTTTTATTCTTTATCTCCATGTGGATAAATATAAATCAGTTCATTCATTTTAATTGCTATATTGTAGATCCATGCATATAAATGTGCCCTGTTTATTCATTCCCCTATTGATGAATATTTAAGCTGCTGCCAATATTGGGGGCAATGCTAATACGAACATGCATGTACGTGTGTCCCTTGCACATACGTGAGAATTTCTCTCTGAATCTGCCTAGATGGGGAATTGCTAGGCTACACACACAATTTCGGTTTTATTAGAGACTGCCAAATGGTTCTTCAATTTACACATCCACTAGCAGTGTGTAAGAGTTGTTTCCCTCACATCACTTTCTGCATTCAGAATTTTCTAATTTCTGACAATTTGAGGTTTTGAAAACCCAGTCTCTTGTTGTTTTATTTGCATTTCCCTCGCTGCTAGTGGCGTTGAGCACTTCTTCATATACTGATTTGCTATTAAGGTTTCAAGTCTGTGATTTGTTTTTTTTACAGACCTCACCCATTTTTCCAACGGGCTGTATATGTTTTCATTTTTTTTTTCTTCTTGTTTTATAGGCGTTCATACGATAAACATTATATTATCTCAGTCTGTGGCTCGTCTTTTGACTGCTTTTGATGTCTTCGGTACTATAGAAAATGTAAAATGCAGTCATATTCCTTGATCTCTTTATAATTTGTGTTATTTGTATCTTATGAAAGAATTCTCTGCATACCTGATACCATAAAAATAGCATTTTTTTCCTTAATATTTTAAAGTTTTGCTCTCCACACTTATAAAGCGGATCCCTTTGGGACTTATTTTTTGAATGGTGTAAAATAGGAACTTAATTTTACTCTCCCTTTCCCTCCTTCCCAGTACGGAAAACCTGTTCTCCTGACTTGATTTACTGGACAGTCTTCCATTCCCCATTAATGTTTCATGCCACCATGATGAAAATTAAACTTTCATATATTCATGGATATGTTCCTACCTTGTCCTCTTCCACTGATCAAACCAATTCTGAGCCAATACCACACTGTTTTAATTCTTATGGCTTTATAACAAGTCTTCATGTCTAGAAGGGCTTTCCCCCTCCCCCCACCTTTGTTCATTTTTAAAACTGTACTGGCTGTTTTTGGACTTCTATTTTTCCATATTAACTTTAGCATCAGTGTGTCAACTTCCACTGAAAAACCTTTTTGGTATTTTCCCGAGTTAAATTTATAGGTTAAATTTGGGGAGATGTGATATCTTTATAAAATTGAGTCATCTAATACCTTAATATCGCTCTGATTTCTTCATATCCTTCAATAACAGTTATTTATAAATAACATAGTTTATTTATAAAAACTCATGTCCTTCTTTGTTAGATGTATTCCTAGGTACCTTGCGGCTTTTGTTGCTATTATAAGTGGGATCATTTTTAAATTTTTTAATTGGTTATTGATATTGTCTGGAAATATTACTGAATTTTGGAACAATCTTGTTTTAGCAAACATACTGAATTTTCTTGTTAGTTAAATAGTTTATTTGCAGTTTCTCTTGTATTTTTATATAGATAATCATTTTATCTGTAAATAACACTCGATACCTGTCCCCTTATCTCATTGGAGGGGCTAGAACCTCCAATATAACATCAAATAGTAAGAATGACAGCAAGATTGTTTTCCTGTTCCTATCTCATTGATAATATCTCTAATGTGTCATTATTGTTCATGGTATTTGTTTTACGTTTTTGGTAGAAGCCCTTTTATCAGGTGAAGGAGTTCCCTTCTGTCCCAGTTGAGTTCAAAGTAGGAATATTTTAAAACCATGCAATGAATACTGAATTTTATTAAATGCTTTTTCTAAAACTATTGAGATGATCATAGGTCTTTGTGATGTTAACGTAATGGGTCACGGATGGATTTTTAGAATATGGACCTATCCTTGCATTCTTTGAGATATACCTTGTTTTGCTATAATGTACTATTGGTTTTTTATACACTCCACATAACTTATGAATTCTTTTTTATTTTAGCACCTCTGCTCATAAGTGATTTGGGCTTATAATTTTCTTTTCTTGCACTGCCTTTGTCCATATTTGGTATCAGTGTTATACTGTCCTCATAAAATGCATTTGGAAATATCCCTTTTTGCATTTTCTATAACAGTTCATATGAGATAGGTATTATTTGTTCCTTGAGTGTTTGGAAAATCTCATCTGTGAAACTATGGTATTTTGAAAATTCAACTCAATTTATCTAGTGATTGTTAATTTATTTGGGTTGTCAATTTCTTCCTGAGTCAATTTTGATAATTCACACTTTTCTTTAAAAATTAGATGCTACGCTTAAGCCTTCAAAATTTTGGTATATAGTTCATAGCCTTCTCTTATTTTTTAAAACTTCTGTAGTTGTATCCTATTTTCCATTCCTGATATATTTGTGAATTATTTTTTCTTTTTTGTCTGAACAGAGGTTTCTCTTTATTTTTAAATAAACCTGTAGAGGTTTGTCTCTAGTCCTTTCACATAGCTCAGCTTTTGTTGATCGTATGTTTCTTTTTAAATATATATATTTGCTACGGGGTGCCTGGGTGGCCCAGCCGGTTAAGCGTCCGACTTCAGCTCAGGTCATGATCTCACGGTTTGTGAGTTTGAACCCTGCGTCAGGTTCTGTGATAAACATTAAAAAAATTAAATACATATATATATATGGATAGATATTTGCTTAATTTCAGCATTTGTTTTTATTAACCTCTCATACTTGTGTTGAGTTTAATGTTTTATTCCTTTTTTAAAAAAGAGTTTTTAATTTAAATACTATGTTAGGGGTACCTGGGTGGCTCAGTCGGTTAAGCAACCGACTTTGGCTCAGGTCATGTTCTCATGGTTTGTGGGTTCGAGCCCCACATCGGGCTCTGCGCTGACAGCTCAGAGCATGGAGCCTGCTTTGGATTCTGTGTCTCCCTCTCTATCTGCCCCTTCCCCTGCTCATGCTCTTTCTCTGTCTCTCAAAAATGAATAAACGTTAAAAAAATTTTTTTTCAAATATGTATTACATTAATTTCGAATCTTTCTTATTTTCTAAATAACTTTTTTTAAACAATTACTATTTTTGAGAGACAGAGGGAGTGGGGGAGGGGGAGGGGGAGGGGCAGAGAGGGAGGGAGACACAGAATTGGAAGCAGCTCCAGGCTCTGAGCTGTCAGCACAGAGCCCGAGGTGGGGCTTGAACCCACAACCCTTGAGATCATGACCTGAGCAGAAGTCGGTTGCTTAACCGCTCTTATTTTCTAAAATATAATTTAGAAATAATTAGAGCAGGTGCCTCTCTTATTTTCTAAAATGTAATTTGGGCCATGAAATCTTGAAGAGAAATTGCCCTTCCCTTATTTGTATCCCACAAGTTTTCAAAAGAGTGCTTTCCTTGTCATTCAGTTCTAAACACTTCGTAATTCCAACGTGATTTCTTGAAAGCCAAATTTTCCAAAAGGGGCTTTCCCTGGATGACAGGATGCTTCCTATCAACAGTGTAGAAAAGGTAGTATTTGCCTTTGCATAGGCAATCACCTAAAGGAAGATTTTTCTGAAAAAATGGAGGTGCCTCTGTGTTTAAGGTAATTGGTACCGGGAAAAGAAGCTATTTTTTAATGAATGTTATTAGGATCTGGAAAAAATTATTTTGCTGGTGAAGTTCTGCTGTAGCATTGGCCTATAATCTAGATATTTCATTCATTCGGTCAGTTCACACTTATGGCCTCCCATATACCAAGCATTCTTCTAGGTTGGGAGTTTCATTAGTGAAAAACAACAAAAAAAAAGAAAACTTCCTGCCCTCATGGAGTTTATATTGTAGTGCAGATATTTGCTTGTGTTTTCCTTCCCTTATGGCTGTGGTGCTGCCATTGCAAATTGTGCGATCCTCTTGAATTTTGGAAAAAGCAATGCAAATGAGGGGCTTGGGGTTGAAACATGAATACTAGTTTGGGAGTTGCTGAAGAAGCTCATCCGGTCCCAGGGCAAGACACCCAGTTTCTAACTGCTGAGGACCTCCTGGGGGATTTCTCTGGCTGAGAAGCAGCAGAATTGGAGGAAATTGCAGAGAGGAGATGCCGTATACGTAGATAGTTCCTCTGTGAAGGGAGGGGAGTTTTCTTCTTGTTGATTGTGCTTTCTTGGGATTAAGGGATTCACTGGATAATGAACAGGGTGTCAGTTGTTCAAGGTGATGAGAGACTTTGGGTCTCTATGCAGATGGTATTCTATCATGTGAGCTATTCTGTAACCAGTGCACATTAGTAACCTCTCAGGAATTGGCTCTGGAAGCAGAATGGGGGGTTATTTGAAATGGAAAGTCGAAAAAGGGCCATTTCTCAGCAGATTGTATACTGTGGTCTTGAAATAAATGTTACAGAAAACAATATCTTCCTAAGCCCCCTCCGAAGTTTCCAGGAGCAACATCAAAGAGATATTCCTGAAGGCCTTGAGAGGCTGACCTGTCCCTCTGGTCACAAATGGCTCACAGGAGGCACATAGTAGACAGTCTATAAATAGGGCATACATGAACAGGAATATATAAACAGGTTAGTATCACTATTCATTCATGATTACCAATCTCAAACAGATATTGTGCATTCCCAGAAATATTGCAAACCTGTTTGCATCTGTGCACCTTCCTTCCTACCCTTTGGCAAAAGCCAGCTCATTCTCATGAGTTCTGGCCCCTCAGAGTCCGCAATCCATAACATATGCCCTCTCTCTCCAGTATTTTCTGTCTCTCCTCTGTAGAATAATTTGAATCAACATTCAGTCATGGACTAATATCTCAAAAAAAAAAAAAAAAAGTTGGACACCTGGGTGACTCAGTCCATTAAGCGTCCGACTTCGCTCTAAGTCATGATCTTGGGGTTTGTGGGTTCAAGCCCCACATCGGGCTCTGTGCTGACAGCTCAGAGCGTAGAGCCTGCTTCGGATTCTGTGTCTTCCTCTCTGCCCCCTCCCCACTCGAGCTCTGTCTCTCTCTCTCTCTCTCTCTCAGAAATAAACATTAAAAAAAAAAGTTTGTCTCTCAACTCTCCATTCTTCTGTAGCTATTGCCACATAGCCACATTCCCTTTCAAAGCCAGGCATCTCAAGAGCCAAATACGTTCTGTATTCTCAACAATTCCTTACCCCACATCTTATTAAAATCGCTCCAAAATTTAGCCCTCACACTGCTGCAGAAATTCTTGCTAAGAGCAACATTGGCATACAACAACGTGAATGTACTTAATGTCACTGAGCTGTATACCTAAAAATGGTTAAAGCGGTACATTTTGTGTATATTTTACCACAATTAAAAAAAACAAACCCTCTTTTCTAAAAAAAAAAAAAAAATCAACATTGATCCTTGTTGCTAAATCCAATCCTCAAATTACTAGAAGTCTCGAGAGCAGTTGAGTAATCCTTGAAACATTCTCTTTTGGCTTCTGTGAAACTGCATTCTTTTGGGCTTATTTCCATCTTTCTAACTGTTCCTTCTCAGTCTTAATTGCTCATTTCTCCTCCTTTACCTAATGTTTAAAGCGTAACGTTCTGTAGAATTCTATACAGTGCCCTCTTCTCTCAATTTTGTCTCCTCTCCCTAGGTAATTTTGAACATGTTCCTTGACTTTAGGTACGCCTGTATACCAACAACTTGGGAAATTATAATCTCTACACCAGGTCTGTTTTCCAGAGAGGTCAGGTAGTCCTAAATTCCTCTGAGTACTTGATAGTTGTGGTGTCTCAAAGTTAGCACAAGCTGAATATATTCAAAATCTGTATTTGTGGTGGTTACCCCAAATCTACTCCTCCTGCATTCTTTCTTGTCTTAGGAAATAGCACTTTCGTCCAGCTTGTCCTTCAAACCAGGAAACGGGGGGGGGGGGGGGGGGGTCATCCTTGACACCTCCGTCTCAGCCCCTGCATTTAGTTCACCTTCATGTTTGGTTAATTCTACCTTCAGAATATATCTTGATCATTCACTCTTCTTATCTTCCCTGCCAATGCCCTAATACAAACCGCCAGCATATTTAGTCAGACTACTATAACAATGTTAACACATTCATGGGTTCTGGGTTTTAGGATGTGGATATCTTTGGGGAGTCGTTATGTTGCCAGTTCAAGGCTGAAGCAGGGTAAGTGAAGGCAAAGAGATGATAAGAGCAGGGATGAGTTCAGGGATCTGGATGGGTGGGAGGCAGATCATCTTTGACCTTATAAACCCACGTAAAGAGGGATGGCAAGTCTTAAGAATTCTGAGCAGTGCCATGATCTGAATTACTTTTTAAAGGTTCACCCTGGTGGCTGTGTAGCAAACAGACTAGAGTGTGGGCAGGAGTGGAGGCAGGAGAGCAGTGAGTTAGCCACTGCAGAAATCCAAGCAAAAGATGATGATGCCTTAGACCAGAGTGGTAGCGGGGAAGATGGAGAGACGTGGTCAGAGTCTGGATGTCTTTTGCAGTGAGTGTGTGGGATACCTGCTTGCCCATATGTTAGGCGCAGGCTACAAGAGAAGGGAAGGACTCACGAAGGACTCCCAAGAATTTCAGCCCAGTAACTCGGAGAATATTTTTTTTCTTTCGAGAGAAAGAAGACTTTCAAAGAAGCAGGGTATGGGAGAGGGAAAGTGGGAATTTGGTTTTGGAGACTTTGAGGTGCTCTGTGGACATCTCATTGGAGATGCTGAACCAGCTGTCAGATCTATGAGTCTGAAATGTTTGCAGTCAGAAGAGGCATCCCTGGCCGAGCAGCAGAATAAAAGAGTTTTTTATTTTTTTATTTTTTTAAAAAATTTTTTTAATGTTTATTTATTATTTTTTGGGACAAAGAGAGACAGAGCATGAATGGGGGAGGGGCAGAGAGAGAGGAAGACACAGAATCGGAAGCAGGCTCTAGGCTTTGAGCCATCAGCCCAGAGCCCGACGCGGGGCTCGAACTCACGGACCGCGAGATCGTGACCTGAGCCGAAGTCGGACGCCCAACCGACTGAGCCAGCCAGGCGCCCCAAAAGAGTTTTTTAAAAAGCGACATATGTGTATATGTAATTCCTGGAGGACAGGAATTCCAACTCTTGGTAGAGTTTCTCAAAATGCTACATATAATTATATGTATAATAAATTTTTAGTATCATGATAATAAGACATTAAGTATTTTAAAGTATTTTTAAAATTTAGTATTAAACTATAAAAATCAAGTATTTTTTTAATGTTTATTTTTTTTAAGACAAATCAGATCATGAGCATGGACAGATCATGATCATGGGAGACAGATCATGAGCAGGGGAGGGGCAGAGAGAGAGGGAGACACAGAATCCAAAGCAGGCTCCAGGCCCTGAGCTGTCAGCATAGAGCCTGACACGGGGCTCGAACCCATGAACCTGGAGTTGGTGACCAGAGCTGAAGTTGGACGCTTAACCGACTGAGCCACCCAGACACCCCTCAAGTATTTTCTATTTCTCATAATCTAATCATTTAAGTCTATTGTTTTACATTCAGTTTCAACTCTTAGTAAAAAGCGCCTGCGTTTTTAGCTGTCAGGTTTCTTTTAGACACAGCTGGCCGTCTTGCCTGGTATGTTCAGGCTCGTGTTAACTTACAAGTCTAAGTGAAGTACACATGACCTTATGAAAAACAGGTGAGCCTTTATGGGACTAGTTTCAAATACTTTTCAGTGCCTGCACTGTTGTGGGCTTCAAAAAATAACCATCGACAGGAAGAATTAGCACATAGCAAATAATTGGTAAATATTTTTACGTAATGAGACTGAGAGCAAAGGCCCAACTGAGGTGTCTGTATTAAGACAGACCAAAAAAAAAAAAAAAAAGCAGGTGATAGAAGGTTCTACAGTATAATAGCCCAATAGTTCAGCAATATAAGTGGAATCTAATAAGCCAGATTCAAATCGTGGCACAAGGGGCACCTGGGTGTCTCAGTCGGTTCAGTGTCCGACTTCGGCTCAGGTCATGATCTCGCAGTTCGTGAGTTCAAGCCCCACGTCGGGCTCTGTGCTGATGGCTCAGAGCCTGGAGCCTGTTTCAGGTTCTGTGTCTCCCTCTCTCTCTGACCCTCCCCCATTCATGCTCTGTCCCTCTCTGTCTCAAAAATAAATAAACGTTAAAAAAAAAATTAAAAAAAAAACAAATCGTGGCACAAGACATAAGACTCTCTCCTTTCACACGGAAAAACAGAAGTCGGGGCAGCAATTTGACAATAACTGGTAAGGATGACAGTGTCTATCCCCTGTGACTTAGAAATTTCATGCCTCGGTATATACCTTAGAGATATTCTTGTCCTTGGCCCTAGGACAGAGCTGCAAGTATGTTTGGTGTCACATTTGCTACAGATTTTTGAAGCAATCTAAAGATTCATAAAAATGCAAGGCAGTACTATGTGTTGGTAAAAGTAAATTATGAACCCACGCTAGCCAGATCATGGATAATGTTTTCTGCTCAGTAGTCAGGGCAGGAAAGAAAAAAAAAAACAAAAAACCAACCAACCTAAGATTTGAGAAGAGTGTGTCTAATATGATTAGCATTTACACAAAGGTTAAGTACATGGGAGTTATTGCCAAATTAGCATGTTATAGTTGTTAATGGCACAAACTCCGTGGCCAAGCTGCCAGGTTCTGCTGCTGTCGCTTAGCTGGTCAGCTGCTGTGTGACCTTAATTAAGTAACTTCTCATTAATAAAAGGAGATAGTAATAGTGCCTCCCTCACGGAGTCGTGGTGAGAACTTAAGTAGTTAATGTATGTAATGTAATTAGACTATCTGTAGGCATGTCGTAAGCACTATATTAGTTACTATATATTGTTTATCCATATATGGCCATAGTATATCCATATATGACAAGTATAATCCATAAATGAGTATGATAAACCCAAAATCTTGGGCAGTTATCTCCGGTTCGGAAGGAAAAGGAATGGGATTTCAATGAATTCTTTAGCGTTTTGTTTGTTTTTTAAAAACCTGAAGCAAACAAGGCAAAATGGTAAGATTTCTCAATACGGATGATGGGTACACTCCTGTGTGCTACATTACTCTCCGTGCTTTTCTGTGTGCATGCAATATTTTCTTTCAAAACAAATCCCACTACAGAGCCTGGAACATGACAGGCACAAAAATACTTGCTACACGAATGAGTGATTGAGAAGAGACATGAACTGGGGACCCAGCCCCAGGAACATCCAGTTGGATGTCCCTTTTAATCTGCTCTCTAGTCCCCGAATAGGAGCACAGTGGTGGACATGGCCATTAGAATGGAAAACTTCTCTTCAGCAACAATGGATTCAGGGAGACAATGGAGCAAAGCTTTCAAGGTTCTGAAGGAAAATTATTTTGAACTTAGAATTCTATACCCAGGTGAACTCATCATTCAAGTGTGAGCGCAAAATAAAAACACTTTCAGAAATGTAAGGGTTCAGAAAGTATACCACTCGAGCATCCTCTCTGGACGAATGACTAAACAGCACATTTTAGGAAAATGAAAAATGAATCAGAGAGGAAGGCATGAGGGACACAAAACACGGCAAAACTTGTAGTGAAATTTAAAATCATTATTGGTTGAGGAGAGTGTGTGTGGGGGAGTACAATCTGGAATTACAATCTCTAATGGGATCTTACTTGAGAGGGAGCAGGGACAAAGGAGAAAAGTAAAAGCATGAAAAGGTTCTCGACTTATTCAGAGGGAAGCTTAGCTGTATTCATTAATTGAAGGTACTGATTTTATAAAACAAGTTTAAGTATGTGCTTAAAAATTAGAGTAACCCCGAGGAAAATTGGAATAGGATATATAACTCCCTAACCATATAAGACAAAAAAAAAAAAAAAAAAAAAAGGAAAATGTCATCAATTCATCAAAAGGGTAAAGGAGAAAAAGGAGACATAATAAATAACAAAACATGGTAAACAGAAAACAAAAATAAGATGCATGAATTAGCCCAGAGTGTCAGTAGTCAAAGAATGAGAAGTCCCAAACCCTAAAGAGCTATGCGCCTAAAACTCCTGAAACAAAAATGACCCAGAGATTAAGAACTAACAGAAACAGATGTAACAAAGGAAACCAAATTAATATTTTAAGTAGGCATTTTAAAAAGGCTACAGAAGAGTCAATTAACATTGTTAAGAAACTTTACGCTCAAGAAATAATGGAGATACGTGTATTTTTGACAGACATGGGATATTTTCAAAGAAAATTTCGATAGCATTTTATAGAGTAGAAATTATACACCTACATTCACTGACCAAATGCAGAAAATTCTTTAACGACAAAAAAAAAATAGTAAAAGGTGATAGACACACACACACACACACACACACACACACACACACACACACACAAACTCTGTCCTCTTGAAAATGAGAAAGCACACTTCTAATTAACTTGGATTAAGGAGGAATTAAAATTGAAATTACAAACTACTTAGGAATGAACAAATGAGCACACTACATTTCAAGATCAGTGCACACTGCCAACATGGTGCAAATGGAAAGATTTACAGCCTTAAGTGCTTGTAGAAAACAGAAATTGTGGAAATAAACAAACTAAGCGTTTGATTTGAGAGCTAGAAATAGGGAAAAATAAGCCCAAAGAAATAAAAGGAAAGAGAATAAGAACAAAAGTAGGAATTAACGAAATAAGAAAGATTGGGCGTCATCACTAAAACCAATTACTACTACCTTGTCAAGACCAATAAGATAGATGAATTCTTGGTGAATGAGGGTAAGGGGGAAAAAAGGAGAAGATATAAATAACAAAGGGACAAGAAACGTGGGGAAAGCTGATTGCCATGTGCAATTTTAAATAAGTGCAATTAAAAATTGAAACGTTTGATCCATAAAATCTCCAAAGCTGGTTCAATAAGCAGGAGAAAACCTATGGACCATCACCCAAAAATAAATGGAAAATAATTTAAAATCTAAAAAAAAAAAAAATATTAACATGCACCAGACCCAAGTAGTTTTGCAATCTAAAGCTACCAAAACAAAGGAAAAGATATTTCCCAAGTTATATAAATGGTTCTAGCCCATAAAACAGATTGAAAGCTTTCCAATTCATCTAAGAGGTAGATATTATCCCAGTTCTGAAATCAGATGAACACAAGATTTAAAAAAAGAAAGTTAATTTCACTGATGAACATAAATACAAAATTTCTAAATAAATTGTTAGCATATCAAATCTAGTAGATATTAAAAGAATACTGCATCATGCCCAACTTGAGCTTATCCCAGGAGACCAAGAGTAGTCGAAAAATAGAAAATACAATAATAGAATTCATTGTATTCTCTGAAGAGAAAAGAGATGATTATCTCAATAGTTGCCCCCCAAAAAGAGTTAACAAAATGCAATACACATTCCTACTTTAAAAAGGAAGTCTCAGTAAATGGGTCATAGAATAAAGCATCCTACATTTGAAAAGGGTTCTCTACCAAAAATCTACAACAAACAATGCTTAATCATGAAATACTTGAAGCATCCCCATTAAAATGGGGAACAATAGCTCCTAGCACATTTAGCATTGAACTAGATGCCCATTAAATGCAATAATGAAAAAAAAAAACAGGCAAAAAAATAGGATATAAATATTGGAAGAAAGATACAAAATTGTCACTTTGGGCAAATGATTCTTTCCATCTACATGGAAAAATCCAAGAAAAATGAGAAACTTCTGAACTAGTAAGATATTTTTAAGATGACTATATAAAGATCTCCATGAAGGAAAGTATTCAATGGAATTGAAGTTCATGCAAAGGGACCTGGAGAAATACATATTGTTTCTTAACAGAAAAGCTCAGTGCTGTAGAATAATAATAATTCCCCCAAATTTATAATTTTAACACTGTCCTGAACAATATACCGGCAGGTTTCTGTATGAAATTTGGCAAGGTGATTCTAATTCACCTGAAAGAGAAAAATGGCAGGAATGACATTTTCCAGCAGATATTAATACATATCACCAAGCTTTGGTAATTGACTCGGTGTAGATTGGCAGAGGAACAGATCAATAAGTTGATGGGACAAAAGAGATGGTCCAGAAACATGTATTTATGAGTTCAATGTACGATAAAAGTGACATTTCAAATGAGTGGGGAAATGATAGACAATGTGTTAAAGGGTTTCAACAATTAGTTAATCATTTGGGGGAATATAAAGTTCACTTCCACATACAATATAAAAATACATTCTAGGTGGATTAGAGATCTAAGTATACAAATTTTAAAGTACTGGGTAATAATCTCAATAGATGTAGAATAAGTATTTGACAAAATTCAAAATCCCCCCGATTAAAAACTCAAAAAACTAGTGTCAACTGTATCCCAGTTAAAAAAAAAACTGGGGGGCACCTGGATGGCTCAGTCAGTTAAGCATCTGACTTCAGCTCAGGTCACGACCTCCTGGTTCATGGGTTTGAGCCCCGCATAGGGCTCTGTGCTGACAGCTCAGAGCCTGGAGCCTGCTTCAGATTCTGTGTCTCCCTCTCTCTCTGCCCTCCTTTGCTCATACTCTGTCTCTCTCTGTGTCTCAAAAATAAATAAACGTTAAAAAAAATTAGGGGCACCTGGGTGGCTCAGTTGGTTGGGCGACCAACTTCGGCTCAGGTCATGATCTCGCAGTTTGTGAGTTCAAGCCCCGTGTCAGGCTCTGTGCTGACAGCTCAGAACCTGGAGCCTACTTCAGATTCTGTGTCTCCCCCTCTTTCTACCCCTCCCCTGATCACACTCTGTGTCTCTCTGTCTCTCAATAATAAATAAACGTTAAAAACATTTTTTTAATTTAAACCCAGGAAACTAGCAATAGAAAAAAAAATTCCTTAATTTGATAAAAAGGCATCTATCAAAAAAAAGTACATTGAACTTAATGATGAAAGACCAAGTGATTTTTCTGAGATTGGAAACAAGCCAAGGATGTTCACTCTCCCACCTCTATTCAGCTTTACCCTGGAGGTTTTAGCTAGGACAATAACACAAGGAAAGGTGTACAGCTTGGCAAGGAAGAAATAAAACTGCCTACTTTCGGACATGATTGTCTACTTAGAAAATCCCAAAGAATCTATCAAAAAATTACTAGAACTAATGAGTATTTCAGTGAGATTGCAGGATACAAGGTCAACAGGCAAAAATCAATAGTAGTTGTATATACGCACAGTGAACGGATAGAAAACAAAATTAAAATCAGTATTATTTATCACCAAAAATAGCATCATTCTAGTAACACCCCCCCGCAAATGAAATATTTAGGATACAGTTAACAAAATATGCATTTTCTGTGTAATTAAGACTATAAAACTCTGATGAAAGACAGCAAATACCTAAATAAATACTGTGTCCGTGGATTGAAAGACCCGATATTGTGAAGGTGCCAGTTCTCCCAAAACTAATGTATGGATCAATGCAAGACTAATCAAAATCCAGTAGGATTATTGTTTTGTTGTTGTTAGACGGCATATCTAAAATTTATATGGGAAGACAAAAGAACTAAAATAATCAGTTTTGGAAAAGAAAACAAGGTTGTAGGACTCACACTGTCTGATTTCAAGAGCTATTGTCGAACTACAGAGATCAGGACAGTGTGGTACTGTGATGTGGTAAAAAGATAGACACGGGACTCATGGAACAGAAGAAAGAGTCCAGAAATAGATCAAATTGGCCAGCTGGTTTTTGACAAAGGTGCAAACACAATTCAGTGGAGAAAGGAGAGGACTTTCAATTGTTGGTGCTCGAACAATTGGACATCCATATGCAAAAACTGGACCTCAGTTCAGCACCTCCATCTTATACAAAAGTAACTAAAAGTGGATCATAGACCTAAATGTGAAATCCCAAACTATAAAATTTCTAGAAAAAAAAAAATCTTTGTGAACTTGGGTCAGGCAAAGATTTCTTCAATACAATACCAAAAGCGCGGTCCATATACAATGGCAAATTGTAAACTTGAGTCCCTCAAAGTTAAACGTTTCTCTGCAAATGACACTGTTAAAAAGATTGAGAAAACAAGCCACACACTAGGAACAATGTTGGCACGTTATATATGCGACCAAGGACTTGTGCTGAAAAAATCTAAAGGACTTTTAAAATTCAATACTAAAAGATAAATAACCCACTCTTAAAAACAGACAAAAGATTTGAACAGACACTTCAGCAAATAACACGTAGGGATGGCAAAGAAATACAACAAAAGATGCTCAGCATCATTAGTTGAGGGAAATGCAAATTCAAACCACAACGAGTTGCCACTATACTCTTATTAGAATATTTTTTTTGAAATCTGACAATACCAACTGCCAAGCATCTGGAAGTCTCATGCTCTGCAGGTGGGAAGACAAAATAGTACAGTCACTTTGGAAGACAGTTTGATGTTCATTAAGTATACACATACTACATGATCCAGCTGTCCTTCTCTGAGTGATTTAACCAAGAGAGATGAAAACGTATACTCACCCAAAACCTTTATGTGAATGTTCAAAATGTCTTTATTCATAATAGCCCCAAACCAGAAACAACCCAAATGCCCTTTGGTTGGTGAGTGGATCAACAACCTGTGGAATACTATTCAGCAATGAAAATAACAAGCTGCGAATACATGCTGCAACATGTATGAATCTCATATGTATTATGCTAAGTGAAGGAAGTTAGATAAAACCTACTTCATGATTGCATTGACATGAGAAATCCTTGAAAACGGATCATGGGGCGCCTGGGTGGCTCAGTCGGTTAAGCGTCCGACTTCAGCTCAGGTCACGATCTCGCGGTCTGTGAGTTCGAGCCCCGCGTCAGGCTCTAGGCTGATGGCTCAGAGCCTGGAGCCTGCTTCTGATTCTGTGTCTCCCTCTCTCTCTGCCCCTCCCCCGTTCATGCTCTGTCTCTCTCTGTCTCCAAAATAAATAAACGTTAACAAAAATTAAAAAAAAAAGAAAACGGATCAGTGGTTGGGGGTGGGAAGAAAGGCATGGATGAATTTGGGAATCTGTAGAACTGTTCCATATCTTGTGTGTGGTGGCGGTTACTTGGCTGTATGAGTTTTTAAAATTCATTCCACACGAGTGGCTCAGTGGGTTGAACATCCGACTCTTGATTTCCGCCCAGGTCATGATCCCGGGGCTGTGGGATGGAGCCCTGCATTGGGCTTTGCACTGCGTGTGGAGCCTGCTTAAGATTCTCACTCTCTCTCCTCCCCTCTTCCCCACTCGCACGTGCTCTCTCTCTCCCTGTCTCTAAAATTTAAAAAAAAGGTCAAAAAAATTCATAGAGTAGTGCACTAAAGAGTGAATTTTACTGTACGTAAAATTTAAAATATGAACTAAAAAGTAACTTTGAAAAAATGTAGACTGTCTTTACTATTGTGTGGTAGGGAAGGAAGACATGAAACGTAGAAGCTTTGGAAGGAAGGATGCACAGATGTATGATTACTACAGAATGTTCAACTTCTGTAGGGCCAACATCACTATAAACAGGTAAAAATCACTATAAAAATAAGTATATAAATAAATAAATAACACACACTCAGTGAATATGTAATTTCAGCATATATAACAGACCAAGAATTAGGACACAGAAATGGTGAAATAATAAATCCATGTTGTTTTCAGCGGCTAAAAAATAAAGATAAATAATAGAACGAGCAAATGGGCAAAGTGCGTGTGGTACAGGGCAAATAAAAGTACACGGAGTTCACAGAAAGAACCAAATGGTCAATAAACATGAAAAGATTCAGTCTCACTGTCACTCAGTGCGCTATGAATTACAGCAACACTATAATACCATTTTCAGTCATCACATAGCAAAACCTTGAGATGGTTAAAAGCCAGCATTAGTGAGGATGTCAGGCTACAGGTACTCCCATCAAGTTTTGAAAGTGTATAATGGTACAATATTTTGAAGGATAATTCGATCGTAGCTATCAAAAACTTAAGTGTACGTATTTTTTTACTCAGTAATTTCACTTCTAGGTGTCAATACTGAGCAATACTGGAGCAGGTTCACAAAGATGGAGATAAGAGAATATTTTTTTATTTTAATAAGATGTTTAAAGTGTAGTAGTGAAAAATAGGAATCTATTTAAACATCTATGAGCAGAGGAATGATTAAACAAAGTAGGTAAATCTATTTCATGTGACAATCTATGAATTGTCAAAAATCTATGACACGTGACAATATGTTAGGACTGATACAGTATTGTATCCATTTATTTACAAAGAAACACACTATGAAATAACAAAGCAAATAGTCATCAGTGTATATTGACCCTATTTGTGTTTTTCAAAAATCTACAAATCTACACGCGCGCACACACACACACACACACACACACACACACACACACGCACACCCACACATACAGAAAAAGGTCCAGATACATACTCATCAGAGTTAGGGCAATGGTTCTCTGTGCAGAGGGCAATGAAGTTGGGGAAACTCACTTTTTTCTTTACACAAAGTCTTGTTTGAACTTTAAAAATGCAAACGTATGTTTTTTTTAGTGAAGAAATAGAATTCAAATATATCTGTACATCCTAAATTAAGTAAACCCAAGTAAAAAACACAAAGGTATTTAATTTCCAAATTTTAAGTGGGAGGAGAAAGTAAATTTGATTACTATAGTAAACAGAGGGAGAGAGAGAGAGAGAGAGAAATAATCAGGAAGCAGTGAAAACAGAAACCATAAATAAATCTACAGAGCAAAGACCAAGTATAACTTATGTCATGATAGATGTGAATGGCTTTAAAGTCTCTACCAAAAAACTTTCAGATTAAGTGGGGAAAAAAAAGAAATTTACCCATGAGCTGTTTACAAAATGAATGTATATGTGATATATCTCACACACACACATGCACACACACACATACACACACATAATACACATGCACACACACACACACACATAATACACACGCGCACACACACACACCCAAGGTGAAAATGACCATGCAGATTAATGGAATGGGCAAAAATATCATAGACAAACGTGACAAAAGGGAACCCATCTATATGGGCTAATATTAAAGTCATATAAAATAGGATTCGGGACCAGAACATTAAATGGAACAAAGAGGGGTGCCTGGCTGGCTCAGTAGGTGGAGTGTGTGATTCTTGATCCCGGGGTTGTAAGTTCGAGCCCCCACACTGACTGTAGAGATTACTCAAAAATAAATTCTTAGGGGCGCCTGGGTAGCTCAGTCATTAAACATCGGATTCTTGATTTCGGTTCAGGTCATGATCTCAGAGTCATGAGATTGAGCCTCATGCCAGGCTCTGTGCTGACAGCCCAAAGCCTGCTTGGGATCCTCTCTCTCCCTCTCTCTCTGCGCTTCCCCAATGCTTATGCACATGCATGCATGCACACACACACACTCTCTCTCTCTCTCAAATAAATAAATAAACATTAAAAAAATAAAATCTTAAAAATAAGTGGAACAAATGCAATTATTTTTATGTTGAAAAGTGATAAAATGCACTACAAAGGCAATACAGTGAAGAATATAAATGCCTCCAAACAGACAACTGGTTGGTTATATTATGTTACCTATTTTTTTTTTACAATGAAACTCTACATGGACAATAAATTACTAATGTATAAAAATGTACAATGGCAGGAAAATACTTTATAAACTATGGAGAAAATACATATATACTGTAAATACTGTATGATCTCAATTTTGTTTTAAAATTTTATAGAAAAGAAAAAAAAACTGGAAGGACCACAGTGGCAGGGCTCTCCCTAGAGGGTGTGATGTGCAGAAAGAACAAACATGCAGAAACAATCCTAAAACAGGACATTCACCCACATGCAAGGACGTAATACTAAGCATTCAGGGGGGTGTCGGACAGCCCTACCTTTAACCCAACCCAGCTTTGGCTGGTATTTCTCTTCCTTTTGTGTCTCAGACTTCCAGCAGCCTAGATTTTGTGATTCCCTTAATCATTGCCTGGTGATAGCCTGTACTCACTTTTCCCAAGACCAGTGTCTTCCATAGTGGGCCACCACTCTTCCCCTGTGATTTTCCTATGATTTAGTGGTCTTGGAATTTGGCTCTATTATTGATGTTCCAGGATATCCCGTGAGGGGTGTCAAGAGAGAAGGGCCCAGACTGATCTGGAAGCATGTAGGTGATCATGAGAACGTGCTGTATGTCACAAGGTGCCCTAACTCCGCAAGAAGAACAAGATGGCCGTGGATTCCTTTGAGGACAAATACCCACATTGGTCTTGAAGGTCCTACTAGAAGTCTCATTCTTTTGGTCTCTCCTAAAACATCTTCACAGCTTCTTATGGGGATGGATTTGTTATGGTGCTGGGAAGGGAATAACTAGGAGAGAATGGAGAAAATGTTACAATGGAAGAAGTGACTCCATTTATATAAGCTGATGTCAACATGTACTCCTTTGGATGAAGCTTGAGATTGTACACTGCCTCTTCCATGATGCTGGGCCACAGCGTGAAGCAAGAAAATGTCCCTAAGTCCTTCTCTGAATGACCTTGAAGCACTGGGGTTAAGAGGCATCCTAGGGCCGCTGGGTGGCTCGGTCATTTAAGGATCTGATTCTTGATCTCAGCTCAGGTCAGGGTCATGAGTTCAAGCCCCGAGTTGGGCTCCACACTAGGTGTGAAGCCTACTTAAAAAAAAAAAAAAGACACATCCTAGAACTGGTACCAGTAGGGACAGAGGAATTGAAGTTACTGGCAAGACAGTGGTTGAGAAAGAAATGGGACTCCTGTTGACTGAGTGATTCCCTCCTTTACAACTTCAGAGGAAATGATTGGATGAAGACTAGCACCAAAACAACAGTCAGGGTTGACTTTGTGGAAATGAGGAAAAACAAATCTTTGCAACAGTGACCTAATTCTAGGGGCAGAGCGCAAGAATCTACCACTCGGGGCACAGATGCGGAGTTAATTGGAATGAAACATTACTACTTAGTGCATAAAGGACGGAAATGACCACATTTCAGGAAAGAGATCTGAATGAGACATAAAAGGCACAGGGACCGGGAATCTTCTGGCTCTTTCATTAACCATCTGTGACTTTGGGCATATCCCATAGAAGCGTTGTTCTAAAGTTGAGCGTGTACCAGAAGCACTTGGTGGGATTGTGAAAATGCAGATTCCCCCTGCCCTAAATTTCTGACTTTGTAGTTCAGGGGTGGGACCTTAGAATTACCATTGTTAACAGGTTTCCCAGGTTGATGCTGATGCTGCTGGTCTGGGGACCACCTGGTTTAGCATCCCAATGTGTGTGTGTGTGGGGGGGGGGGATAAATAAAAATGAGTGAATGAGGATCTCAAAAAGCCCTTTCTGAATTCCAAAGTCCTAGATCCAGGTTACTGAAGGACTTTCTGATGCAAGGATTGTTAGAGAATGGACCCCCTCTTATATTTAAATGGAGGCACTGGCTGGCTGATTAGGCAATGACCTCAGAGCTTCTGTCCCAGTCCTTGTCCCTTATTTCAGGTCGGATCATTAATCTCACAGGCCCAATGGAGCCACAGCTTGAGGGATGGGGAAAGGAAAATAATATATAATCTAGATTTTTCATGAATCTTGAATCAAGTCCCTTCCAATGTTCTGGGGAAGCTCCGGTGACCTTCCTAGAGGCTTCAAGTGCATTTGTAGGGACTCATTTCTCAGGGTCACCTTTGGTTCTGAGCTCCTGTGTCCACAGAGCTCTGTCTGTGGCCATCCCCTACTGTCTACTGCTCAGGACCAGAATGTGGGTCTCTGATCCCCTTCCTCCTTCCCCACATGCCACTCACAGGAGATGTTGGAATGAGGCTGATGCAGTGGACATCTCCAGTTTTGTCTGTCCAACAGCCTCCTTTAGGAATGTTTGGGTGTCCTCCCCAACAGGCTGAGCAGAAGCCGGCTTCCCGGGCTTCGGATGCGGGGAGTGGCAAGCCAGCTGGGTCACCAGGGAACAGCCAGCTGTTCTTTAAATTCTTTGATGTGCTTCATATCTTATAATACATTGAGCTGGTTTAAAGTTAGCCACGTTCTTGCTTGCGAAGGAAAAAAACCCCACAAACTGGAGGTTTGGGATCTGCGAGGGGTTTACATGACAGCAATACAAATAACTTAAAATGGAATATTACAGAGTCCTATTGATTTAAAAATTAAAATTAAAAAAGGCTTTTGGGCACTCTGCCACAGGACTGTATCTCTTGTTCACATTTCCTTACGGGCTTTAGTGGCCTCCCGTGGGGTACAACCTCACTTCCCCTCTGCCCTGCCTCTCATCTACTCTTGCCCCAAAGTTCACCTGCTCATCAATGTCTCCTGCAGAGCTATGTGACTCTCTCTCTGCATCACTGCCTCCCTCCTGGCCATGCCCATGGAGAGTCACCTCCACATCCAAAGTGATCTATCAAGGTCTTCTCAAAGAAGTTCCAGAAGAGGAACTTCAGTGCCTCCTGCTCAAACAATATATATGGTTTTTACCCAGCAACCAAATGAATGTCTCTTACACAAATGATGCATAATCTGATGCAGTAGGTAACTGTATCCTATTAATGCTAAATGAACCAACAAAAATATATCAACAAAAGACTTATTTATAAGCCATGAGGACAATTTATTAATTTTAATGTAGGTAACCAACAAGTGGATTGGAACAGGGGTTGCTAAACTGTGCCCTGTGGCTTGTTTTTGTACAGCCCATGAGCAAGGAACTTTTTTAAAAGATTTTTAATGGGTTGTAAAACAAAAAGAAGAATATACAGCAGAAACGTAGGTGGCTGACAAATCTAGAATATTTCCTACCTGGCTCTTTACAGAAAAAGTTGCCTGACCCCCAAATCCGAATCCTCTTGTAAGAAGGTACCTGCGGCTGAGACCGAATACGCCAGACCTTAGGCATTAGATCTACGTCGGATGAGTGTATCTGGGGACTGTCTGGACCAGGAAGACCTTTCTGCCCGTCGTTTGAGGAGGTGGCTAATTCTGTGGTTGTAAACATGAGAAGGAGGGACGTTCTGTGATGGTTGGGCCCAACTCAGAAGTATGACAAGGCCAGGGAGTTGTGAGCTGGTCACACAGGGCCTCCATTGTCTTTGCCAACAGCAGGGAATGTGGGCTCGTGGACCTCTGGGATTAAGAGAATGCTTCCGCACGTGGGAGAGGTTGACCTGGCAGTGGTGGGCCATCCCTGATGGCCGGGAGTACCCACGGGACAGATGAGCTAGGGTGAGCAGTCGTGGAGATGAATCTGGATTGGGGAACATGTGAAGCCCCGCTTACCAGAAAGCCACAGACCAACGGTTACTCTTAGACCAATGGATGCCACCTTCACTTCCTTTCAGTCCTGCCTTCCCTGGCTTCTCTGTGTAGTTACATCACCTCCACCCACACCTCTGCTGGCTCTTTCTCCTTAGTACTTATCACTATTCAGCTATGATGTCGGTTAGCTCACTCCTCAATTATCGTTTGTCTCTTCCCCTAGAATGTGAGCCCCCTGAAAGTGGGAATTTGGAGGGGGAGCTGTTTGCTTTCCTGCTTTAACGGCAATGTTTTCAATAGTTCCTGGCACATAGCGGGTGATTAATAAATCCTTGTTGATTGAACTGAACGAACCCTGTTTCCTTAAGAATATGCATGAGGAGAAAGGCTTAAATCTGATTAATCTGGTCAGGAAAGGGTGGGAAGTCCCTCCAAATTGAACATTAAAGGAAATGTGACCTTGTTTTGTGCCTAATAAAGTGTGGGGCGCCTGGGTGGCTCAGAGGGTTAAGCATCCGACTCTTGATCTCAGCTCAGGTGTTGATCGCAGGGATGTGAGTTTGAGCCCCGTGTTGGGCTCCACGCCAGGTGTGAAGTCTACTTTAAAAAACAGAAGAATGAAAAATAAAATAAAGTGTGACATATTCGTCAAATTAACTTGCCAGGACATTTTCTCCATAGAATGCTAACTTACTATCAGAAAGTGACTTATTGAAATGAATCAGAATAGCGGAGCCAGCATAATCAGAGCTGGCATTATCAAGCTATAGGGTAATCTCATGACCACACGTATGTGATGGGAACACATCTTCCATGGGAATCAAAAAAATGTATAGCCTGTCCGGGGCCCTTCTCTCGTATACTAACAGCCTACGCTTCTATAGCGCCTGCTCTGTGTCAGGGACAATTTGTTGAAAACTTTCCGTGTAATTTGTTGAATGAGCTTCAACGAAGAGTAATAGTATACCAGTAACAGTAATGGGTATGGGTACTAGGGAATGAGTAATAGTACATATTTTGCACACTTCCTGTGTATCAGGTACTGCTTCACGCACTTTTTATATACTGTGTCCTTTAATCTTCACAAGAATCCTATGCAGTAGGTTCGAATTATCATCCCCATTTTGCATCTGGAGCAACAGAAGTATTGGGAGATCAAGTAACTTATTCAAGGTCACACAGCCTTGCAGGGGGTAAAGTTTTGGGGTTCGGGCCCTGTTGTCCACCCTGCCTCTCGTGGATGATTTTGGAGACTTGAGGAGCTAATACCTGCTCTGGCTTTTCCTTCTTTTTTATTGTATCCCAGCCTGTGTAACGAGATTAGGTTAATTCCCTTCTCCCCCTCCACCTTTTTTTTTTTTTTTTTTTTTTTTTTAACATCAAACACATTCCAGTCACACCTTCCTTTGGAGGCATCTCTGCCCACCTTGAATGGACTTGCCTGCTCTTCAGGTCTTGTCAGCAACGGCCTGTCACTATTTAAATCATAATTGTCCCCTGCAAAAGTAGCTGTCACTTTAATTCTGAAAATACGGTATTTTAAATGTATCAGGAGAAGCTTTCTATTGTAGCTTTGTATTGAAACCTTCTGTACTGCTGAGAATGTTCTTATAATCATCACGTAATTTTTGTGTTTTGTACATTTGGAATTTTGCATATTAGATATTCTTACAGCGGCACATGACTCAAGGGAGAATGTTAACCTTTTAATTCAATTAAATATTGTTGCACACCTTTCTTTACTGATTAGAGCTGGCTAATGAGAGAGAAATGAGCTTAAACATGAACTTACTCTCTTGTTGTGGAAGATACAGGCACAGCATAAAATTTGATAATCATTAAAATATATTTTGATCTGTGCCAGACTGAATGGAACAGATATTAAGTGCTGTGAGTTTGGATAAGATAGGAGATCATGGGACTATCTAATCATAGAATAGACAGCTCACTGTTAGGAATGGTTTAAATTCAGTCCCCCTCAGGTGGGTTCAATAATACCTTCTGGAAGGTTTCTCAGATTTGCACGGCCTTGTTTTAAAAAAAAAAAAAAAAAAAAATTCCATACTCTCCAAGAACTGTCTTGGTGGAAGTGTGGTTCCCTCTAGTGGTGATGTGAGGAGTTGCACATTCTCATTTGTACATTTTTCCTTATTCAGTCAACCAAGACTTATTGAGGAACTACTATATATTAGGCTCTGTGTTAGAGATGCAGAGATAAAACATACAGTTTCATTTATTAAAAAGTCACAAGCCTAGAAAAGAGAAAGCCAAAGACTTATGATATATTGTATCTGCAATAATAAAAACAACAAATGTAGCCACCAGCACAGATCAGAAAGGATGGGGTTAAGTAAGGGAAGACTTTCTGAAGTAAAGGTGTGATCTGAGTTCTTATAAGGTAAACACCATTTTTTCCTCTTTATGATATCAATATATGTTTAGTGTAGAAAACTTAGGAAATGCTGATGAACTAAAAAGAATTACCCATTATCCTATCACCCAGAGATAGCCACATACCAATATTTTGCTAATATTTATTTATCCCAAGCCCCCTTTTATGCATAGTTTTTTTTTTTTAATTTCTTTAATATCTATTTATTATTGAGAGACAGAGCATGAGCAGGGGAGGGGCAGAGAGAGGAAGAGACACAGAATCCCAAGCAGGCTCTCGACTCCCGGCTGTCAGCACAGAGCCCGACGCGGGGCTCGAACTCACAAACCGCGAGATCATAACCTGAGCCGAAGTCGGCCGCTCAACCGACTGAGCCACCCAGGCGCCCCATGCATTATTTACTTTTTAACAGAGATTATATCTGTACCATTTTGTAATCTTCCACGCTGCAAATGCAATTGCAATTAATTTGGATTTGCATTCTGCCATTAAATAAGTTAATGTATTTTGAAATGTTTCTTACTAACCACCGTCATGCAACATTATTACTCTTTTTCAAAGTAGCATTGGCTGTTTTCCCACTTTAATTTTTTTCGGATGAACTTTAATTTTGTTCCGTTTTTTAAAATCCCACTGGCATTTAGATTGTGGGAAATACAGAGATTTATTTGGGGAGAGTTTATATCTTTACAATAGAAAATCAAGTCTTCCCATCTAGAAATATTGTAGGTCTCTCCATTGTTTGGATCTTCTTTGACAGTCCCTCAATTGAATGTTATAATTTTCATTGGGGCCCAGTACTTTAATTTCAAGGTTTGTTTCTAGGTATTTTACATTTTGTGGCATCGGCAGGTGGATTTTTCTCCACTTATTATTTGTTGAACGGATTATTATGGGTGTTGGTGTAGGGAGGCAACTGATCTTTAAATACTTCATGACCTTACTGATGTCTGGATTTTAATCTTCTTCAGTTGACGCCTTTGGGTGTCCCTATGGGCAATCACGACATCTGAAATCATGACCATTTACCACCACCTTTCCAATAACGAATCGTCTTTTATGTTTCTTATTGCATCGGGAGGAAGTTTATCACTGTATTCAATAATATAGGGCCCTTTGTCCTGCTTTTTTACTTTAGTCTTGTTTCATTCTTGAGTGTAGTATTGTCTCTTTTTGCTCTTTGTTTTTTTGCAGAGTACCTCATGGTGCGCTGTTTCTTGGGACCACATTAGTTAGGTTACTCTAACCTAAGTACCGCTTCTAAGTGGAATCGTACTTTTCGTGACTGCCTTTATTTCACCTGGCATAATGTCCTCCAGGTTCATCCGGGATGTAGGATATCGCAGAATTTCCTTCCTTTTTAAGGCTAAATAATATTCTATTGTATGTGGATCCCACATACAATACACGAATACATTCATCCATCGATGGACACTCGGGCTGCTTCCGCGTTTTAGCTATTGTGAATCATTCTGCTATGAACGTGGATGTACGAATCTCTGAGATGCGGCTTTCGGTTATCTTGGGTATCCACCTAGAAATGGAATTGCTGGACAATCTGGTAATTCTAATTTTAGTGCTGTGTTGAGGAAACACCAAACTCTTTCCCACAGTGGTGTGTACCATTTTACATTCCCACCAGCAGTGCGCAAGGATTTCAATGTCTCCACATGCTCGCCAGCCCCTGTTGTCTCCTGGGTTTTGATAGCAGCATCCTAATGGGTGTGAGATGATATCTCACTGTAGTTTTGATTTGCCTTTCCTTGTTGATCAGTGATGTCCAGCATCTTTTCACGCGCTTATGGGCCATTTGTATGTCTCCTTTGGAGAAATATCCGTTCCTCTGCCCACTTTTCAATTGCACCGTTTGTGTTGTTTCGTTTCAGAAGTTCTCTACGTATTGTGAGCATTACTCCCTTATCAGATATATGATTTGCAAATATTTTCTCCCATCCTGTGGGTTGTGTTTTTACTCTGTTGATACCGTCTGTCGATGCACAGACTTTCAGCGTTTTCGTGTGGCCCATTTTGTCTATTTTTTTCTTTTGTTACTTCCCATGTTTTTTGTTTTTTTCCCTAAGAGGTTTATAGCTTCACATTTTATAGTGAAATCCATTTTGAGTTCTTTTTTTTTTTTTTTTTTTAATATCAGTTGTGAGATGTAGGTCGAAGTCGGTTTGTTTATTTGTTTGCCTGTGGCCAGCAGGTCTCTCCAGGTGACTGGCACAGAGCAATTTGCCTTTCTTGTGCCACAGTGGAAGGACTCTGCCCCCTCCCCGTGGAGGACAGATATACAGCCAAGTTCGCCAGGTGCCCTGTGAGGCACAAGCTTCAAGAGAATGCAGAAAGAGCATTCCTGAGCTTGAAATAGAGAAAGCTATTCCCATACAAGGTGATAAGCCCAACACAGGCTGTGTGGGCTACTCCTCTCTGGGCAAGGAAGTGTTCCAGGCCTGTGGCTCATTTTTACCTAGTCAAGTGGGGGCTACGAGCCCGAAGGTACAAGACTGCCTTTCCCAACAATAAATCTTAGGAGAGTAATTTCTCTTATTCTTCTTTCGAAAAATTGTTTTAGCTATGCTAGTTTTTTTGATTTTCCATTTTTGAATAATTTTGTTTATCTTATGAAAAAATATACTTGGGATATTGATAGGAAATGTATTAACTACCAACAAAACTAAAAGGAAGCTTCTGCACAGCAAAGGAAACAACCAACAAAACTAAAAGGAAATACATTAACTTGAGAATCGAAATCTTCCCTATGTTCAGATTTTCACTCCATAAACGTGGTATCTCTCCATTTAGTTAGATCTACTTTGATTTCTTTCATTAGTGTTTGATAGCTTTCAGCATGCAAGTTAATGTTGTGTTATAAAAATGTTGTATTTTGTTAGGTTTAGGTGCATTTTTTGAGGGACTGTAAATGGTATTGTATCTTAAACTTTGGTTCTATGTGGTCATTGTTAGAATGTGGAAATACAATTGATTTTGTAGGTTGATTTTGTATCCTGCAACCTTGCTGAATGCACTTGTTAGTTGAAGGAGGGTTTCTTGTTTTTTTTTTGTTTTTTTGGGTTTTTTGTTGTTTTTGTTTTTGTAGATTTCTTGGAATTTTCTAAGTAGATCATTATGTTATCTGCAATTAGGAACCATTTTCTTTCTTCTTCACTCCCTTCCTTCTATCCTTTTTCCTTCCTTCCTTCCTCCCTCCCTCCCTCCCTTCCTTGCTTTCTTTCTTATCCATATCCCTTTTGTTTTCTTGTTTGGCTTCACTGCTCTGGCTAGGATTTACAGTATTATGTTGAGTGTCGGTAGTAAGAGTGGGAGCTTTGTTCCAAAGCTTAATGGGAATGCATTCAGACTTTCGCCATTAGGTATGATGTTCTCTGTAGGCTTTTTGCATATGACTTTTCTCAAGCCAAGGAAGTTTCCATTTCTAGCTTTCTGAGTTTTACCATGGGTAGTGTTAAATTTTGTCAAATATTTTTCTGCGTCTGTATGATGCTATGATTTTCTCCTTTAGTCTGTTAACATGGTGGATTACACTGGTTGATTTTCAATTATTGAACCAGCCTTGAATCCTTGGCATAAGCTGCACTTGTTCATGGTGTATAATTCTTGGTATTACTGAATTCTATTTGCTAATATTTTGTTTAAAAATATGCATCTGTCTTCATGACGTATATCCATTTGTAGTTTTCTTTTCGTGTGTGTGTCTTTGCCAGGTTTTGCCATCAGGGTAATACTGGCCTCATAATTTGAGAATTATTTCCTCCTCTTCTATTTTCTGGAAGAGATTGCATAGAATGAGCATTAATTCTTCTTTAAATATTTGATAATATTCTGTTTCAAGTTCATTGATTCTTTCCTCTGTCCTCTCCATTCTCCTATTAGGCCCATCCATTGAGTTTTAAACCTTAGGTTATTGGGGCGCCTGGGTGGCTCAGTTGGTTAAGCGGCCGACTTCGGCTCAGGTCATGATCTCGCGGTCTGTGAGTTTGAGCCCCGCGTTGGGCTCTGTGCTGACAGCTCAGAGCCTGGAGCCTGTTTCAGATTCTGTGTCTCCCTCTCTCTGACCCTCCCCCATTCATGCTCTCTCTCTGTCTCAAAAATAAACGTTAAAAAAAATTTTTTTTAAATAAAATAAAATAAAACTTAGGTTATTATAAGTTTCCATAATAAAATTGCCATTTAATTCTTCTTCATATACTTTATTTTTTGTTTTTTTAAATGTTTTTCTTTATTTTTGAGATACTTTATTTTTATATACAAATACCCACATTTTCCAACACCTTGTACTGAAAAGAGCAAGAGCCCATCCTTTCCCCCTATTTTACAGCACCAGCTTAACCATTAGTCAAGTGTTCTGTTTTTCTTTAACGTTTATTTATTTTTAAAAGACAGAGAGAGAAAGAGCGTGAGCAGGGGAGGGGCAGAGAGAGGAGACACAGAATCCGAAGCAGGCTCCAGGCTCTGAGCTGTCAGTGCAGGGCCCGATGTGGGCCTCGAACTCACAAACCAAGAGATCATGACCTGAGCTGAAGTCAGAATCTTAACCAACTGGACCACCCAAGTGCCCCTATCAGGCGCTTTCACATTCATGGGTCCTCACCCCCACTCCCACATGCTCTATCCTTTCCATTGATCAACTTGTTCATTCTTATGCCAAAGCCATACTTCCTTCTACTTATTATTCTGTATTTTATAATAAATCTTCATGTGGTAGAACAAGTTATCTTCCTTCATTCTTTCTCAAGAATTTGTGCGTGTGTGTGTGTGTGTGTGTGTGTGTGATTCTTGATTCTTTACATTTCCGTATAAATTTTGGAAACAGTTTGTCAAGTTACTTTTAAAAAGTTTGAGATCGTATTGATTCTAGACGATGTAGGGGTAAATGCATAATTAAACTACGTCTTTCACCACATCAACATTGATTTTGTTTTATTTGTTTTTAGCTATTTTGAAATAATTATAGATTCACAGGAAGTTGCACAAATTATACAGGAGACCCTGTACACCTTTCACCCAGCCTCGCCCAATGGTTATATCTTACAAAGCTATAGAAGTACATGATCATAACCAGGACACTGACATTGGTACAATCCACAGAATTCACTCAGATTTCACCACTGTTGCACGCACTTAGTTTTGTGTGTATGTAAAGTTGTGTGTGTAAAGTTCTATGCAACTTTACCATAGGTGCAGATATTCTTTTTTTTTTTTTAATTTTGTTAATGTTTTTATTTCTTTTTAAGACAGAGACAGAGCAGGAGCAGGGGAGGGGCAGAGAGGGGGAGACACAGAATCCGAAGCGGGCTCCAGGCTCCGAGCTGTCGGCCCAGAGCCCGACGCGGGGCTCGAACTCCCAGAGTATGAGATCATGACCTGAGCCAAAGTTGGACACTCAACCGACTGAACCCCCCAGGCGCCCCACCATAGGCGTCAATTTTCCAATCACCACCACAATCAAGACACAGACCTGTTCCATCACCAGCAAGACCTCTGGGGCTACTACTGGTAGTCATATCCATTCTTCTGTGACTTTTTGATAAAAAATTTAATTTCCACCACTCAACAGTGTGTCTTAGAGATCCACCCCCCCTTATGACATACACTTAATCCTCTTTAAATGCTGAACAGTAATTCATAGTATAAATGTACCTTGATGTATTTAAAAGTCCATTCTCCTACGATTTTTTAACTCAATTTTTAAAATTATTTTACTGCAGTAAACATCCTAATACATGCCTCCTCATGCACATGTGCAGATGTTTCTCCAGGATAGAAACAGAGGAGCGTAATTACCAAGTTGTAGGACAAGCCCATCTTATATTTCAATATGTAATGTCAGATCGCTCTCCACATGGCCATACCAATTTGCAATCCCACCAGAAGATAGGGAAGGATCCGTACATGGATGAGAATGAGTAAAAGCTGTCCAGAAATCAGTTTTAAATGGCACTGTGTGGCTGGATCTTACTGAAAAGATGGAATTTGAGCACAGACCTAAGGAGAAGAGGGTAGATGTGGCTATCTGGGGGAGAGCATTCCAGGCAGAAGGAACCACCAGCGCAAAGGCCCTGAGCGTGCTAGCTTGTTTGGGGAACACTGAGGAGACCACAGCACTCAGAGTGGTGGGCATGACCACAGGAGATGAGATCAGACAGCAGGTAGCAGGGAAGGTGCAGACTGGGAGGGGCCCTGGAGGCCGGAGTAAGGCCTTGACCCAGAGAGACAAGGAGATCATGACAGGTTTTGAGCAGAGGACTGATGTGATTTGACTTCCTTTATATATATATATAACTTTTTTTAAATAAAATCAACCTTATCGAGACAGAATTTACACACAATAGAAGGCACCCATTGTAACTGTGTAGGTTGATGAGTTTTGACCGTCTTTGATCTGTGGTTAAGTAATTTGCCCAAATTCAAACACCAAGGCCATGGCAGCACTAGCGTTTGAGCCTTGGCTCATCTACACCAAAGCTTGGGCTTGTTCTTCTGTGGCTTCAGAGGCCATAACATCCAGGCCCCACACTGTGGTTTCCTGTCCCAGAGTAGTAGGGACTGGACAACGGGAGGTCAACCGAGAGAGCAGCACGGAGAGGCGGTGAGGGCACAGGGCGGTGGGGCCAGGACCCCACCCACCCTCAGCATGTGTGCTGGAACCCATGGGAAAGGCCGTCTCCATGGTCAGTCATTCTAGAGACACCCATTTAGCTAGTCTCCTTCTCTTATGCTTCAAGGCAATTTTAGGAAGAAAAAAAGAAAAATCTTTTGCTTCTAATTTAACCCCCCCCTTTTTTAACTCATTTTTTTCTGATTTTAAAAGCAATGCCTATTATATAAAATTCAGATATCATCACAGCTATAATATAATAATAAACATCCCCTATAATTCCACCCTAAAGATAACTATCACTAAGTTTACGCATAGCCCTCTTTCTTTCCCTGGTATATTCATGTGCTAACATGTCTTAGAATTGTTCATTTATTTTTGCAAAAATCAGACCATACGTAGCTTTGCAATTTTCCCTTCACTTGTAACATCCTTTGGAGCATCTCCTGCATCAGCGAATGTATACCCAGTTTTATTCTTGTAAATGGATGCATACTATAACATTGGGTGTTCTGCAGATGATTTTTCTGGTGGGAAATCTTATTCCTCTCCCTCATGTTTCCTGAGTGAATTTCCACTCCCAGGGTGTAACAGTATGAGTGATTCCAGCCCCTCGGTAGGAGTGATTTATCTGACTTATGAGGCCAGGAGGAAAAAGGGGGCACAAGGGCCCATACTTTCTGGGCTTTGATCAGAGTGGCAGCCCTGGGGATGCTCCTTGGCCTTGTCTCCAGCAGGAAGCCTACACATTTTACTCACATTCTCCAGTGAAGCTCTATGTGGACTTTGAATTAGGACTTTTCCTTTAAAAGACAGGCAGACTGACAGACAGAAAGGAGGAAGGAGGGGAGGGAGGGAGGGACAGAGCGGGGAGGGACAGAGCGGGAAGGGAGGAAAGGAGGAAAGAAGGGAGGGAGTTCAGGGAGGAAAGGAGGGAGGGAGAGAGGGAGTTAAGGAAGGGAGGGAGGGAGTTAAGGGAGGGAGGGAGGGAGGAAGGGAGGAAGGAAACAAGGAAGAGAGAAAGAGAAGGTAGGGAAGAAGGAAAGAAGGGAAGGGAAGGGAAGGGAAGGGAAGGGAAGGGAAGGGAAGGGAAGGGAAGGGAAGGGAAGGGAAGGGAAAGGAGGAAGAAAGAGAAGGTAGGGAAGAAGGAGAGAAGGGAAGGGAAGGAAAGGGAAGGGAGGAAGGAAGAGAGGAAGAAAAGATTCCCTCTCAAGAAGGAAAGAAAGTAGTATCATGTTTTGCCCCCCCCCAAATCCCAACATTTCCCCATTCGCCACTGATGGACATTTATGTTTCGTCGTAGCTAATATTGCCTTTGCCCACATTTACTTTTTACACTTATGTTCACAGGGCTGACAACAGGGACGGGAAAGAAGCTTTCCTTCCATGGAAGTCCTTGAATCTGAGCCTAGGATCCTCAACCGAGAGAAGCTCCTTGGTCAACACCAACTATGACAGCCTGGGGGTCTCCTGAGGCACAAAGAAAACTGCACAGCAGGAAGTTCTGTTCGTTTGTTCGTTCATTCGTTCGTTCATTCATTCATTCATTCATTCATTCATTCATTCATTCATTCAACAGCAACAGTGTACCTACAACGTGCCAGGCAGTCTTAAACAGCAGGGGTAGAGAGGTGGATGAGACACACGAAGTCCCAGCGTTTGTGGAACCCACAACCCGCAAACACGCGAGCGATAAACACAGACATGTCAGAGGGTAATACCTGCTCTGCAGTGTTAAAAGAGGGCGATCGGTTTCAGTTCAGACAACTTCCAGGAACATCTTAGAACTGTTATAAAAATAGGCTTGCTGGGATAAACGCTTGAAAGTAGCCACAGGCTTTATTTCAGAAATGTCTAGCTCTTGGGCCTCTGTTCCAGGAGTTGGTATGTTGGTCAGCAAATGGGTTTCCGTGGGGCATTTCGTTTCACATTTAATTCAGGAAAGGTGCGTCTGAATTTCAGCCACACACACCCTCACACTTCTCTTTCCGCTGTCCTCTGCACATCTTTTTAAGGCACCTTTATAGATCACAGAGATAGAGGGAGAGATTTCTTTTCATTCTGAATTTGCTTAAAGTGCTGTTTTCCAAAAGAAATTGAAATCGTCTGTCAGTGTCTCAAGGGCAGCACGAGAGTTTTGGCATAGTTTTAAAAATATTTTCTTATTGTTAGATCTTCTGTGTGTGGCGGGCTACTCTTTTGTAAACCCAGAGAGGCCCTGGGGTCTGGGAAGGGAGGCCACGGTAGGGGATGCCAAATTGGATTAATGACCCGGGACCAGCAGGGACTGGGGGAGACGGAATCTCAGCCTGGCTCCTTTATCTTCAGGCACACGGACACATGGTGAGCCCCTCCAATATGAAGCCCCAAAGCCTTCTGATCCAGGAAATCGTTTTCTGTTTTGTCCATTCGGTGGTTTTAAAGGATGTCTTTCCTTCCATCTTCTCTGCTCTCTCTCTTTAGAATACTGTTTGTCGAATTTGGACCTGCCTAACTGGCTTCGACACCTTCTACTGATCTTCCTCTCTCATGTTCCAACTCATTGACTTTTTAACTTTAGTTTAGAATTCTATGAACCCTGCATTTTTCAGGTTTTATACTGATTTTTGTCTTCATTTTGACAATTACATGTTTATCTACTGAATGCTTACTCTTTGTTGTCCCCAGCGTCCCTTTTTACGGGAACTTGTTCTAATTTTATGGATTAAATATCCCCTAAATTTATTTTAGTGACTGGGTGGCTCAGTCGATTAAGCATCCGACTCTTGATTTCAGCTCAAGTCATGATCTCACGGTTGTGGGACCAAGCCCCACATCGGGCTCAGTGCAGAGCCTGCTTGGGATTCTCTCTCTCTCTGCCCCTTCCCCACTTGTGCACACTCATGTGCACGTGCTCTCGCTCTCTCTCTCTCTCTCTCAAAATAAATAAATGGAAAAAACATTATATAAAAATAAAATAAATAGCCCCTAGACCTTCCTGAAGATGCTAGATGGTCTTCTCCAGGTCTAGATTGCCTATTTTGTTTCTTATTTCCTCTGGCGACTACTTTTTCCCATTAATTCTGGTCTTTCTCTTGTACATTGTGTATTCCTCAAAGTTAGTGATCCTTGTTTGGCTTTCCATTTTGTCTTAAAAACTTCCATGCCAGTAGTCTCTCCCTATCCAAAAGTAAAAGACTTAACATCTGTACCGATCTCCAAATACCTTTGTATTGAGCTTTTCACCCTTCAAGTTTGCTGTTCTTTTGTTAATGAAAGCCACATACTAGATAGGTCTTCGGAGTCCTCTCGCCCAAAGAGAGCGTTCTTTAGCTCTTATAAAAACCCCACTTGCTACATCGGTGTGTCCGAGGGCCGTCTGGATTCTGGGACAGCTGGCAGCGGGGCTTAGAAACAGTTCACAAACTCCTGGTTGGCAGCTAACATCTCTGTATGCAGCTGCCCAAAGGTGGGAGTAGCCCGGCACCCACATCCATCCAAACACTGACCCAGTCATTTTTAGTTTCTGGTGGTTCTGGTGGTTCTTGAAAAGCACACCTGCTTCATATGCCTGCCGACTGATAATAGTTCCCTCTGCTTCAAATAGGCCAGTTCACTAGAAGTCCAGACTGAAGACAGGTACGTGTAAGCCCCAAGCTCCAAAGAGGGACAGTCTGGGGCACCTGGGTGGCTCAGTCAGTTAGGCATCCGACTCCTGATCTCAGGTCAGGTCTTGATCTCAGGGTCGTGAGTTTGAGCCCTGCACCCAGCATGGAGCCTACTTAAAAATAAAAATAAAAATAAAAATAAAAATAAAAATAAAAATAAAATAAAAAGCAAAGAGGGACAGTCCCTCCCAGGAACAAGAACTGTGACACAGTGAAGCTGCAGTCCTGTCTCCATGGTGATGTTGTTAGCGAGTCCTTTTGTTCAACTATAGACCCCAGCAGTCAAAAGCAGAAATAAGCAAGCCCGTTTAAGCCTGCTCTAACTGAAACCCATTTTGTTAATTTCTTATCATACTTTCTTGAGGCACTGATGAAGGTGTTTTGCAATGGCCAGACCATCCCAGCCGCCAGAACGGAAAAACCCTGATAGCAGTGGAATGCCTAGAATACACCCCACATGTCCCCTTCCCAGCCCACAATCATGGGCTGAACACAGACTCTGATCCTTGATCACACCCTTCCTGCTTCCTACTCTCTTGCATACCCCCCAACCCCCCCCCCCCCCACCAACCTCTCTCAGTAAAACTCTGGGTGTCCAGCTTGTGGACAGAGAGGTCCGTTGTTAAGCTGGGTCCTGCCCCAGCTGCTGGGAGAAATAAATTTCTCCCTTTCTCTTTTTTCAATGCCCCCCCTGTCTTGAATGATTGGCTTCTCTTGCAATGAGTTTATCCGAATTTGTTTGGCAACAGTGCCCCAGATTCTCCGGTTCGTTTCCTGAGGATGGTTCAGTAACAACATGAGAGCACATCCCACCCCTGTATGTTCCAATCCCACTCGAGGTGAAGGATTACATTCTTAGAGCCTGATTTGGCAGGGAGAAAGATTAAGAAAAAAGGGGGGAAATAAGAGTCGTAAATATGAGACACCAGTATAGTCACACCAGAAATTTACACCTGGCTCGTTGGTATTTCTTTATCCAGGATAATTCTAAATCATCATTCCCCTTACCTGGATTATTAGATTCAGGCAAATCTGTTTATATCTGAAAGGCTTAAGCACAAACCTTCAATTGCTCTATAACTGAATTACAATAGTAATATGGATGAACTAGTAATCCTCACTCCGGTTTTAAAATACAAAAAGGTCTAAAATGATTATGTGTCCTAATCTGGCAAGCAAAGTTGGATGAATGCCAAGGGTTTAGATCTGAGAAGATGAGCAGTTAGGTGAGAAATGCTCCAGACTTTTATTTTTTAATTTTTATTAAAAAACTTTTTTTTAAGTTCACTTATTTATTTTGAGAGAGAGAGAGTACGCGCGCACAAGCAAGAAAGGGGCAGAGAGGAGAGACAGAATCCCAAGCACGCTCTGCACCATCAGTGAAGAGCCCTGTGCGGGGCTCAAACTCACTGTGAGATCATGACCTTAGCAGAGATCAAGAGTCTGACACTTAGCCAACTGCGCCACCCAGGCACCCTCCACTCCAGGCTTTTATGATACGAATCTCCTTGTTGGAGTAAAAAAGATAAAGAAAATTCTAAATTGTGGTATTAACCCTTTTATAACCAGGGATAGCATACATGTATGTGTCTGTTTTGCAATCATTGTGTTGTTCTATATCTATTTTCTATTTTAATATTTATTTATTTAGAGAGAGAGAGGGAGAGAGAGAGCGCACACATAAATGGGGGAGGGGCAGAGAGCCAGGGAGAGAGAGAACCCCAAGTAGGCTCCAAGCTGTCAGCAGACACCAACGAGGGGCTCAATCCCCACTTGGGACTCAATCCCGCAACTCTGAGATCATGACCTCAGCCGAAATCAAGAGTTGGATGCTTAACCCACTGAGCCACCCGGGCACTCTGTTCAATATCTATTCTTAAAAGGCTTTAAAGTATTTACAAGAATCTGATACATTGTATGTGAAAAATTTAGGTTGTAATCAGCATTTAAATGTCTGGGGAACCCTAATTTTTTGATATTCATTTGTTTTTTTTAATTTATTGTTAAGTGAATGAATACTTAGAGGAATTTTTTTTTTTAAGTAGGCTCCACACCCAATGTAGGGCTTGAATTTCTGACCCTACTCTGAGATCAAGAGTCACACGTTCCTACCGACTAAGCCAGCCAGATGGCCCCAATACTTAGAGGAATTTTAAATGTTTACACCACATTTTTCAGGATAGTAAAATGGATATTAGATAAATCACTACTAATAAAGTACATTCCTCGGTTAAAAAAAACATCCCTCCCTCCCCTAGTCTCTGCATATTCTGCTGTGAAAGCTGTTCTGAGCACTGGGCCTTTTACATTATTCTGCTATAAGAAAAGGAGAGAATTCCACACAGGGAGGGCAAGACCAGAGTCAGAGTGATAAATTTTATCTCATTATAAAATCCTTTTCATGGCTCTGTTGCTCTCTGCTCCACCTTAAATTCTTCTTACATGGCAATTTCTTCAGTATTTTGGAATTCTTTCTAGAAACACAGAATGGATAGTGTCCAAAAACAACTTTTAACATCCATGCGAGCCCTTCACCCAACAGTAATAAGAAAATTACTTTTAATAAACTATGTTTTCCCTCCATATTATCTGTCTTCACAAAAGTAAAACAAACAGTCATTAAAACCCAAACTCTTCTAAGGTAGGAAACTGTAAAAACCGATTAATAATTGAGGTCTATTTTGAACTCCGAAAGATGGTATGTATTCAAAGTAAATTTAGATGAAAGGGAACATATGGACTTCCACACTAACAATAATAATGATGATGATGACTAATGTATTTGGATGCTTGCTCTGTGCAAGCTCTATTTGGGGTCTTGCCTAAACCCATACTGATGAGGGAGCATAAGGTAGGCTGAGGGCAAAGTACAAGCTTGCACACGTGTGCACACATACACACCTCCCCCCCACCCCCCACACTCCAAGTGGGATATGTGTGACATCCCTCAGCCATTCCTGACTGCCCAAGGACAGAGGAAGGGAGAGAGAACAAATGGTTAAACTGATAGAGTCTATCAGTTTACAAATGTCTTGGTAAATTACAAGAAAAGGACAATCTTGTCAATAGCCTAATCTCCAGAAACCTACAAACTCAGTTTCCTGGGGCCTCAACATCGCCCCTCCATAGTGATGTGGGGAAAAGACAAGAAGGAAATGGCAGGTAAAATTAAATTTCCTTATAACCTGCAGCCCATTGACACGTACTTGAGGCAAATACAGAGTATAACATTCCTCCAGGAACTCCCTACTATCTTAATGTTAATGCTTTGCTAGAGGGAAAAACAACCTTAGCTTGACAATATCTAGGCCTCCAGTATCCTGGGAGTCTTCTTTAGCATATGAAAATCTCTTTGGAAACTTCCCTTTTGACTTTACCTCCCCAAGTTCACAGTATATAAGGAACCACTCTGCTTCACAGCCCCAGTGCAGCTCTCTCTGCCCACAGGTCCTGTCCTCGTGCTTTAATAAAATCACCCTTTTGCACCAAAGGCGTCTCCGAGAATTCTTTCTTGGCCGTCAGCTCTGAACCCCACAAACCCCACAATCACCCCAAAAACCTCATCAGGTACCACTGTGGTTCCCATTTTGCAAATGGGGAAACTCACCTACAGAGAAGGTGGTGGTTGCTCATATTTACAAAGACTTAGACTTTCTATTGGTCAAGCGTACAGAAAGTAATTTATTCTTTAAACTTCTATTTGCCTGTTATCTGAGTCTGGTAAAACAGCATAATATTCAGATGAGATGTGAATAAGAAATTGTTCAATAGGAAGTTCATCATTATCAGGGTGCTCTGTAGCTCCCAAGGGTAGTAAATTATAATAGCATAAAGCAAATGTCGCTAATGAATTAAAGAGCTGACTTTTCTATTTCAGGCACAATTTTATTTAGGTAATGATGGCCTTTATAGCCTAGGCTAGAAAGCATCTGGCATTATTCCCAGAACTTGCCAAGGTCTCATGTATTAGAAGAAAAATTATGGTTTGGGTTAATTTGGGCTCTTGGCTGGTTGCCTCCACTTACATAGCTTCTGAACTGAGAAAGGCAGGGGAGGGGTGAGCTGGGCTTTGCTCCCTCTTACTTTAGTGAAACGAATGTGTAAGAAGAAGGTAAAGGGATGATATTAGTCCAAAAAAAAAAAAGTACATGTTATTGAAATGAGTCAAAATCAGGACCTTGGGCAGCAAGACCCTGAAGGGGCCTGGGCAAGCTGCTAGGGACCCTGAAAGAGGGAGGAGAGGTGTCCGGGGGGAAGGGGGGCGGGGGGCAAGTGGGTCAGGAGCTGGTGGAGCAGAAACCAGCCAGGTGATTGTACAGTGATGGCTGGGAGTTGGCTCAGAGTTGGCTCAGCTGGCTCCTGGGCACACAGGTGAGGCAGTGTCCTCAGAAGCTTCTCCTGAGATTGACAGTTTAAAGGTCCAGAGAAGAGCGACAACACTGACGGCCCCAGGGGGCGCTGTCTCCCTACCCGGGGAACAGGTACCAACTAGATTCACAAGATGAAAACTTGAAGTATTATCAGCCCCAAAAAGGATTAATTTGAAATAGGCAAGCCCTGGGAAACATACGGGCAGGGGCCATCCCCAGCAAAACCTAGACAACCAAAAATAAATCATAGGTGCAACCAGGCCCAGGTGAAAAGCTGAATACCCAGTGGGTGTCTGTTTTCTCAAATAAATAAATAGAGACAAATTAAAAAAGGAAAGAAGGAAAGAGAGGAAGGAAGGAAGGAAGGAAGGAAGGAAGGAAGGAAGGAAGGAAGGAAGGAAGGAAGGAAGGAAGAAAAAGGAAGAGTCCTTATCTGTACCTTTTGTCCATTTCTATATGTAACCACTCTTATCACAGCAGATTTCAAACCACCAAGGTGAAGGTCACTGCACATGGAATTGAGAAGGAATGCACAAAATTGGCTTCCAGGGGCCAGTATTAGCCACCTGCAGCATGCCCCTGGGTGTTCCCTACACTTGGGAATCTGGCCCTTATCCTTAAAGCAGAGACAACTATAATAAGGTGACTTTGTGTCCCTCCTCCACTGGTTATGCATTCACCACAGAATCCCAAACTGGAGCTTGATGTGCTTTAGAAATGTGGATGTTTACACAAAACTTTCTATAAATGTTGCTAAATTCTTTGGTTGTTTTATATCAAATAAAATCCTCTGGGCAGAGTTTCAAATGTGTCTGAAAATTACTTGTAAAGCTATTAGGATAACAAAATGTAATTTAAATACAATTTTGCTACTAAAATGTGTTAATTAAAATATGCTAATGTCTTTTGAGTTGTTCTTGTGGAATATAAACAACGTTTGAAAGCTATTTACGTATACAAATTGTTCCAAATGACATTTCTGAATCAAAAGTTCTAAAAAATCTCTGATAATTCTGGTTATTAACTTAGTACTTGCTGATATCTTTAGTGTTAATGCAACATTGAGACTATGAATATTTATGTAAAGACCGTATAAAAAATGGAGGTCAACATTATGGCTACTTATTGAAATAACAGACCAATATCCATAAAAATAGTTATAGGAGAGTGAAAGCCACAAAGTCCTATTTGTCTGTTTTTCTCATTATGCTCTATTACTTCATTCTACCCATTTCTGCTCACCCTTCTCTGTTCTTCCCCAGGACATTGGAGTTAGACCCCTGTGGAGTATATCACTGAGCTCCTTGCCATTGGCTTCTGGTTGGGTTTAGCAAATGGGAGGGTAGGAATGAGAAGATGGGAGAGATAAGTCGGGATATTTTCCTCCTTCTTTCCTTGCTTTGGAGTCGTATCTTCGGCAATAACTGGATCCTTCCACAAAAACAATTCGCACTGAGCAGAACTTCTTTTCCAGGGACACTATGTTCTCCCTTTGTGTCTTCCGTCCAAGGGATTTTAGTGTCTCTGCACTGCTGCTGGTCTTGAGGTCCTTGGCCTTGTCTCCTTTCTTCCCTAAACTCTGCCCACACCTCAAAAATCTTGCCCTCACTCAGGTTGCTTCGTTTGAACCATCTGTAGTGAATTATTCTTTCTGTTGGGATCTGTTAGATCTGTTAACAATAAGCCCACAGACCCAATCAAAGGAGGGATGTGGAGACTCAGAGCATAGTGAAGCGAGGTTTTCTTTAATCAACATGCTTGCAAGAGTGGGCATCTGATGGACAGGCACACTGGGGGCAGTTACAGCAGACAATTTATCTCCTAGCATGCAGGTCCCTCCCCTGGTTCCTCATTGGCTGAGTACTACAGAGGTTACGGCCTTACCTGGGCATCACCTCTGCCCACGTAAGGCAAAAAGTAGTCTGACTGGAACAAATGTACATTCCCTGAGGTGAGACTTTCAGTCCCTTCTCCCTTTGTTCTTTGGCCCATGCTCCTTGCAAAGCCCCTGAAAATAAGCCTGCAAAACGGAGAGGGGAAGAAGAACCAGGCAGTGATGTGTCTAAGGGTTTGGAACTCCATTGTTGGGGGTGGGGTTCATACATATTTCCAATAGGTTGTAAACCTATTGTTAGACAGCACGGCTTTTATTTGGTATTTCTGAAAATGAACCGCCTGCCTTACTTCTCACAGATCCTGCCCTAATACATTCATATTGTATTTTCTTGTACTTTCTATTAACTGTGAATGAAATTCTAAGAGCAGGTACTCTGTGTGTTTGTATTCTCTATCATGCCCCTTTGGAGAGATTTATTTAGAGCCTTGTACAGCATGGGCACGAGCCAGTCAAACCAGATATTGACTTGTATGTTGTTTTAGTGTATTCCGGGTGAAGATTAGCCCTTTTTGGTACAGTGAACCCTAATTCCAATTTATTGGAATTGAAAGGAAAGAAATAAAAAAATACCTGATGAAATCTAAAAATAAAATGCATTAGCTGATTCTCCAGCCAAAGAATTGGCCTTCAATTCTTTATTCTGTTATTTCCTGTTTGAAATGGTTTTCTCATTGAAACGGACTTTCGTCCTGCTCTCTTTCCGAGATGTGGCAAGTTTACAAGACCAGGCCCCAGAAGTGGAAAAAGAAATGTCACAGAGCAGCTGCGGTACCAAACTTCAGTGTGCATGGGGGTCATCTAGAGCACTTGTTAGGGACAGGGACTGCTGGACCAATCCCCTTGGTCTTTTTCTCTGGTTCCTGGCACAGAGTTCCTAAAATTCCTAGAACTCAGAATTCCCCCAGGGATAGAGTATCTTTTGTTATTCTTATGAATAAACACATCAGAGCTTAATGAGGGGTGGAATGGGACTGGTCGTCATGATGACTTGGTGGGCAGAAGGTTGGAAATTTCAGCACTGCCCCCCCCCCCCCCCCCCGCCCCAACAAACCTCTGAGAAGTTTGGGCGGGGAGGGGGGTGGCAAGCTGGACATAATTGTCTATAAAAACTCTAGAACAAGATTTGATGAGCTTCTGAATTGGTGAACTCATCCGCAAGCTGTAAGGGTGGCACACCCCAGCTCCACGGGGGACAGAAGCTCTGTGCATGGGATGCTCTAAGACCTCACCCTGTACACCTCTTCGTCTGGTTTATCATCCTGTATCTGTTATAATATCCTATATAATAAACTGGTAAAGTAAATTAAATTATCACATAAAATAAACTGGTAAAGTTTCCCTGAACTTTGTGAGCCACCTAGCAAATGACCAAACCCAAGGAGGGAGGGGTGTGGGAACCCTGATTTATAGCTTGTGTGTCAGAAGCATAGGTGACAACCTGGACTGCCGATTGGTGTCCAAAGTGGGGGCAGTCTGTGTCTTGTGGGATGGAGCCCTCACCTTGTGGAATCTGACACTGTCTAGGTAGATGTGATGTGGAGAAACTTTGCAAAAGAAATACAGAAAAAAATTTAACTTCCTTAAACTAACAGCCCATTGACAAGTACTTGATGGGCAGAATGACCTTCCTCCAGGAACTCAACTGCCTCAATGTGAATACTTTGCTAGAGGCAAGGCAACTTTAGCTTGACATTAGCCTGACCTCCAGGATCCTAGAAGTCTTCTTTAACATATGAAAATCTCTTTGGAAACTTCCATTATCTCTCCCCCCTCAGGATACATGTTGGCAATCATCCCCCAAGCACATGGCCCACTGATATCCATCTGAAGGGTCTCATGACTAAGGTTTTACTAGACAGTAGTAAATGACCTTATGCAAACAGCCCCTCAAGGTTCTGGAAACCTTGCTTCCAAATTCCTTAGAGACTCAGGCTATCCCTAACCTCTTTGCAACTTGAAAGTATATAACCCCTCACAACCCCAGTGCAGCTCTTTCTGCCCACAGTCCTGTCCCCATGCTTTAATTAAACCACCTCTTTTGCACGTCCCAAGAGTTCTCTCTCGACCATCTGCTCTTTGACCCCAACGTTTCACATCAGATGGTGTCAGAAGTGAGTTAAGCTTATAGGACACACAGCCTGTGGTTGCTCAGAGCTGAATTGTTTGGTGGTGAGGGAAAACACACCAGAGGTGGAGCCTGAGAATTTGCATTTCTTTATTTTTTTTTTTAAGTAATCTCTGCACCCAACATGGGGCTTGAACTCAAGACCCCAAAATTAAGAGCCACATGTCCTACTGACTGAGCCAGGCAGGCGCCCCTTGCCCCCAAGAATTTGCATTGCTAACATATTCCAAACTGATGCTGATGCTGATCCAGGCACACACTTTGAGAACCACTGTAATAAATAATCTGGATCATGTGACACATAGTTTTCTGATGGCTCTTCAGATTATTCTTCTCCACTATACAGTTTCTACTGGTGCTGTTTGCTGCTTGTGAGACAAGGAGAGATTACAAATCAACTAAAAAACGTTTGTTTGCCCTAAATATTAAGCACCCTTCTCAAAACTTTTAACTTTCAGGCCTTATCTTGTGTCCACCTTGTGAGGAATCCTGGGAAGACAGTTGTGGGAAAGTCCTGGGTTCTTTCCTAAACTTTCTAAAGCACTTTATTCCATTTCCAAAAGCAACAATTGTATATATTTTCTGGATGCAACCTGCAAAGTCTTATAAAACGAATTAATGCATTTGCAGTTACAAAGACATATTGGAATGATTTACTTCCTAATTGGAGACAGTCTTGTTTCCATAGTCTGTCAGAGACAATGAGTCAGGCAAGACACCAAATAAATTTTAGTGCTTAAGTCTGTGCTGTTACAACACCAGATGGACTTATGTCAAAGCAAGATATCCAGAAATCTGAAGGCTTCTTTTTATTGGGAAAAGAATCTACCGTTCTAATATGACTGGGTTTAACCCCACATTTACAGTTAAGGTTGAACATCCTAGGAAACTTAAGAAAACTGAAGAAAAATAACTCATAAATTTAACTGAATCATAAACCCTTCGGGAGCTTTCCCTTTCAAAGTCAGCTCCCAGCCAGAGGAGACTAAGAAGGTAATGAGTTCTCCACCTGACCCGGATCACTGCCATCTTGGAAAATGGATTCCGTTGCTACATCTTGGCCCATGACCTAGGCTACCTGGATTAGGACATGCTCTTAGCAGTATTCCAGTTGGACTGCCTGGAATCAGATTCAGTTACTTCTAAAATATTGCCTTAAATTGTCATCCCCTCCTAAACAACTCATGTGGTCGTTGGCACTTAGAAAGGCAGTCCTGAACTTGGTCAAAGTAGTGGCATGCCGGTGAACCAGGTATGGGAGTGACCTTGGCACTAATGCACCTTCAGTTACTCTAGGACAGGTAACTAAGGCACTTTTGTACTGGAAACGATACTTTGCCCAAGTCCTTCCCCCACAACTGGACCTGGGATGATGAGATTTTCTCCTTTTCTAGTAAGAGCTTTCAAATATAGCCACTATGGTCACTTTAGTCTGGCCGCATCTGCCCAAATGTGATTATTAGCAAGTTCCCTTTATATACATATAAAAGCATCTGTTTGCATGTTTAAAACAAACTCGCTCTGGTAGTGTGAGCTTCCCCTGCTGAGCAGAACACTTATAAATATGTGGCTGCAGGGGGAAACAAATATTTCTCACGGTAAATGGAACAAAAAGAGGAAAAATGATGTGGAAATTTTATTGCTGCTGCCTGTGTATTTTATTTTTATCCAGGCAAGACAAGTTTATGACATACATAGAGCCAGATTCAAGGTTGGGTTTGAATTGGCATGATCTGGATGGAGGCACTTTGCTGGTGTCTAAAAGTCGAATCTGTATCAACTAGCTCGGATATCCGGAAACGTTTATGTGAAGTTTTTGATGCTTAAATTTTTTGTTTAATGTTTATTTTTGAGAGAGACAGAGCATGAGTGGGGAAGGGGCAGAGAGAGAGAGAGAGAGAGAGAGGGAGGGAGACACAGAATCTGAAGCAGGCTCCAGGCTCTGAGCTGTCAGCACAGAGCCCGATGCGGAGCTTGAACTTGAGAACAGTTAGGCTCAAGTCGGACGCCCAACCAACCAAGCCACCCAGGTGCCCCTGAAGTTCTTGACACTTACAGCACACTAGTATCGCATTGCTGATGTCAGTATTCAGAAAAAATAGGATTACGCATGGAACCAGTTTTTGGAATCTTGTCACTAGAGGAAGGTGCTCTGCTGCTCTTATAAGGAAATTCGAAATAATAATATCTATAAATCTGAGGACTGGTTTACATTAGGATCCATACCCGGCCAACTCTTCTAAAATTCTTCAATTCGTGGTCAGGAAATTCTCTTTACCATACATTTCAGCTAGCAATATCAAGACAAAGAGATGCTTTTTTTGAAAGGGTCTACCCGGGCCTGTCTGATTAAACAACTTAGCTGCCATGATATCCATTCAAACTACAAGATCCTTTTTTTTTTTTTTTTTAAAGTCACATACTTGTTTTAAGTACTTTTTGTAGATTCTGGCCAGCATGCTTGCATCATTTGAGTACTGAATGTGAAAGAAACTTGTTGAAGTGGTACACCACAAGTGCCACATCAGTGTGGTGTGTATGCGTGTACAGAGAGAGAGTTCTACACCTATATCTACATCTGTACGTATGTCAAGAGAGAGTTACTACGAGGAATTAGCTCAGAGTTATGGAGGTTGAGAAGTTGTACGATCTACCAACTGCAAGCTAGAGACCCAGGAAAGGCAATGATAGAATTCCAGCCTGTGTCTGAAGGTCTGAGAACCAGGTGAGCCAATAGCATAAGTCCCAGTCCAAGGGCAGGAGGAGACCAGCGTCCTGGCTCAGCAAGCGTGCAGGAGGAAAAAGCTGAGTTCTTCCTTCTCCTTTTGTTCTATTCAGGCTGTCAGTGGATTGGATGGTGTCCTTCCACACTGAGGAGGGCAATCGGCTTTGCTGAGCCCAGTTCAAATGCAAATTTCATCTGGCAACATCCTCACAGAGAGACCCAGAAAAAAATGTTTAACCTGGGCACCCCGTGGCACAGACCAGTTGACACATGACATTAACCATCCTACTGTCCTTCAAAATAAAGTGAAATAAAGTGATTTCCAGATAAACAGAGCTTGAGGGAATTGATATTAGACCTGTGTTACACTGATACTAAAAAGAGTCCTTCAAGCCGGAAAGAAATGACACCAGACCAAATCCGAAAGAGGGAATGAAGATCATAAAAAGTGATAAATTTGCAAATAAATATAAGTAATTGTATAAAATCTTTTTTTTTCTCAGTTGATTTAAAAGACATAAGATTATTTAAAGCAATAATTAACATTGTATTGTTGGGTTTAGAGAATATTTAGATGTAATAGCATATTTATATGCTATATCTATACATGTAATGAACTATGTAAGTATATAAAAGGTAAGTATTTTAAATATAAGCATTATAAATAACATCAAGACATGTACAAATGTAAGGAGGGAGAAGGAAATAGAAAGTTCCTGGGTGTCTTATCAGAATTACATGAGTGTTAATCTGAAGGAGACTGATCAGTTAAGATGTATATTGTAATCCCTACAGAAACAACTACGAAGACCATTCAAAATGTATAATTACAAAATCAACAGAGGAATTTAAATGGTGTACTAAAAGTTTTGCTTAACATACAAGAAGGCAATAAGGAGAAAGAGTAACAAGAAAGTTTTAGATATACAGAAAACAGAAAACTACCAGGTGTAAATCCAACCCTATTGATAATTACATTAAATGTGAATGAACTAAACACTCCAATAAAACGCAGATATTGTCAGAATAAAAGTGCAAGTTCCAACTATGCTCTGACTACACAATTTATAGTCTATATTAGCAAGAATATAGAAGACTTGAACAACACTATTAACCCACCTATTAACCAGCTCAACCTAACGTTTTATAGAACACTCTACCCTTACAATAGCAGGAAACACATTATTTCAAGCATACGTGGAAAATTCTCCAGCATAGTTCACATGCTGGTCCTAAAACAAGTCTCAATAAATTAAAAAATATTTCAATCATTCAACGTGTACCTGACTATGATGGAAAAATTAGAAATCAATAGAAAGGAACTTGGAAAATCCCCAAAACTATGGAAATTAAGCAACATACTTCTAGATAACCCATGTGTCAAATAACTCATAATGGGAATTTAAAAATATTTTGAACTTAATGGAAATAAAAACATCAAAATGTATGGGATATATGTAGAGCGGTGCTTAGAGGAAATTTGCAACTGTAAGTACCTCTATAAAAAGGAAGTTCTCAAATCAATAATCTAAGCTTCTGTTTTAATAATCTAGAAAAAGAAAAGTAAAGTAAATCTAAAGGAAGCATAAGGAAGGATATATTCAAGATCTGACTGGAAATCAGTGAAATAGAAAGCAGAACCACAGTAGAAAAAAATCAATAGACACAAAAGTTGGTTCTTTGAAAAGCTCAACAGAACTGATAAACTTTGGGGGCGCTTGGGTGGCTCAGTCGGTTAAGCGGCTGACTTCGGCTCAGGTCATGATCTCGCGGTCTGTGAGTTCGAGCCCCACGTCGGGCTCTGTGCTGACAGCTCAGAGCCTGGAGCCTGTTTCAGATTCTGTGTCTCCCTCACTCTGACCCTCCCCCGTTCATGCTCTTTGTCTCAAAAATAAATAAACGTTAAAAAAATTAAAAAAAAAAAAGAACTAATAAACTTCAGTTAGACTGATCGAGAAAAAAGAAAAGACAAAAATTACCAAAATCAGGAACAAAAAAAAAAAGAATCAAGAATCATCAATGCCAATCCTACAAAAATAATAAGGATTATAAGGGACTGTTATGGACAACTTTGTGCCAACATGAAATGGATAAATTCTTAGAAAGACACAAATTACCAAAATTGACTAAAAAATAAATAGAAAGGCTGAATAGACCTAAACAAGCAAAGATATTAAACTTATAATTAAAAATCTTCCTACAAAGAAAAGCTCAAGCTCTATCAAGTATCTGAAGAAAAAAATGCCAGTCCCACATAAACTCTTTCAGCAGAGGAGGAGGGAACATTTTCCAAGTCTATTGGGAGTTTAGTATAACCCTAATAACAAGCCAGACAAAGATATGAAAAGAAACTACAGATCACCATCCCTAATTAACACAGTCACAGAAATCCTTAACAAAATGTTAGCAAATCAAACCCAACAATCTGTAAAAAAGATTATATACCATGACCCGGTGTGATTTATCTCAGGGATGCAAGGTTGATTAAACATTCAAAAATCAATTTATGTAATACATCGTGCTAACAGAATAAAGGACAAAACCTACCCAATCGTCTTAATAGAAACAGGAAAGGCATTTGACAATAGTCAAAAGCCATTCATGATAAAAAAAAAAAAAACTCTCAACAAAATAGGAATAATAAGGAACTTCCTCAATCTTATAAAACAAGCATCTACAAAAACAGCTGCAGTTAACATTCTTTTTTTTTTTTTTTTTTTTTTTAAAGTAGGCTCCATGCTGGGCAGCATGGAGCCCAGCAAGGGGCTTAAATTCAAACCCTGAGATCAAATACCTGAGCTGAGATCAAGAATCAGACACTCAACTGACTGAGCCATCCAGGCACTTCTTTTTTTTTTTTTTTTAATGTTTATTTATTTTCAAGAGAGAGAGACAGAGTGTGAGCAGGGGAGAGGCAGAGAGAGACGAAGGCATAGAATCCGAAGCAGGCTCTGAGCTGTCAGCACAGAACCTGACGTGGGGCTCGAACCCACAAACCATGAGATCATAACCTGAGCACAAGTCAGACGCTTAACGGACTGAGCCACCCAGGCACCCCTCTTGTTTTGTTGTGTTTTTAACGTTTATTTATTTTTGAGACAGAGAGAGACAGAGCATGAACGGGGGAGGGTCAGAGAGAGGGAGACACAGAATCCGAAGCAGGCTCCAGGCTCCAAGCTGTCAGCACAGAGCCTGACGTGGGGCTTGAACTCACGGACCGCCAGATCCTGACCTGAGCCAAAGTCGGATGCTTAACCGACTGAGCCACCCAGGCGCCCCCATCTTGTTTTTTTTTTTAATTCCAGTATAGTTACAGTGTTATATTAGATTCAGGTGTAAATATAGTGAATCAACAATATTTGATTCACTATTGAGTGAAGCACTCATCATGATACATTGTTAAGCGCTCATCATGATAAGTGTGCTCTTAATCACCATCACCTATTTCACCCATCCCCCTCACCCACCTCCCCTCTGATAAGCATCAGTTTGTTCTCTAAAGTTAAGAGTCTGTTTTTCAGTTTGTTTCTTTTTTTGTTTGTTTGTTTTGTTTCTTAACTTCCACACAGGAGTGAAAGCATATGGTATTTGTATTTCTCTGACTTCTTTCACTTAGCATTATATCCTCTAGATCCATCCATGCTGTTACAAATGGCAAGATTTCATTCTTTTTTATGGCTGAGTAATATTCCGTTGTGTATATACACCACCTCTTCTTTATCCACTCATCTATTGATGGACACTTGGGTTTCTTCCATAATCTGACTACTGTAAACAATGCTGCAATAAACAAGGAGCGTATATATCTTTTTGAATCAGTGTTTTCACATGCATTGGGTAAATACCCAGTAGTGGAATTGCTGGATCATATGGTAGTTCTATTTTTAATTTTTTGAGGAACCTTCATATTGTTAAGAAAACAATTCTTTTCACACTAGTATCAAAGTGAATAAAATGCACAAGAATAAACTTCATAAAAGACAAGTATACTAAAAAATAGAAAACACTGCTGAGATAAAGAAAAGCTAAATAAGTGGGAAACAGTCCATGTTCTTGGATTGGAAGACTTGATCTTAACAGGTGGCAATTATCCCCCAAATCATCTGTGGTTTCAATGCAATGCCTGTCTAACGTCCAGCAAGCATTCTAATAGAAATTGAGAAGCTGTTCCCAAGATGTATATGGAACGCAAAGAACCTGAATTAGCCCAAACACTTTTGAAAAGTAAGAACAATATAAAATTTCGTATACCTGCTTTTTAAACTTACTATAAAGGTACAGCTTGGGTGGTTTTAGTGTAAGGATACACATAGATATCAATGAAGCAGAATTGAGAGTCAGAATTAAGAAATAAATTCTTATATTTATGGCTAGTTCATTTTCAACAAAAGTGCCCAGACATCTGAGTGGGGGAAAGAATAGTCTTTTCAACAACAAATGGTCCTGAGGCAAAAGAAAAAAAAAATACCCTTAATCTACAGGACACAAAAATCAACTTCAAATAGATCAGAGACCTAAATATAAGATCCAAAATACATTGAAGAAAACCTTTGTGACCTTGGATTAAGCAAGCACTTCTTACATGTGATACTCAAACCATGATCCATAACAGAACAACTTGATCAAATAGACGTCAAAACTGAAAACTCCCAAAAGAAAGCTTAAAAAAATTAAAAGTCAAACCACAAACTGAGAAACATATTTGCAAATCACTTAGCTGATAAAGGACTTGATCCAGAGCATGTAACTCAATAAGATAAATAATACAATTAAATAATAGGCAGTAGATTTGAATACCCATTTTACCAAAGAAGATATGTGAATGGTTACCAAGCACAAGAAGAGATGCTCAACACCTTAAGGAAATGCAAATTAAAACTATGATAAGAAACTACTACACGCCTATTAGAATGTTTTACCTAAAAAAACAAAAACAAACAAACAAAAATAGGACACCTGGATGGCTCAGTTGGTTGAGCATCTGACTCTTGATTTTGGCTCAGGTCACGATCCCAGGGTTGTGGAATTGAGCCCCATATTGGGCTCTGAGCTGAGCATGGAAACTGCTTGGGATTCTTTCTCTCTCCCCCTCTGCTTCTCTCCCTGCCCAAACTCTATCTCTCTAAAAAGAGAAAAAAATATATTTAATTTAAAATATGTAAATACATATAATAAAAATTTATATATATAAGAATATATTTTCAAAAAAATTAAATAAATAAAAAGAAAACAATATATCAAGTGTTGGTGAGGATATGAATAAGCTATAACCTCATACCTTGCTAATGGGAATACAAAATGGTATAGTAACTTTGGAAAATATTTTGGCAATTTCTTAAAAAGTTTGGTGTAAATTTACATATAATGGAGCAATTCTTCTTTTATATATCTATCCATGATAAATGTAAATTTATGTCCACGCAAATATTTCTAAGTGAATCTTCATAGCTACATAATTCAAAACAGACAAAACTAGAAATAATCTAAAAAAATTTTTTTAATGTGTTTATTTATTTTGGAGACAGAGAGAGACAGAGCATGAGCAGGGGAGGGACAGAGAGAGAGGGAGACACAGAATCTGAAGCAGGCTCCAGGCTCTGAGCTATCAGCACAGAGCCCGATGCAGGGCTCGAACTCACAGACTGTGAGATCATGACCTGAGCTGAAGTTGGATGCCCAAACGACTGAGCCACTCAGGCGCCCCAGAAATAATCTAAATATCACCCAACTGCTGATGGATAAACATGTAGTATATTCATATATTATTCAGCAGTAAAAGGGAATGAGCTATTAATAAATGCTGCAACCTGCACAATGAAAAGTTAATAGACATTGTTCAAAGTTAAGTTAATATAAGAAAATATCTGTATATTATTTAGAGGTATAACAATAATATTTGGGTAGCCAAACTTGGGTGTGAAGGGGAAGATGTGCAGAGAGATGCAGAATAGAATTGTACTTATTTCCTTATTTTTCAGAGTAGGAATCCAATATAAATCTCACTGTAAAGTGAAAGAAGATTTAGTGTATTGAATCAATACCCAAAATCTTGGGATTAATTTTGCTAGTGTAACAATAATCACATTGGATCAGAAAGTCAAACATTTTTTAAGCTTATTTATTTATTTTAAGACAGACAGACAGAGTGTGAGTGGGAGAGGAGGTGGGGGGGAGGAGGGGAGAGGATCCCAAGCAGGCTCTGCACTCTCAGCATAGAGCCCCATGAGAGGCTCTAACTCACAATCGTGAGTTCACGATCTGAACCAACTGAGCTACCCAGGCGCCCCAGAAAGCCAAACAGTTTATAAATTAAGTAACTAGAGAAGTTCAAAAATAAAAGGATAGGAAGGCCAATTAAATAAAGGAAAAGCAGAGACTTTAATATCAGACAATGGCAAATTAAAGACAAATTAAAGAACATTAAATGAGATAACCATGTCATGCCACATTCATGACTTAATAGTCATGCATATTTCACACTAAATAAAACATAAAAACAAAGAAAATATGGAGGAACCAACCACAAAAAGAGAGTAATAGAAGATCTTAATTCACCTTTTCACTACTCATGAAAGATAAAGAGATTTTAAAGTTAAGCATAGTGTGTATTGTGGATATCTCCCCAGTAGTCCTTTTACCCCTTTTACCCCAAACCCCAATGAGCAGAAACAGTTGGACAAAGGGTAGAGGTGATGGAGGAAATGAGTCCTGACTGGAGTTTGAGAGTAGGCGCTCATTGTTATGACCTAATCAGAACCATCTTGTCAGGCAAACCAGGTTTCAGCGAACCAGGCCTATGCAATCACTGCACAACATGTCCCTTGCTGGTGATTACTTAGGATTGGACGTGGGCAAATAATTCGATTTAGGCAAAAAAGTTGGAAAATTTGCTGGGGCCTCTGGGCAAAGTTCCCTCATTCTTAAAAAAAAAAAAAAAGAAGAAGAGATGATGTCATCTGTCTTTAGAATGCTATTGTGTGGGAATGTGAGTTCTGGAACTATCTAATCGTCCTGCAAAGCACTGGCCTGATGCTGACAAGCAAGGGTTTCACCAGAGAGAATCACAGGGAAATTATCTGGTGCTGTGGCCTCTGATAGGTAAACTTGAGGTTCACCTCTACTTCCGAACTTATGGTCATGTGAGCCAATGAATTTCATTGTTTCTCAAGCCACTCTGAGGTGGGTTTTCTGTTACTTTAAGTCACATATGGCTAAGATAATTAATAATATAAATAAGATGATTAACAAGAGATGGCTAATTAAGATATAAAACCTGACACCTGAACGTCAAGCATACATCTTGTTTTCAAGTGCCCATGAAAATTTCCCACATACTAGGCCACAAAGAAAACATCAATCCAAAGTAAAAGGAGCAATCCCTATCAAAATAACACCAGCATTCTTCACAGAGCTAGAACAAACAATCCTAAAATTTGAATGGAACCACAAAAGACCCCCCAAATAGCCAAAGCTATTGAAATCTTGAAAAAGAAAACCAAAGCTGGAGGCTTCACAATCCCAGACTTTAAGTTGTATTACGAAGCTGTACTCATCAAGACAATATGGTACTGGCACAAAAACAGACAGTCAGATCAATGGAACAGAATAGAGAACCCAGAAATGGACCCACAAACGTATGGCCAACTAATCTTTGACAAAACAGGAAAGAATATCCAATGGAATAAAGACAGTCTCTTTAGCAAATTGTGTTGGGAAAACTGGACAGCGACAAGCAGAAAAATGAACCTGGACCACTTTCTTACACCATACCTAAAAATAAACTCAAAATGGATGAAAGACCTAATGTAAGACAGGAAGTCATCAAAATCCTAGAGGAGAGGGGCGCCTGGGTGGCGCAGTCGGTTAAGCGTCCGACTTCAGCCAGGTCACGATCTTGCGGTCCGTGAGTTCGAGCCCCGCGTCAGGCTCTGGGCTGATGGCTCGGAGCCTGGAGCCTGTTTCCGATTCTGTGTCTCCCTCTCTCTCTGCCCCTCCCCCATTCATGCTCTGTCTCTCTCTGTCCCAAAAATAAATAAACGTTGAAAAAAAAATTAAAAAAAAAAATCCTAGAGGAGAGAGCAGGCAAAAACCTCTTTGACCTCAGCCACAGCAACTTCTTACTCAACATGTCTCCAAAGGTAAGGGAAACAAAAGCAAAAATGAATGTTGGGACCTCATCAAAATAAAAAGCTGCTGCACAGAGAAGGAAACAATCAACAAAACTAAAAGGCAACCAACAGAATGGGAGAAAATATTTGCAAATGACATATCAGATAAAGGGTTAGTCTCCAAAATCTGTAAAGAATTTATCAAACTCAACACCCCAAAAACAAATAACCCAATGAAGAAATGGGCAAAAGACATGAACAGACACTTCTCCAAAGAAGACATCCAGATGGCCAACCAGCACATGAAAAGATGCTCAACATCACTCATCATCAGGGAAATATAAATCAAAACCACAATGAGATACCACCTCACGCCTGTCAGAATGACTAACATCAACAACCCAGGCAACAACAGATGTTGGCGAGGATGCGGAGAAAGAGAATCTCTTTTGCACTGCTGGTCGACATGCAAACAGGTGCAGCCACTCTGGAAAACAGGATGGAGTTTCCTCAAAAAATTAAAAATAGTACTACCCTACAACCCAGCAATTGCACTACTAGGTATTTATCCAAGGGATACAGGTATGCTGTTTTGAAAGGGCACATGCACCCCCATGTTTATAGCAGCACTATCAACAATAGCCAAAGTATGGAAAGAGCCCAAATGTCCATCGACAGATGAGTGGATACAGAAGATGTGGTATACATATACAATGGAGTATTACTCGGCAATCAAAAAGAAGGAAATCTTGCCATTTGCAAATATGTGGATGGAACTGGAGGGGATTATGCTAAGTGAAATTAATCAGTCAGAGAAAGACAAATATCACATGACTTCACTCATTTGAGGAATTTAAGAGACAACACAGATGAACATAAGGGAAGGGAAGCAATGATAATGTAAAAACAGGGAAGGGGACAAAACATAAAAGACTCTTAAATATGGAGAACAAACTGAGGGTTGCTGGAGGGGTTGTGGGAGGGGAGATGGGCTAAATGGGTAAAGGGGCACTAAGGAATCTACTCCTGAAATCATTGTTGCCCTATATGCTAACTAACTTGGATGTAAATTAAAAAAAAAAAAAAAAAGTAAAAAGAGCAATATCCTGGCTTCCAATCATAGTACAAGAAAGCTAGAAATGATATCAGCTCTAGAAAATCCACAGTCCTGAATGCTAACATAGGTGAATGACAAAGAACAAAAATAAAGTTCATAGAAGTACTGCTCACAGTGCCAAAAGGCAGAAATAACCCATATGTCTATCGACCAATGAGTAGGTAAGAAAATGTGGTCATAGCCACACAACGGATAAAAAGTAGATTAGTAGTACCAGTGGCTGGGGGAGACCGATAAATGGGAAAACACTGCTAATGTATAGGGGGCTTCTTTGGGGGATGTTCTAGAACCAGTGACGACGGTTGCACAACTTTGTGAACACACTAAAAACCACCGAATCACACACTTCAAAAGACTGACTTTTAGGTATGTGAATTATATTTCAACATAAAAAGTGACCAGCTTCTGCCACATTTCACTGGTCACAGAGACAACTCTCATACAATGTGGGAAGGGACACAGGACATGAATACCAGGAGGAAGGGAACATGTGGGGACTGGCTTGGAGGCTAGCGACCACGCAGATCTCCAGAAAGGTACGTCCTGTTACACTCTACACCTGCTTGCACGTCAACTGGATGCACCACTAATTCACCAACACTAACATCTGTGCACTCGTCCCCTTTCATTGGCCAGTCCAGACAGCATCTCACGGCTCCTTTTCTACCCTAAATGACGCTCCCTTTGAACAACAGTGATGTGGTTTGGAAATCAGTTTCTAACACACCATTATTTCTCACTGAGCTGTCTGCTCTCATGTCTAAAATTTCCGTTTTGAGGGGCCCCTAGGTTGCTCAGTTGGGTAAGTGTCTGACTCTTGATTTCGGCTCAGATCATGATCTGACAGTTCATGGGTTTGACCCCACATCGGGCTCTGTGCTGAGAGTGTGAAGGCTGCCTGGGATTCTCTCTCTCTCTCTGCCCCTCCCCTGCTTGCACACATGCTCTCCCCCAAAATAATAAACTTAAAAATATAAGATTCTCCTCTCTCTAAAAAAAAAAAGCCTTTCCACTTTTGAGAATCTCAACTATATTAAATATAGATTGATTATCTCCAATCCTCATAGAAATCCTGCAGAGATGCATATTATTGATGAAAAAGCTGAGGCTTGAAAAGGTGACATAATGTGCCCAGGGTTTTGCGGCTAGGGAGGGCCAGAGCAAGGATTCTAGACCATATAATAGCACCACCACCACAGTTCACATATATTGAATATTTACAGTGGGAGGCATTCTTCCATATGCCTTCCATGAATTATCTCATTTAATCATCTCAACAACTTGATGACGTAGGTATTAGTATTAATATTGTACAAGTGAGACCCTGAGGTGCAGAGAGGTTAACTCACCCATGGTTACAAAAGTAATGAGTGACAGAACAGAGATTAAAGCCTCCTAGTTTCGTTCAACTCTTGGTGCACTTTTCTTTATACTATACCGCTTCTCAGAGTAGAGTGGAGCTGAGTAGAACAAGGTGGGGCGGGGGGGGGGGGCTAGATTGTTATTTACGTATTATTCATTAGTTTATGTGCCTGTCTAGTGTCTCTTTGCCCCGGAAATGATTTGAGGCGACCGGAGAGTCTAAATTCCCTTTCCATGAGGATATAACTAACTTATCTTTCTCATGGTGCAAATAAATGACTCCAGTTTTTCACACGTCTTTCACAGAAAGTCAGAGTGAATTTTTCTAGATTCTGTCCCTACATCCTTCTCTATATACCTTTTGAAATTTCTGATCATTTCCCCTTTTCAACTCTTACCCTAATGGGAGACAGCGAACACATTCTTTTAGACCGAACTCCACCAAAAGGGTGTCCTCACAAACCACCTTGTCTCAAAAAAGATTTCCAGTTCCCAAAGTGGAGGTGGGGGGGCACTGTGGTACAAGTTAGTGCATTTGCTGCAAAGTTCCCACTTGAGACTTCTTCCTTTTGCACCCTGGGAATGCTGGACCGCAGTACGCATTTAGGGTCATCTTTTGGAAGAACTCAACTGTATCAGCAAACACAACTCACACACAAAAATCTGAATTTCTCAGAGCAAAGGGAAACAGCTGAGCTTTCTACACAGTCAGAATGGGAAGAGAGCCCCCTTAAGAAGTGTCCCACCAGCTAAGAACTAGATCAAAACAGATGTACATGAACAAGGTTCATGACAACGATGCTTCCAGACCACCCACTTGCACAGCCCTTTCCAAGTTCCCAGGAAGAGGACCAGCACTCAGTGATCATGTTTCCGTAAAATTTGCAAAGTGCAATATCTATTCGTTTTTTAATGTTTATTTATCTGAGAGAGACAGACAGAGACAGAACATGAGCAGGGGAAGGGCAGAGAGAGAGGGAGACGCAGAATCTGAGGCAGGCTCTAGTCCCCGAGCTGTCAGCACAGAGCCTGACATGGGGCTCAAACCCACAAACTGTGAGATTGTGACCTGAGCTGAAGTCAGACACTTAATTGACTGAGCCCCCCCAGGCGCCCTGTGTGAGATCTACTGTAACCATAGCCTGTTAAAGTTGCTATTCCTTCTCCAACTTTCCCTAGGTCACATGCCTCCTCAGATCCAGTCCTACTGGGTCGCCTTAGTACGACTTGAATCTGGCTAAGGCAGAGTGGAGCTGAAGAAGCAATTTGGGGTTAAAAGATGATCTTCATGTGATTTGCAGTCATTTCTGTAGAACTAAGTTATTCCTATGCGTTCTGGTGCTGGAACGGCTTCAGAGAACACTGGTGATCTCATGGAGCCTACTCTCCCAGCATCACGGTCCTATTGCAACAAGACTGCCTGCCTGGCACCAAAATGATGTGAGTTGTGGTAGCAGAACTGGGCTTGGAATGCACAGAAGCAGAAGCCAGTCCCCAGACAGTCCTTGCCGTTGTTATAATGTGCACTCACAAGCCGAGGATTTACTTCTCATAGATGCCTAGTCAAAACAGAAGTACTCTTTCAGCAGGAATATATTCAACAATGCAGCATATCCAATCCTAAACACCATACGTCCTTATGGGAATATTTCCAGGGCATGAACTTACAACCACAGACGATAACTTCTGTGGATGAAGTTGTGCCTTTGATGCATCTCTATAAGCAGTCAAAAGACACAAATACATATGATAAATAAGAATATATATAATTTGAAAATATATATAAAACCATAGAAAAGAGTGAAGACATTTTTGTCTCCTCTCGATAGAAAATGATATTGCAAAATCACTGCCGTAGCAGCAGGTGATCCATGAGTATGCAGGCAAAATCTGTGTGGAAAAATATAGAGGTTTGTGAGACAAAAAAATTAATAAAAAATATTGGATTAGATGTGTGATGTTTGTGGTATTCATCAGCTTTTTTTAAAAATGTGTTTTTAAATTTTTGTTTTAATGTTTATTTATTTTTGAGAGAGAGAGAGAGACAGGGTGCAAGAAGGGGAGGGGCAGAGAGAGAGGGAGACACAGAATCCGAAGCAGGCTCCAGGCTCTGAGCTGTCAGCACAGAGACCTAAGTGGGGCTCGAACTCACGAACCATGAGATCATGACCTGAGCTGAAGTTGGACGCTCAACCGACTGAGCCACCCAGGTGCCCCTATTATTTCTTTTGAGAGAGAAAAAGAATACGTGCAAATGAGAGAGGGGCAGAGAGAGAGAGAGAGAGAGAGAGAGGGAGAGAGAGAATCCCAGTGCAGAGCCTGATGTGGGGCTCAAACCCATGAACCATGAGATCATGACCTGAGCCGAAACCAAGAGCTAGACCCTTAACTGACTGAGCCACCCAGGAGTCCCCTCATCAGCTTTTTACAATCTGTTAATTTGCTACGAGTATTTTATAGTTTTAAATAAATGTCCTCATCCCTGCCTAACTTTGTAAAATCTGGATTCTCCTGCTCACAAAAGACCTCCAAAACTATATACACTTCAGGCCCCCCAAGACCTAGAAAGGCCCTTGATTAAGGATGCTATCTCTGATAACTAAGGCAGAAGGATGGCAGAAATAAAATATATGTAAACCTTCGGCTTCTTTAATAATTACAGATACTTCTGAATTTGAGTTTTAGTTCTATGAATTTCCTTTATGACTGTTTTGTCAAAGCATAGTTTGCATCCAGTAACATGCGGAGATCTTAATTACACATTTCAGCAACGGTTGACAAATGCATGTAGGAGACAACAGAAAATATATATGTTGGTCTCTGCCTCCCGTTCCTGGCACAGGGCTCCTAAAATCCTTGTAAATTCCTAAGCGATCAGAGAACCCGGAGCATCTTTTGTTCTGATGAGATGACGCTGGTGGGCGCCTGGATGGGGACCAGTCACCGAAAAGACCAAGCCATGACTGGAAGCTTGGGATTTTCATCCCCGCCCTTCATCCTCCAGAGAGGGGAGAGGGGCTGGAAATGGAGTTAATACTTGATGGCGCCTACCTTAGCAAGCCTCCACAACATTCTGACAGCACAACTACTGAGGACCTGCTTCTTGTGACCGGCATCTGAAGCGGGGTGGGTGCAGGCTTGCGGGGCTGAGCCCTTAGCCCGTGGGATCGAGCTAAACACCAGTTGGCGTTGCAGAGAATTGCTTGGTGTGGGGAAAATGCCCACATGTTTGGTGACCAGAAGGGTCAGAAGTGCAGTGATCTCTGCAAATGTGGCAGTGGTGTGAGAGGAAGATAGGACAAACTCAGGAGGGAAAGACTGGGTGTTACCCTACACAGGAAGAGAACTATGGATTCTTCTCACACAGGGTGAACCCATGAGACTGACACCCAAATGAAGCTACGAAACATTTTTTCACCCCCAAAATTCCCTTGCGTCACTTTGCAGTAAATCCCTCACTACCAGAGGAAACTGACATTCTGATTTATATCACCAGAGCATAGCTTGCTTTTTCTTTTTCTTAAAATTTTTTAATGTTTTATTTATTTTTGAGAGAGAGAGAGAGAGAGAAGGCTGGGGAGGGGCAGAGAGAGAGGGAGACAGGGAATGTGAAGCAGGCTCCAGGCTCTGAGCCATCAGCACAGAGCCCGTCGCGGGGCTCGACTCACAAACGGCGAGATCATGACCTGAGCAGAAGTCGGAAGCTTCACCAACTGAGCCACCCAGGGGCCCCTCTTTTTCTTTTTTTCTTTTGTTAATTAATTAATTTATTTTCAGAGAGAGCGCGTGCGAACGAGCTTGAGCGGGGGATGGGCAGAGAGAGGAGGAGAAAGTGAATCCCAAGCAGTCTCCACGCTGCCAGCGCAGAGCCGGATGTGACACTCAGACTCACAAACGAACTCCCCACCTGCGAGATCGTGACCTGAGCAGAAACCCAAGAGTCGGACGTTTAACTTGACGAAACGTCCAGGCGCCCCCGTGTCAATCAGCATCTTCACTCAGGGTCTGTTTCTGAGATTCACCCCTGCTGTGGCAAACGTCAGTATTCTCTTCCCTTTCATCGCCGATCGCTTTTCCATGCTGTCTGCACCACAATTTATCCACTCTCCTGTCAAACATTTGGGTTATTCTCAGGCTTGGGACATTATGAATACAGGTGCCATGAGAATTTGTCTGTAGTCATTGTGGGCAGATAGATTTTCATTTCTCTTGGGAAGGTACTCAGGTGTGGGATTGCTGGGTCCCTGGCAGGTGGCTATTTAACTCTCAAGAACTGCCCAAACTGGGTCGCCTGGGTGGCTCAGTCAGTTAAGTATCTGACTCTTGATCTCACCTCAGGTCATGATCTCACGGTTCGTGAGTTTGAGCCCCGTGTCGGGCTCTGCGTTGTTAGTGCTGATCTGTTTGGGATCCTCTCTCTCTCTCTCAAAATAAATAAACATTAAAAAAAAAAAAAAAAAAAGAACTGGGAGTTCTTCATTCAATACAGGAACTGCCAAAATGTTTGCCAAAGGGGTTGGACCATCACACACTTCCATCAGCAATTAGGGAGAACACCTACTGTTTGATCTGCTGATATTCTTTTTTTTTTTTAATTTTTTTTTTAATGTTTATTTCTTTTTGAGACAGAGAGAGACAGAGCATGAACGGGGGAGGGTCAGAGAGAGGGAGACACAGAATCTGAAACAGGCTCCAGGCTCTGAGCTGTCAGCCCAGAGCCCGACGCGGGGCTCGAACTCACGGACCGCGAGATCATGACCTGAGCTGAAGTTGGCCGCTCAACCGACTGAGCCACCCAGGCGCCGCATGATCTGCTGATATTCTAATGGGTGTGGCATCTTGCTGTGGTTTGAATTGACATTAAAAAGAATTTTTTTTAATTAAAAAAAATTTTTTTTAGGGGCGCCTGGGTGGTTCAGTCTGTTGAGTGTCCAACTTCGGCTCAGGTCATGATCTCGCGGTCCGTGAGTTCGAGCCCGGCGTCGGGCTCTGTGCTGACAGCTCAGAGCCTGTACCCTGCATCAGATTCTGTGTCTCCCTCTCTCTGACCCTCCCCCATTCATGCTCTGTCTCTCCCTGTCTCCAAAATAAATAAATGTTTAAAAAAAATTTTTTTTAATTTTTTTTAATTTTAATTTTTTTTTTAATTTTTTTATTTTTTCAACGTTTATTTATTTTTGGGACAGAGAGAGACAGAGCATGAACGGGGGAGGGGCAGAGAGAGAGGGAGACACAGAATCGGAAACAGGCTCCAGGCTCTGAGCCATCAGCCCAGAGCCCGACGCAGGGCTCAAACTCACGGACCGCGAGATTGTGACCTGGCTGAAGTCGGACGCTTAACCGACTGCGCCACCCAGGCGCCCCTAATTTTAATTTTTAAAAACATAATTTATTGTCAAATTGGCTAACATACAGTGTATACATTGTGCTCTTGGTTTTGGGGGTAGATTCCCGTGATTCATTGCTTCCATACCACACCCAGTGCTCATCCCAACAAGTGCTCTCCTCAATGCCCATCACCCACTTTCCCTCCCACCCCTCAACCCCCATCCACCCTCAGTTTGTTCTCTGTATTTAAAAGTCTCTTATGGTTTGCCTCCCTCCCTCTCTCTTTGTAACTATTTTTTTCCCCTTCCCTTCCCCCATGGCCTTCTGTTAAGTTTCTCAAGTTCCACATGAGTGAAAACATAGGATATCTGTCTTTCTCTGACTGGCTTATTTCACTTAGCATAATACCCTTCCGTCCCATTCACGTTCCTGCAAATGGCAGGATTTCATTCTTTCTCATTGCCGAGTAGTATTCCATTGTGTACATAAACCACATCTTCTTCATCCATTCGTCAGTTGATGGACATTTAGGCTCTTTCCATAATTTGGCTATTGTGAAAGTGCTGCTATAAACATTGGGGTACATGTGCCCCTATGCACCAGCATCCCTGTATCCTTTGGATAAATTCCTAGCAATGCAATTCCTGGGTCATAGGGTAGTTCTATTTTTAATTTTTTGAGGAACCTCCACACTGTTTTCCAGAGCAGCTGCACCAGTTTATATTCCTACCAACAGTGCCAGAGGGTTCCCCTTTCTCCACATCCTCACCAGCATCTATAGTTTCCTGAGTTGTTAATTTTAGCCACTCTGACCGGTGTGAGGTGATATCTCAATGTGGTTTTGATTCGCATTTCCCTGATGAGGAGTGACGTTGAGCATCTTTTCATGTGTCTGTTGGCCATATGGATGTCTTCTTTGGAAAAGTGTCTATTCATATCTTCTGCCCATTTCTTCACTGGATTACTTGTTTTTCAGGTGTTGAGTTTGGTAAGCTCTTTATAGGTTTTGGATGCTGACCCTTTATCCAATATATCATTTGCAAATATCTTCTCCCATTCTGTTGGTTGCCTTTTAGTTTTGTTGATTGTTTCCTTTGCAGTGCACAAGCTTTTTACCTTGATGAGGTCCCAATAGTTCATTTTTGTTTTTATTTCCCTTGCCTTTGAAGACGTGTCGAGCAAGAAATTATGGTGGCTGAGGTCAAAGAAGTTGTTGCCTGTTTTCTCCTCTTAGGGTTTTGATGGTTTCTTGTCTCACATTTAGGTCCTTCATCCATTTTGAGTTTATTTTTGTTTATGGTGTAAGAGAGCGGTCCAGTTTCATTCTTCTGCATGTTGCTGTCCAGTTCTCCCAGCACCGTTTGCTAAAGAGACTTTTTTCCATTGGATATTCTTTCCTGTTTTGTCAAAGATTAGTTGGACACACATTTGTGGGTCCAATAATGGGTTCTCTATTCTATTCCATTGGTCTATGTGTCTATTTTTGTGCCAATACCATACTGTCTTGATGATTACAGCTTTGTAGCAGAGGGTAACGTTTGGGATTGTGATGTTTCCTGCTTTGGTTTTCTTTTTCAACATGAATTTGGCTCTTCGGGGTCTTTTGTGGTTCCATACAAATTTTAGGATTGTTTGTTCTAGCTCTGAGAAGAATGTCGGTGCGATTTTAATGTTTATTATTTATTTTTGAGAGAGAGATAGAGCATGAGTGGGGGAGGGGCAGAGAGAGAGGGAGACACAGAATCTGAAGCAGGCTTCAGGCACTGAGCTGTTCAGCACAGAACCCAACACGGGGTTCGAACTCACAAACCACGAGATCATGACCTGAGCGGAAGTTGGACGCTTAACCGACAGAGCCACCCAGGCGACCCTGAATTTACATTTTTTGAAGAATAGCAATGTTGAATGAATTTCGGTGTGCTAACCATTCCTAGATCTTCCTTTGTGATGTGTCCCTCCAGATAATTTATCAATTTTTTAAAATGTATCCATTTTTATTGGGGTTGTTGGTTATTATTGAGTTGTAGAAGTTCTTTATAAACTCTGGATGTAGGAGTCCTTCTTAAACATATATATACATATATATACACATATGTATGTATATATGTATATGTATATGTTTAACTTTTTAGTTTGGAATAAGTTTAGAGTACAAAAGTGTGGCAACCGTGGTAGACTGAGTTCCCATAAACCTTTCGCTGGACTTCCTCTAAAGTTAATATCTTACATTTTCCACAAATGTTTCTATCTTTGGCTCTCAGCATTTGTGTTTATTTTACGAAGAGTTTGTTGGGCTTTTTGGCTGTATAGATCAATGTTTTTCATCAAACTTGGGGAGCGTTCAGCCATCGTCTCTCCTTTCTCGCTCTCCTCTCCTTCCTACTATGTGTATGTTGGTGTGCTTAACAGTGTCCCACTTGGCTCTGAGAGTCCGCCCACTTTTCATCATTTTTTTTTTCTCTCGAATCTTCAGATTATACAATCTCTATAAATTTACCTTCGAAATTGTTGACTCTCTTTTGCCTGCTCAAATGTAATATTAAATCCCTCCAGTAAATTTTTTATTTCTGTTATAGTTATTTGCTTTGAGAGAGAGAGAGAGAGAATGAATGAATGAATGAATGCGCAGGGGAGGGCCAGAGAGAGAGGGAGAGGGAGAGAATCCCAAGCAGGGTTCTGCACTGTCAGCACGAAGCCTCACACAGGGCTCGATGCAGGGCTTGAACTCAGGAACTGTGAGATCATGACCTGAGCTGAAATCAAGAGTCAGACACTTAATCCACTGAGCCACCCAGGTGCCCCTATTTCTGTTAATACTTTTCAACTCCAGAAAAACCTTTGGATTCTTTTTTTTCTTTTTAATAACTTCTATGTCTTTATTGTACTGACATTTTCTATTTTATAAGACATTGTCATACTTCTTTACTTCTTTAAGAATGGTTTCCGGGCGCCTGGGTGGCTCAGTCAGTTAAACGTCTGACTTCAGCTCAGGTTATGATCTCACGGTTTGTGAGTTTGAGCCCCACGTTGGGCTCTGTGCTGACAGCTCAGAGCCTAGAGCCTTCTTCCGATTCTGTGTTTCCCTCTCTCTGTGCCCCTCCTCCGCTCACATGTATGCGCTGTCTCTCTCAAAAATAAATATTTAAAAAAATTAATTAAAAGAAGAGAATCACTTCCATTAGCTTTTTAAACATGTATGACTGCTTTGTGGGTCTTCTCTGCATGTTTCATAATTATTTGTTGAAAACTGTACATTTTACATAATATATTGTAGCAACTCTGAGCAGTTAGCAATACTAATTTCCTTCCACCCCAGGGCATGTTGTTGTCTGCTGGGATGTTTAGCCACCCGCTGCAATATTTGAGTGATGTCTGCTTCCCCTACGGCGTGAAACCTCTGATGTTGCTTCTCAGAGGGTACACCCTTGTGCAGGTGCACAGTCATCCTGGTACAACTGAGGCTTTTGCAGGACTCCCTTGGACTGTCTCTTTCTCCGATCATGGCAGCTGTTAGGCTAAGTGCTAGCTGATTGCTCCACAGTTTCCAGTGCCCTGGGGTATATACATTGCTCCATAGTCTGATCTGATTAAATTGACCCCTTTGCAGGGGGTTGTTTTTGAGGCAGGTCTTTGAGGTTTGTTCTGACCTCAGGATTCTTTGTAGCTGTCTCTCCCTGGATTTTCTGGCTAGGTTAGCTGGCCTCCGGTTGAGCTCGTGGCTCAACCAGCCTCTTCCTTGTGGCTTACCACCAAATATCCATTGTTTTTGAGAGTGCCCTTAGTATTGAATTTCCCCACACTCTGTTTCAGTTTTTGTTTTTTTTTTAATGTTTATTTTTGAGAGAGAGACACAGAGACAGAGCACAAGCAGGGGAGGGGCAGAGAGAGAGGGAGACACAGAATCCAAAGCAGGCTCTGGGCTCTGAGCTGTCAGCACAGAGCCTGATGTGGGGCTCGAACTCCTAGGCTGGGAGATCATGACCTGAGCCAAAGTTCGATGCTTAACCAACTGAGCCACCCAGGTACCACCCCCCTCTACACTGTTTCGAATAGTTCTTTTAGGGATGCTAAACTTGGATGCTCCCTAATCCTTTGGACTGCCTCTCCCCCTTAGCAAAATCTCTGCATCTGGCTTCTCAGGAGTGACTTATGGAGTGACTTTGGGTCACTCTAGGAGTAGGCTACTAGGGGCTGGCTTGCCTCTCTTGGTGTAAAATTTCTGCCCTATAAGATGGAGCAAAGGCAATGAATTAGGGCCTTAATATTTTTTTTAAAGCTTATTTACTTATTTTTGAGAGAGAGTGAGGGAGGGGCAGAGAGAGAGGAAGAGAGAGAATCCGAAGCAGGCTCCACACTGCCAGCACAGAGCCCGATGTGGGGCTCCATCCCATGAACTATGAGATCATGACCTGAGCCGAAATCAAGAGTTGGATGCCCAACCAACTGAACCACCCAGGCATTTCAGGGCCTCAATATTTTTCTTCTTCTCCTTTTTTTTAATGTTTATTTTTGAGAGAGAAAGAGCACAAGGGAGGGGCAGAGAGAAACAGAGACAGAATCCGTAGCAGGCTCCAGCCTCTGAGCTGTCAGCACAGAGACTGACAGGGGGCTCTAACCCACGGAGGTGAGATCATGACCTGAGCCAAAGTCAGATGCTCGACCAACTGAGCCACCCAGGTGCCCCCAGTGCCTCAATATTCTTTACTGGTTGTGCTTGGGGTAGAGCCTCTATGCTAGAAGTTTGGGCTGGGTGGGGGAAGAGTGTTCTGAGCTCTCTGCCGTGCTCACCAGGAAGTTAGGCTCCGCAGCTCTGGAATTCTCACTTTTATCCACTAGCGGCCACCTAGCTTTGCCGAGAGAAGGCTCTGGGACATTACTACTACCCTGCAATTCTCTCAGGCTAGGTCCTGTGCTGAGCAGGTGTCTTCATCTGCTCAATAACAGAAAGCCCATAGAATGGATGGCTTAAACAACAGAAATGTTATTTCGTAAGGTTCTAGAGGCTAGATGTCTGAGAACAGAGCGCCAGCACAGGTCATGTTGGGGAGGACTTTCTTCCTGGCTTGCGATTGACCATCTTCTCACTGTGTCCTCACATGGTGGGCGGGGCGGGGCGGGGGGGGGGGGGGGAGGCGGCGGGGAGAGAGTGCACACGCAAGCGTTTGAGGTGCATACGTGAGAGCTGGCCAGCTTCTCTTCTCACCAGGGCACTAATCCCATCACGAGGGCCCCACCTTCAGGACCTCATGTAAACCTAATTACCTCTAAAGGCCCCACGTCTAAATACCATTACACAGAGGGTTACAGCTTCAGCCTATGAACTGCGGAGGGACACAAACATTCAGTCCATAGCAACAGGGTTCAGTGCACTTTGAGAAGGCCCTGGAGCAGAAAAGCAGAAAAAACGTGGCATGCCCTCGAGGTGAGATCCTATTAGCATGTGTTATGTATGTATGTGTGTATGTATATGTATACATATGGATATATATTCCATGCATCGATGATGCGGTTAGATTTTCTGTAATCTTATTTTTTTCCCTCGTGATTTGGGTCCTGTGTTGGACCGAAAGTGACATCTGCTAGTTTTGGTGTCGTTTTTGTATTTCTCGCGTATACCCTTAAGTTTCTGATTTATAAAAGTGGTTTCTGTGCGATCTGGGCCATATAGATTCATAACTGATGTATTAACATCGCGAATTGTGGCTGGTGGCATTATCGAGTATCTGAAAGGGGACTCCAACTACTTCCATTTTGACCTCGAACTTTCTAATTGATTAAGTCCTTTCCAGCTCATCTCTTGACTCAGGCAAAAGACTCTGCAGGAAAAGCATCCCCTGATGAGCACCGAAACTACCCCCTCAAGGAACAAGGACCGCCCTGAGCCAGCGAGACCCCCCAGGACTGACCCCAGGACAATGATCAACCTGGTTTTTACTGCCCAGTGGCCGTGCTCACCAATCTCTTCCCACATTTTCCTTACATAAGCCTGGAAGTGTTGGGGGCCCTTTGCAGATAGTCTTTGAGACACGAGTCCGCCATCTTCTGGGTGCTGGCCTCACTGAAATAGATTCCTTTCTTGTGTCACCACCCCATCTCTCTGCCTTTGGATTCTGTCAGCGGCCAGTGATGAAACCTCGTCTGTTTGGGACTCACCCCACCCAACTCAAGCCAGGTGTTCTTGTATCCCTGCACCCCGGCCACACACTCTGCCAGCTCATTGAATGCTTCTCGTCCAAATGCAACATTTTCTGTATCACGATCATAATCTCTGCTTTCTTCTTGTCTTCTCTGACTGCTGTACCTTTACCCATCTCTCCAGTACCAGCCATTCTGAATCACTTCGATTTAGGCGTATCTCCTAAACACGGCACAGAGTGGGGTTGTGCTTTCTGAAGCTGAAAATCGTTTTAATAGGTGAATTTCCACTTAACACATATGGAAACAAGTGACAAGTCAGGTTTTAAATCTATTTAATACTGTCTTTATTGTGTGTTTTGCTTTATTTAATATGTGTTTTTCTGTGTGTTGAATATTCTCTTAGCTCTTTGTTTTTTAAAGTTTATTTATTTATGTTTATTTATTTATTTTGAGAGAGACAGAGACAACGTGAGAGGGAGAGCGGCAGAGAGAGAATCCCAAGCAGACTCCATGCTGCCAGTGCAGAGAATGATGTGGGGCTCAAACTCATGAAACCAGATCATGACCTGATCTGAAACCAAGAGTTGGATGCTTAACCGACTGAGCTACCCAGGTGCCCCAAAAGTTTATTTATTTTTGAGAGAGAGAGAGAGAGACAGAGACAGAGAGAGCAAGCAAATGCATGTGTGAGTGGGGGACAGAGAGAAAGGGAGAGAGAGAATCCCAAGTAGGGGATTCTCAGCCAGAGCCCAATGTGGGGCTCAAACCCACGAACTATGAGATCATGACCTGAGCTAGAATCAAGAGTCAGACACTTATCCAACTGAGCCACCCAGGTCCCCCTCTTCTCTAAACTCTTTTAAAATAGTCTTTGATGTTCAGAAAATTTGGAAAATTTGTTCCTTAGTTATCATCCCAAATTTCCATATATCGCTCCCCCTGGGTGCATATCTGTGTCCCAGTTTGCCCCTGGTGTAAGGACACCCATTATACTGGATTGGGGCCCACCCTACTCCAATTGACTTCATCTTAACTAAGTATGTCTGCAGTGACTCTATTTCCAAGTAAGGTCACATTCTGACATGCTGGGCGTTAAGTCTTCAACATATGCATCTTGGGGAGACACAACACATCATAACTCCCATCTTTATATCTACTATGGTCGCCTCAAACTCTGTCATTTTTCTTCAAGCTAGTAAGATTGTGGATTTCTTTGTTTTTCTTTTTAGTTATTTATTTTTGAGAGAGAAAGAGAAAACGTGAATGCACGGGCAGGGGAAAGGGGCAGAGAGAGAGACACACACAGAGAGAGAAGAGAGAGAGAGAGAGAGAGAGTGTGTCAGTCAGTCCCAAGCAGGCTCCATGGAGCCAGAGACCAGCTCCATCCCAAGCTGGGATCATGACCTGAGCAAAAATCAAGAGCTGGATGCTCAACCGACTCAGCCCCCCATGCGTCCCAGATTGGGGGTTTCCATCCCACTTTTGGGCACCCCTATGGAGGAGGATTGTAGGCTGCTCTCAGGCTAAAAGCCACGCAAACGGGCAACTTACCCAGTACTGTGCTCTTCTGCCCAGTGTCCGCCAGTTTTCTGGTTCTTTCTGGCTGTTCTCCAGTGTGCCTTCAAGTGGTTGTTTTCTATGTGACAGGAATTTATGACTGTTATTTGCTGATCAGAGAATCTCTTCCACCATTACCGCGATACGCTCATTTCATATTGTCCTGTTTTTGTTCGTTCGCTCGGTGGTAGTAGGGGTCTATTCCTGTTCTGCGTTTCTGAGTTTGTGATTCTAGGTGCTTTTCCAGATCTGCAAACGTTTAAGAATGTTTACCTCAGATCGGTTATTGTGCATCCATTTCCTTCGGCTCAGTTTAGGGAGGGAATTTTTATCAGCTGAAATGTTTTGATTTTTATTTATGTTCCTTTTATAGATTGGCTCTCTTTAGATGTTATCTGCCATCCATTTTCCATTCATTGAAAATGTCCCGTCTTTTTCTTGGACCAGCTAGACCGGCTAGAAGAGGAAAGATGAAGATTTTCCGCAGTGTACTGCATCTTGCAGCTCAAGCGCGCCCTCTTCTGCTGATTTACAAAATTGCAGTTTCTTCAATTCTACCTTTGGGGTTAGGTTGGCTAGGTTTTGATTTTGTCCTACTAGTTACCACATTTAACTTTTAAAATATTTTTAAATTGCTGGGGTGCCGATAATGTTTTACTTCTTGATATGTGTGATGGCTGCAAGAGCGTATTTCACTTACAGGAAATTTAACGAGCTGCACCCTAGTGACTAAGGTCGAGAATGAAATGGTATGATGTTTGAAGAAATTACTTTGTACATTCCACTTTGGTCATGACTCACCTACTATTTTTGTCCATTTGTTGATCTAAAAATTATACTTTGTACATATACCTAAAAATACTTTATAAATACACTTACTAGTATCTTACAGAAACTTGTTTTCTTACAGAAACTAGTATCTTACAGAAACTGCCTACTTCCAGTCTTTTCAAACTATGCCTCTATCACTCATGAATTCTTTATCTTGGTTTATGCTGCGGGTGGGCTGCAGTACAACATGAAGTAATTTTTACTGGCAAATGGCCACAATCAAGGAGTACTCCTTCACACCCGCACCATTAAAATTAGCACAACATTGGGCGCCTGGGTGGCTCAGTCAGTTAAGCTTCCAGCTTCGGCTGCGGCTCAGGTCTTGATCTCACGGTTTGTGAGGTCGGGCTCTGTGCTGACAGCTCAGAGCCTGGAGCCTGCTTTGGATTCTGTGTCCCCTTCTCTCTCTGCCCCTCCCCTGCTCATGCTCTCTGTCTCAAAAATAAATAAACATTAAAAAAATTTTTTTAAATAAAATTAGCACAACGTTGCATATCTAAGAGTGTCTTTCCGTCACTTCAAAGAGGAAGGAAATTTGCCAGATCACAAACATATCCCCTCAAAACTTGCTAGACAATGATCTCTTATTTTCTGACGTCACATACTGTGGCAGAATATGAAGCCAGCCTCGTTTCTAAAAATTCCATTGTCTAATTCTTCTGTTGCTAGTGTATAAAAATACAATGGACTTTTTAATATTGATCTCGTATCTACCAACCTTGCCAATGAACTTGTTAATTGTAATAGTTGACCTGTTGATGCTTTTGAATCTTCTACACAGGTAACTGTGTCATCATCCTTGAATTATGAAAATTCTATAAATTCTATTTGCTGCTGTGGACTAGGAGTCTCTTCCCCTCCTTTACCGCTCCCAAGAGAAAAGCTGGGGGAGGTCCACTTCACTGTATTTCCCTCGTCTCACGTATCGTAGCCCCTCAGATCCTGCCTGAATTACATGCTCTTTAAATATTTTGAGGAGGTTTTTAGTGATACATCTCTTACTGTTGTTTTCAGTAGGAGAAGTCATCTGATATTAACTCTTCCACCCTGGCTAAACCTTTGTTTGTAACCTTTGTTTTCCACTTACATGCTTATAGGATTCATTCTTTACCCTTAAATCTTAACGTTAACAAAGGAAGGTGTAGGGCTTGATTGCTTTCCGTTATCTTATGGTTTCATGGGAATCTTTTTGCTGTGCAGTTGGGGGTCTTTACTGGGTTCCAGCGACCAGTATTCCATTTCCCTTTTTCGTAAGTCAATGGAAATAGACAATCAAGGCGGACCCCCTCCTAGCTGCCTCATTAAAACCAACTCCTACCTGCTCTTGCCAGCTGTGGCTGGAGGATCTCTCTTCTGGTGAAAGAACCACCCCTCCTCTGTGCCCTGGATCTGACCCCCCTCTCCCCAGAGTTAACCTCTTAATCTCCTGCGTCATTAGTTTCTTCCTTGGCTGATCAGTGTTAGCAAACAAACGTGCTCGACTATCTCCCACCTTAACAGAAACAACATCTGCCTTTACCACATATCTCTTTCGAACTCCATGCCATTTTTTGTTCCTCTTCAGAGTGCAACTTCGCCCGAAAATTCCCTTTAATCTCTTTCTTCGTTTTCTCCCATTCCTCCCTCAACTGCCACCCCCCCCCCCCCCCGCCGCCACCCCTGCAGTCTGCCTTCTTCCCCCAGAACGTCACTAAAACTCCCCTGGACAGGGGACCTGCCAAATACTATCACTGCTTTATATCATCCCACTCAGTCTCTTAACAGCATTTAAACACACTTTCCTCTTTGGCTTCTATGACTACATACTAGCCCGGGTTGTCTCCTACCTTTATAGCTTTTTTTTCCTATCTATATTCTCTTCTAGATGATCCAATCTAGTCCTTTGACTTATATACCATTTATATGCTAGTGATTCCTAAATATACACATGGCCAGCTCTGGACATTCCCCTGAGAGATGGGGCTGCCTCTCCGTGATTGGGGGGGGAGGGAGGAGATGGGGAAAGAGGCAGACACAGGACATCTTTCCTGCTGACTGCACTCAGCAGCAAGCCTACCCATGAGCCTCTGGGAGTACCAGATCCTCCTGTTTACTTAACATGTGCACATGGCTGTCTGATAGATATTTAAAGCTAATAAGGAAAGAAGTTAGCTCCATTCCCTTCCTTCAAACCTGTGAATCCTTCATTTGCCCCCAGTTCAGGAAATGGGTTCACCATATATTCAGTTGCTCAACCAAAAACATAAGAATCATTTGCAATCCCTCTTCTTCCTTCAACCGCCCCGTGTTCCACCCTTCCACATGTCTTGTCAGATGCACCTGCAAAACACATTCCAAAAAAATCCCACTCTTGTCGTTTTGCCTGCTTCCACTGACCTCCAATTCACCACCATCGCTCACCATCACCAGCTCTCTAATTGGGCACTGTGGTTCCATGTTTTCTCGCAATGTTACATCCCCCATGCAGCAGCAGGAATTATCCTTTTAAAATGCAATCGATACCAGGGGCTGCCTCGGAATCAACTCCAAGTTCTGCACCACAGTCTACAATTTGTACATGCTCTGGCCCCTGCCCAACCACAAAGACCCAGGAAGAATAATCTTATTACATCCCCAGAAAGTGAGAAGCTCTAATCGCTACCACACTGCATATCATATTATTTTGCTCACATGCTTTTTCTAGCTCTGAAATATATCACAAAGAATGAACATTATATTGGGGAAGTGATGTCGGCACAGGGTGGTATGTAAAGTATTCTTCCTTTTTATCCCTCCCCCTTTTTAAACAAGAAAAGACATCCATCCAAGAACAAAAGCACCTTTGGGGGAGTTGTTGGATCCGGCACTATATAAACACCAAGGGACCCAGAAGAAGTCTCACCTACCTGTGCATCCAGTAAGAGGCAGACAGACCTCAGTTTGGGCTGTGGAGCCAGGAGAGCCAGTTACCTGTCCAGATTCCTCTGGCCAAGGGGGAAGGGGGAGAAAGGGGACTAGAGAGTGAAGACCTGGGCAGATACTCATGTACAGGAGAGAATTTGCAAAAGTCCAGCCTTCCAGAGAGGAGATTCCAGCATGCCATTCTAGAAAAAAATTTTTTGATCATAGCAAAGGGGGCAGTAAGAGAAACTTACCCAGCTCCCATCCCCACTCCAGCCCCCAAGGAAACACTGCTGGGCTAATCTATCCAGGGGTGGTGGCCTGTCTTGTGGGGGAAAAGGATAGCAGTGAATGAATGCCTTGCTACCCCAGTTGTGCAGGAAGTGGCTGGAGAAACCCATTTTTTTCCAACAGCACCCAGAGTACTGAAGCAGGACCTGCGTGACTGGGGGGGGAGGGAGGAGATGGGGAAAGAGGCAGACACAGGACATCTTTCCTGCTGATTGCACTCGGCAGGAAGTCCACCCATGAGCCTCTGGGAGTACCAGATCCTCAGACACTGCCAATGCCTCAAATGCTAAACCCACACCTCCCCTCACTCTGCAACAATTCCTTGTGCACGCTTCCAAGTGTGGCCGCAAAGAGCAAGCTGCTGTGAACAAAGAAGGGGCTCAGAAAATAGGCCACAGTATGTGGGCAAGGGAGAAACCACAAACTTGAGCTACAGTGCCACCTTCTGGAAAAGAAGAGAGGTTTCCATAGCTAGCCCAGTGACTTGGAAAAACCAGAGAAGACAAAATGTTAAGAATTCTGCCACTTGAGGGAGCAGGAAGAGAGGAGCAGGTATACCAATACGAAGACAGATAATAACACCAGATAATAACATCACCATCAAACAGAATGCCCCTTCTGAAAGCAACTAGCAAAGATTTCAGGAAGTGCCTGCTCTTTCGAATGCAAAAGCAGAAATGCAAAACTATAAGGAACATTTAAAAAATCAAAGAAACAGACCATCACAGAAAGAAAACAATTCTCCAAACACTGAGCTCAAAGGTAGGGAACTTTGTGATCTAGCTGATGGAGAATTCCAAATAGCTCTTTTGAAGAAATTTAGCAAGCTACAAGAAAACTCAGGAAAGATAATTCAATGACATCTTGAAAAAAAAATATGATTAAAATGATTTTTTTTTCTCAAAGAGATAGACATTATAAAAAGAACCAGAGATTCTGGAGCTGAAGAACTCAATATATAAAGTAAAACATGCAATAGAGAGAATCTGCGGTAGAAAAGACAAGTTAAAAATAGAAGAAATGAGTTAGAGGATAGGAGTTTTGAAATAACCCAGCTAGAGGCAAACAAAGGAAACAATGAAAAAAAGCAAAGAGAGCCTATGTGATCTATGGGAGTCTATCAAAAGGCCAAACATTAGAATAATTGGGATTCCAGAAAGAAAAGAGAAGGAGAAAGGAGCAGAAAATTTGCATAAAGAAGTAATAGCTGAGGGTTTCCCAAACCTGGGGAGAGAATTGGATGTCTAAATACATGAAGCTAATAGATCAGCCTGTTATCCTCATACAAAAAGACTTTCTCCAGGACACATTACAATGAAATTGTCAAAACTCAAGGATAAAGAACACATTTTAAAAGCAGATAAGGGAAAAAAGATTGTAACCTACAAGGTACTGCCTTTAGGCTATCAGTGGATTTCTCAGTAGAAACCCTACAGGTCAGGAGAGGGTGGAATGATATATTCAAACTGTTGAAAGAAAAAAGTTGCCAGTCAAGAATGGTCTATCTGGCAAAGTTACCTTTCAGATACAAAGGAAAAATAAAGACTTCTCCAGTCAAACAAAAGCAGAGAGAGTTCATCACCTCTCGACCTGCCTTGCAAGAAATGCTGGAAAGAATTCTTCAAACTGAAACATAAAGAGGCTAATTAGTGCCATGAAAACATAAAACAAAACACTGATAAAGGTATATATCCAGTCAGATCCAGAAAACTCTAACTCTGTAATAGAATGCTGTGTTAATCACTTGACTATAGTATAAGGGCCAAAGGAAAAGAGTATTAAAAATAATTATAGTTATTATAATGTATTAACAAATACACATTACAAAAAGAGGTCAACTGTGACATCAAAAATATAAAAAGGAGTAAAAAAGAGCAGCTTTTATAGATGAATGATGTTAAGTTGCTATCAGCTTAAAATGGGCTGGGTTTTTTTTTTTTTTTTTCAGTTTATTTATTTATTTTGAGAGAGTGAGAGAGCAGGGGCGGGGCAGAGAGAGAAAGAGATTGAGAGAGAGAATCCCAAGCAGGCTCCACACTGTCAGCACGGAGCCCAATGTGGGGCTCAAACTCACAAACTGTGAGATCATGACCTGAGCTGAAATCAATAGTCAGATGCTTAACAAATGAGCCATCCAAGTGCCCCTGGCTACTTTATCTAGGAGATGTCTTATGCAAGCCTCATGGTTACCATAAAACAAAAACCTAAGGCATTAGAGATAAAGATAGGAAAAAAAGAGTATACCACCATGGACAATTACCAATTTACAAAGGTAGACAGAGATAGAGGGAAAAGGAAATGCAAAACAACCAGAAAACAATTAACAAGATGGCATTAGTAAGTCTTCACATGTCAATAATCATTCCAAATGTAAGTGAATTGAAATCACTGACCAAAAGTCACAGTGGCTGGATGGGTGGAAAGACAGGGCTCAACTGTATGCTGCCTGCAAGAGACTCCCTTCAGCTGTAAAAAGTGAAGGACTAGAGGGGGCACCGGGGTGGCTCAGCTGGTTGAGCTTCTGACTCTTGATTTTGGCTCAGATCATGATCCCAGAGTCATGGGATTGAGCCCCATGTTGGGCTCTGTGCTGAGCGTGGAGCCTGCTTAAGATTTTCTCTCCCTCTGCCCCTCACCCCTGCTAGTACGCTCTCTCTCTAAAATAAAATTTAAAAAAAGTGAAGGAATGGAAAAGATAATCCATGCAAGTATAAAATAAAAGAAAGTGAGGATGGCTATATTTTATTAGACAAAAAGACTTTAAACCAAAAATAGTTACAAGAGACAAAGAAGGTCATTAGATAATGATAAAGTGGTCAATTCATCAAAAAGATATAACAATGGTAAATATATATGCACCCGACACTGGAACATCTAAGTATATTAAGCAGGGGCACCTGAGTTGCTCAGTTGCTTGAGTGTTCGGCTCTTGATTTTGGCTCAGGTCATGATCTCATGGTTCGTGAGTTTGAGCCCTGTGTTGGGCTCTGCACTGACAGCAAGGAGCCTGCTTGGGATTCTCTCTCTGCCCCTGCCCTGCTTGCTCGCTCGCTCTCTCTCTTTCTCTGCCCAAAAATGAATAAATGAAAACATCTTTTAATTGAAATATATTAAGCAAATACCAACAGATCTGAAGGGAGAAATAGACAACAATATAAAAATCATAGGGGACTTGACTATCCTATTTTCAGCAATTCATATATCATCCAGAAAGAAAATCAACAAAGAAACGATACACTTAAATGATACATTAGATCAAATTGACCTAACAGACATGTATGAAACATTCCATTGATTAAATGCAAATACACATTCTTCTCAAGTGCATAAGAAACATTTTCCAGGATAGACCATATGACAGGGCACAAAACAAGTCTGACCAAATTTTTTTTATTTTTTTTATAAATTTTTTTTTCAACGTTTATTTATTTTTGGGACAGAGAGAGACAGAGCATGAACGGGGGAGGAGCAGAGAGAGAGGGAGACACAGAATCGGAAACAGGCTCCAGGCTCTGAGCCATCAGCCCATAGCCTGAGGCGGGGCTCGAACTCCCGGACCGCGAGATGGTGACCTGGCTGAAGTCGGACGCTTAACCGACTTCGCCACCCAGGCGCCCCTAAGAAGATTGAAATCATGCTATCTTTTTTGATCACAATGGTATGAAATTAGAAATCACGGGAGGAAAGCAGGAAAATCTACAAATACGTAAAAATTAAACAACACACACCAGAACAACCAGTGAGTCAAAGAAGAAATCAAGATATTCAGAACAATTGAAAATGGAAACACAACATAGCAAAACCTGTGAGAGCTGCAAAAGCGGTCTTGAGAGAGAAGTTTAGAGTAATAAATGTATATGTTAGGAAAATAGAACGATCTAAAAAAAAAAAAGTGAACCCTAACTTTGCACCTCAAAGAACTGGAAAAGGAAGAACAAACTAGCCCTGCCATTAGTGGAAGGAAGGAAATCACAAAGATCGGACTGGAAATAAATGAAATCGAGACCCCCCCCCCAAAAAAAAAAACCCCAAAAAACAATAAAACAAAACAGAGAAAATTAACAAAACTAAGAGCTGGTTTTTCAAAAAGATCAAGAAAATTGACAAACCTTTAGCAAGATGAAGAAAAAAAACAAGACCCAAATAAAATCATAAATGAAACAGGAGACATTATGACTGACACTGGAGAAACACATAGGTCCATAAGAAACTACTATAAACAATCATATGCCTACTAGCAAACTGAATCCAACAACACATTAAAAGAATTATTTACCACGATCAAGTGGGATTCATTCCTGGGCTATAGGGCTGGTTCAATAGCCGCGAATCGATCAATGTGATACACCACATCAATAAAAGAAAGGACAAGAACCACAAGATCCTCTCAATAGATGCAGAGAAAGCATTTGACAAAACACAGCATCCTTTCTTGATAAAAATCCTCAAGGAAGTAGGGATAGAGGGAACATATTTCAAGATCATAAAGGTCATATACAAAAGACCTACAGCTAATATCATTGTCAGTGGGGAGAAACTGAGAGCTTTCTCCACGAAGGTCAGGAACAGGACGGGAGTGTCCACTCTCAACATTGTTGTTCAACATAGTGTTGGCAGTCCTAGCCTCAGCAATCAGACAACACAAAGAAATAAAAGGCACGCAAATCAGCAAGGAAGAAGTCAAACTTTCATTCTTAGCAGATGACATGATACGGTATGTGGAAAACCCGAAAGACACCCCCCCAAAAAATGCTAGAACTGATCCATGAATTCAGCAAAGTTGCAGGATATAATTAATGTACAGAAATTGGTTGCATTTCTACATACCAACAATGAAGCAGTAGAAAGAGAAATCAAGGAATCAAACCCATTTACAATTGCACCAAAACCCATAAAATCCCTAGGAATAAACCTAACCAAAGAGGTAAAAGATTTGTATGCTGAAAACTATAGAAAGCTTATGAAAGAAATTGAAGAAGACACAAAGAAATGGAAACACATTCCATGCTCATGGCTTAGAAGAACACATATTGTTAAAATGTCCATACTACACAAATCAATCTATATATTCAGTGCAATCTCTATCAAAACAACACCAGCATTCTTCACAGAGCTAGAACAATCTTAAAATTTGTATGGAAACAGAAAAGACCCCAAATAGCCAAAACAATCCTGAAAAAGAAAATCAAAGGAGGAGGCATCACAATTCCGACTTGAAGATGTATTACATCTTCAAAACAGTAATCATCAAATTACATCATTTGATGTAATCATCAAAACAGTACGGTACTGGCACAAAAACAGGTACGTACATCAACGGAACAGAGTAGAGACCCCACAAATGGACCCACAAATATATGGCCAACTTTGACAAAGCAGGAAAGAATATCCAATGGAATAAAGACGGTCTCTTTAGCACATGGTTTTGGGAAAACTGGACAGCGACATGCAGAAGAATGAACCTGGACCACTTTCTTACATCATACACAAAAATGAACTCAAAATGGATGAAAGACCTAAATGTAAGACAGGAAGCTCTCGAAATCCTAGAGGAGAAAGCAGGCAGCAACCTCTTTGACCTCGACCACAGCAACTTATTTACTAGACGTGTCTCCTGAGGCAAGAGAAACAAAAGCAAAAATGAACTATTGGGACCTCATCAAAATAAAATGCTTCTGCACAGCAAAGGAAACAATCAAGAAAACTAAAAGGCAACCAATAGAATGGGAGAAGATATTTTCAAATGACATATTGGATAAAGGGTTGGCATCCAAAACCCATAAAAAACTTATCAAACTCAACACCCAAAAAACCAATAATCCAGTGAAGGAATGGGCAAATGACATGAATAGACACTTTTCAAAAGAAGACATCCAGATGGCTAACAGACACATGAAAATGCTCAACATCACCCATCATCAGGGAAATACAAATCAAAACCACAATGAGATACCACCTTACACCTGTCAGAATGGCTGAAATCAACAACTCAGGAAACAAACAGATGTTGGCGAGGATGCAGAGAAAGGGAAACATTTTTGCACTGCTGGTGAGAATGCAAACTGTTGCAGCCACTCTGGAAAACAGTATGGAGGTTTTTCAAAAAGTTAAAAATAATACTACCCTACGACCCAGCAATTACACTACTAGGTATTTACTCAAAGGATACAGGAGTGCTGATTCGAAGGGGCACAAACACTCCAGTGTTTATAGCAACACTATCGACAATAGCCAAAGTATTGTAAGAGCCCAAATGGCCATCTGCTGATAAATGGATAAAGAAAAAGTGATATACATAAACAATGGAATATTACTCAGTGATCAAAAAGAATGAAATCTTGCCATTTACAATGATGTGGATAGAACTAGAGTGTATTATGCTAAGTGAAATAAGCCAGAGAAAAGACAACTATCATATAACTTCATTCATATATGTAAGATATATGTAAGATACCTATACTAACCAAAGCCATTTATAGATTCAATACAATTTGTATCAAAATTCCAAAGGCTTTTTAAGAAATAGAAAAAAATTCCTAAAATGTGTACAGAACACAAAAGATCCTGAATAGCATAAGCAATCAGGAAAAAGAGGAACAAAGCCAGAGGCATCATATTTCCTGACTTCAAACTACTACAAAGTTACAGTAATTAAAACCGTATGGTACTGGCAATATACATATAGACCAATGAAGCAGAATAGAGAGTCCAAAAATAAATCTCCACACGTTTGACAAGGTTGCCGAGAACACTCAATGGAGAAAGTGTTTTTTAACACTTTTTAACAAAAAGTGTTTTTAACAAATGATGTTGGGAAAACTGGATAACCACTCGCAGAAAAAAAAATGAAATTGGATCCCAGGGTAACACCACTCACAAAAATTAACTTGAAATGGATTCAAGAGTTAAACATAAGACCCAATACCATAAAACTCAGAAGGAAACAGAGGGAAAAACTCCTTGACACGACTGGGCAATGGTGTTTTAGATATGACACCAAAAAAACAGAAGCAAACATCAACAAGTGGGACTACATTAAGTAAAACACTTCCGCACAGTAAAAAATAATCAACAAGGGGCACTTGGCTGGCCCAGTTGGAAGAGTGTGGGGCTCTTGATCTTGGGGTCATGAGTTTGAGCCCCACATTGGGCACAGAGATTAAAGAAGTAAACTCAAAAAAAAAACAATCAACAAAATAAAAAGGCAACCTACAATATGGGATAAAATATTTGCAAGCTATATATCACATATAAGGAACTAATATCCAAAATATATAAAGAACTCCTACAACTCAACAACAACAACAAACAATCCTATTTCAAAAAACAGGTAGAGGGACTAAATAAAAATGAAATCCAAATGGCCAACAGGTGCAGGAAAAAATGCTCAACATCACTAATCATCAGGGAAATGTGGATCAAACCCACAACGAGATATCAGTTCACATCTACTAGAATGGCTGCCATCAAGAAGACAAGACATAGCAAATGTGGGCAATGACGTGGAGAAAAGGGAACCCTTAGGTTGGTGGGAATGTAATTCTAATTCCCACTGTTGGTGGGAATGTAATTGATGCAGCCACTGTGGAAAACAGTATGGAGGTTCCTTTAAAACATTAAAACTAGAACTACCATACGATGTAGTAATTCCACTTCTGGGTATAGATCCAAAGGAAATGAAAACAGGAGCTCAAAGAGACATACGCACCCCCATGTTCATTGTAGCATTATTTGCAAAAGCCAAAACATGGAAACAAGCTAAGTGTTGGTCAACAGATGAATGCATAAAAGAGTTGTGGTACATGTGTAAGAGAATAGAATAGTGGTTACCAGATGCCAGGGGGTGAAGAAATTGGTAATAGGCTGTTTAATGGTACAAACTGGGAACTAGCAAACAAGTCCCAAAGAGCTAATGCACAGCATAGTGATTATAATCAATGATACTGTATTACAGACTTTAAGGAGTTCTAAGAGACTAGATCTGAATTGTTCCCATCACACACGTACAAAAATGACAGTTATGAAACATGATAAAGATGTTAACTAACTTCACAGTGGTAGCATGTAGCTATTATTTAAATATGTTCATTTTAATGTGTAGGTATATTTGTGCTGTCTCCAGTTTTAGGCTTTTATAAACAATATTTCTATGAATATTCTAGTACATGTCTCACGGAATTGCCAAATTATAGGATATGTGCGTGGTCATCTTTACTTGGTAACGTCAGACTCTTTTCACAAGTGGTTGTAAATCATACTCCCAACAGTATGAGTTCCAGTCAACGTTTACCTTGGTTTTCCAAGGTAACGGGTAAATGGTGGTTTACCAATATTTGGTACTGTACTTTTTTGTTTTGGCCAATCTGGACTCATTTTCATTTTGTTTTGATAATTAACTAGGTTGATCACATTTCCATGTTTTTTATTTCTCTAGTTAAGGTGACCAGGTTATACCCGTTGCCCCAACATGATTATTAAAAGGGACCACTTTTATTCTCTAACATGTCAATTTGGACAATAAATTATGTGTGACACCCTATTCCTCGTGGAGTGCCTTCCCTCACAAAGAAATTTCTTTCTTGCTCTTGAGGATTAAGGATCATACTCATGTGCTCAAGCAGCTCTAAAGGAAGAAAAAAAAATTAAGGGTAGGTACAGAGGATGGAGTGAAAAATAAATGAGAAGGAAACCAAACTTATTAACTATGATTATTCAGCCTGACTCAGGGGGACCATTTCCAAAACAATGCGAGATGGAGACTTCTGACGGGCACGAGCAGATGGAGTTGATCATAATCAAGCAAAGTGGAAGAATTTGTTCACTTATTTCTCAGAAATGATTCAAGTCATAATCATTACTTGAAAGCTGGTCATAGGGGCTGCTGCAACCACTCATTTCTCTTTCGGTCTGAAATAGTTCTCTTAAAAACTGGCAGGTAAAGCCAAACGGTACCTTTCTTACCTTGAGATCAGGTTGTGAAGTCCCCTACTCTCTTAAAGACTCAGCTGTAATGATACTGTTGAACAACTTCCATGTTATATTCAAATAGTGCTTCATACCCTCCCCACACCCCAAAGGGGAAATCAAATAAGTAACATCTTCATTATAATTTATAATGGGGGGTACTTTGCATTTGTTAAAATGGCTTATGATGTTTATAATGGTTCTAGTCTTTTCCCTAAAAAAAACCACAAAAACACCCGGAGAAAGCATTCCTCCCCCTCCCGGCCCCTGAGCTGTTTAGAAAAACATGGAAGGCCCATCAAGGCTAACTGAGTGGCTCCTAGTCATTAAGAAAAGGAAGCAGAGTGTTGCCCCAGAACTGCTGAATCTATGGTTTAGTCTAGCACATTTCCTTCCTAATATGAACTAATGGGGTTGTGGTACCCACTCATGTTGAGAATCAAACGCTAAACAATTTTCTTGCTTGATATTCTTCCACTATCATTTCAAATATGAGGTATTTCTATATTCCATATGTCCCAAACTGTATGTTGGGAGAATCATCAATCAGCGTGTTATGGAGACCACGTGGCTACATTGTCCAATATGGTAGCCACTAACCACAGGTAGCTATTTTAATTACATAAAGTTTAAAATTCAGTTGCCCAGTCTCATTAGCAACATTTCGAGTGCTCAGCGGCCACGTGGGGCTAGAGGCCACCATATTGGATAGTGCAGATGTAAAATATGTCCATCACTGCAGAAAGTCCTCTTGGACAGCACTGCTTCTCAGTGCTGTGGTGAGCAAGACTTCCCAAAAAGTTCTGGTGTCCACCTTGTGGGCTGCCTTGTATCTTGTTTCAAAGACCAGTGCGTCACTGGCTCTATCCCAGGCATATCACTCTTCATCAGGGCCAAGGTGCCTGTTGGTTGGTCTACATACTCCCCCACCTCCACAGGGAGCCTCAAATGTAGAAATTCATAGGTATGTTAGGGAAGAAAGCTTTTTGACAGTGACTTTTAGGGCAAGGTGACAGGAAAGCCAATCTCATGAGTGCAACCTATGTAGTTCTGTTGGCTTTCTTTAACTCGAGACCCATCAGGTCACCCAGCTTGTTCCTGGTTGCAGGCGAGTAGGGAGCCATCCTCCGCACCCACCCCTAACTTCCCAACACACCCTGCCCTGCATGTGCTCCACACTCCTTACTGTCCCCAGACTTGCCTGACTCTCACTGACTCTCAGGTCTCCCATCTTTGTTTCTTGCCCTGGCTAAACCCTCTACATCTGTAGCTGACTTCTTTCTGGATTAGTAGCTTAGTTTATGTGTATAACAGAGAAGAAAGAAAACCTGCCATTTCTGAAGAAGTGAGGCAGTAAAGGTACAGGGCAGGACAAGATTAGGCAGGATCAAAAGGCAAGAGTGGGATGGATGCTCATAACAAAGCAGTTTTAAAATTATAACTATAATTGTTCATTCTGTTGGAATTTACTGGCTGTCAGCACATCGTGGGCGTAAATTGTAAGGCATCTGGATGAGTGATCTCTCTCCTCATTCCTCCTGGCTCTCTGATGACTTCCCCTACGAAGCTCAATGTCATTATTAAAACCTAAAAACAAACAGCACGCTGATGAATTAATTTGCTTGGAAGCCAGTATTTGACCAACTCTTCAATTCACAAATTTGGAAATAACATATATTTTACATAAAACAAAGAGTGTGACATTAATTAAGTGATGGAATATCAGTCTTCAGTTATTAGTTAACAGTCCACTTGTTAGGGTTCTTCCAAGAATCAGAGCCAATAGTATGTGTCGAGTGGGAGTGGGAGGTGAGACTCATTTTAAGGATTTGGTTGCAAATCCAGTCTCTGCAGGGCGGGTAGGCTGGAAATTCTGGCAAGAGTGGGTGTTGTAAGTCTTGAGTCTGAAGGCAGTCTAGGGTCAGAATTCCCTCCTCTTCAGAGGCCCTCAGTCTTTTTATTTAGGGCCTTCTACTGATAGGATGAAGCCCACCCACCTGGTGGAGGGTAATCTGCTTTATGCAAAGTCTACCCGATTCAAATGTTAATTATATCTGAAAATACCTTCACGGCAACATCTAGGCGGATGTTTGAACAAACAAGCAGGCACCACAGCTTGGCCAAGTGGCCACATAAAGTTAACCATCACAGCCACCAAACATCTAATTAACGTGATGAATGGGTATGTTTTCTAGAACTGCCCTAACAAAGTAGTACAGACCGCGTTGGCTTCAACAACAAAATTCATTTTCTCACAATCCTGCGGGCTAGAAGTCCAAGATCAAGGTCTTAACAGAGTTGCTTTCTTCTGAGGCCTTTCTCCTTGGCCTGTGGATGGCTGTTTTCTCTCTGTGTCTTACCGTGGTCTTCTCTCGAGGCACGTTTGTGTCCTTATCTCCTCTTCTTACAAGGACACCAGTCAGATTGGATTAGGGCCTCCCTAATGACCTCACTTAAGTTCACTGCATTTTTACTTTTTCCTCTTATTTTTATTTTAGAGAGAAAGAAAGCCCAGGGCGCAAGCAGGGGAGAGGAGCAGAGGGAGAGACAGACAGTATCTTAAGCAGGCCCCATGCTCAGTGCAGAGCTTAACATGGAGCTCAATCCCACGACCCTGGGATCATGACCTGATCCCAAATCAAGAGGCAGATGCTCAACCAACTGAGCCATCCAGGTGCCCCAAGTTAATTGTCTCTCTAAAGACTATCTACAAATAATCACATTTTGGGGTACTGGGGTTTAGGACTTCAACCTATGTTTTGTTTTGTTTTTTGGTGGTGGGGACACAATTTGGATTATAACAGTGGGTGGGGCACCTGGGTGGCTCAGTTGGTTCAGCGACTGACTTCAGCTCAGGTCATGATCTCACAAGTTCGAGCACCACATCAGGCTCTGTGCTGACAGCTCAGAGCCTGGAGCCTGCCTCAGATTCTGTGTCTCCCTCTCTCTCTGCCCCTCCTCCCCAACTCACGCACTGTCTCTCTAACTCTCAAAAAATAAACATTAAAAATTTTTTAAAAAGATTATAACAGTGGGAAAATATGAAACAGTTCTGGAATGGTGGTGGCTGTGAATTATGCTGAGAAGCGCTAGGTTCATTCTAATCATTTGCAAGTGATCCGGGGTGGATCTGGAAGCAGATAATTACTCTGCTCTGACAGATGGACAACTTTCCCGTGGTAAGCTTTACAACTGTCTTCACATTTAAAGAGTGAGTTTTTACAGCTAACGTTATACTCAACGGTGAAAAACTGAGAGCTCTTCCCCTAAGGTCAGGAATAAGACAAGGATGTCCACTCTCACCACTTTTATTCCACATATTACTGGAAGTCTGAGCCACAGCAATCAGACAAGAGATACTGCAAGGTATATTACAAAGCGGTAGTAATCAAAACAGTATGGCAGTGGCACAAAAATAGAGACAGAGATCAATGGAATAGGATAGAAAGCCCAGAAACAAACCCACGATTATATGAGCAATTAATCTTTGACAAAGCAGGAAAGGATACGCAATGGGAAAAAGACTATTTCCAACGAATGGTGCTGGGAAAACTGGACATCGACATGTAACAGAATGAAACTGGACCACTTTTTTACTTTATACACAAAATAAACTCAATTTGGATTAAGGACCTAAATGTAAGAACTGAAAGCATAAAAATCCTAGAAGACAGCACAGGCAGCAATTTCTCTGACATTGACTATAACAACATCTTTCTAGATACGTCTCCCGAGGCCAGGGAAACAAAAGCAAAAATAAACTATTGGGACTACATCAAAGTAAAAAGCTTCTGCACAGTGAAGGAAATAATGAAAAAGACTAAAAGGCAACCTACAGAATGAGGCAAATGACATATCTGATAAATGGTTAGTATCCAAAATATATTAAGAACTGATACAACACGCTGAAAACAAGTAATCCAACTTAAAAATAGGCAGAAGACGTGAACAGACAGTTCACTAAAGAGGACATACGTGTGCTTGTCACATTTCTTATGGACAGTCCGCTGGGTTTGAGGAACGTTCAACATGTTTGTGAGGGCATTGTCGGTCAAAAATATTTAAATGGTTGTATGATGATGCATTTATCCATTTCCATGCATGTATCTATTCACGTCACACTTTTTTTTAAATTTACTGCCTTTAATGTGCTGTGTCTTGTGCTAGGTACTGAGAATGAATTGATAAACAAAACATAGGTATTGCCTTCATAGAGCTTTTCCCATTTTATGGATATCCGAGCATTTATTTAATACCTTTATTCTACTCAAAGAGAGTTGACTTAGTTGGAGGATATTTTGTCCTTTCCCCTCTTTCTGCTGCACACCTGGAATGTGAAATGATGGCTGGCACTCCAGCAGCCATCTCGGACAATAAAGTAACTCTGAGGTTGTAAGCCAAATATTGAATATAGAACATATAGAAATCTGTCCCTAGACAAACCATGGAGATAGCTCATGGGCCCTGGCCTGTCCACATTAGGACTTCATCTGTGTGAAACAAAAATAAGCTTCTAACCTGTTTAAGTCACTGTTATCATGGGTTTTTTCTATCAAATGCAGCGAACTCACTGCCTAATTGATCTAACGCTATTTGTATAGAAGCCTCACGTTTCCATGCAATTAAATATATCACGTTTCATCACTATATCACTACATTTCCTGTAGTGTCTCTGACATCGATATCATCTTAAAGTCCGTGATGACATAGTTTAAATGATTTTGGGGGTAAAATTCGTATAACATAAAACCGACCATTTTAAACTGTACAATCCGGTGGCTTTTAGTGCATCCGCAGTGCGTTAGTGCCACCAGCACTAATCTCAGAACAGGAAACCCTGATAAGCAGTCACTCCCCACTCCCCGTCCTCCTAGTGGAGGATCACCAGGGGGCGATCACTAACCTACTTTCAGCCTCTGGAATTTGCCTGCTCTGGACATTTTCTATCAATGGAATCATACAACATGTGGCCTTTTGTGTCTGGCTTATTTTGCTTGGCATAATGTTTCTAAGGTTCATCCATGTTGTCGCGTGTATCAATTCCTCACTTCTTTCTATGGCTGAATAATATTCCATTGTATGGATAGAACACATTCAAAACAGTTTTTTTTTTAAATTTTATTTTAGAGAGAACGTGCATGAGTGGGGGAGAGGGGCAGAGGGAGAGAGAGAGAATCTTAAGCAGGCTCCACGCTCAGCCCAAAGCCTGACACAGGGCTCAATTCCACAACACTGGAATAATGACCTGAGCCAAAACCAAGAGTTGGACACTCAACCAACTAAGCCACCTGGGTGCCCCTAGAAAATGTTTGTTCGTTCATTCATTCATTCATCAGGTGATACATGTTTGGGTTGTTTCCACTTTTTGGCTATAAGAATAATGTTGCCATGAGTACTCGTGTGCAATCTTTTTGAGGCTACGTGTTCTCACTTCTCAAGTATATACTGGGGGGGAGGGGAGTGGAATTTCTGGGTCATACGGTTACTTTGTGTTTAGCTTTTCGAGGAACCACCAAACCATTTTCCAAAGTGGCTGCACCATTTTACATTCCCACCAGCAATGTACCAGAGTTTGAATTTCTCCACATCCTCGCCAACACTTATTATCTGTCTTTTGATTCTAGCCACCCTAGTGGGTATGAACCACATTTTATTTATCTATTCCCCAGTTGATGGGCAGTGGGTTTTTTCCATCTTCTTACTCTCATGAATAATGGTACTACAAACATTTGTGTACAAATTTTTGAACGTATGCTCTCAATTCCCTCAGTATATACCTAGGTGCGAAATTGACAGGCGATATGTAATTCTATGTGTAAATATTTGAAGAACTGTCAAGGTTTTGTTTTGTTTTGTTTTTTTTTTTACAGTGGCTGTACCATTTTACATTCCTACTGGCAATGTATAATTCTGCATACTCTCATCAACATAATTAAAACAATTTTTTTTTCATTTGGGCACCTGGGTGACTGAGTCGGTTAGTGTCTGACTCTTGGTTGTGGCTCAAGTCATGATCTCATAGTTTGCAGGTTCGAGCCCTCTATCAGGCTCCATGCTGACAGTGCAGAGCCTGCTTGGGATTCTCTCTCTCACTCTCTCTGTGACCCCCCTCACTCTCTCTCTCTCTCTCTCTCTCAAAATAAATAAACTTAAAAAAAATTAAAAAATATTTTCCCATCAACATGATTTAAATGGCAAATTAAAAAATTTTTTCTTAGTGATATATAAATAGTGCATCTTAAGTCAGTGAGGTCTTGAAGCCAGTGAAATATGATATGCAAATTTTCTTTTGACCCCCACTTTTTTTTTGCCTTTTTCATTTTGAAATTTAAATAGATATGCACAGAAAATAAATATTTTCATACTTCTCACCCATTATGGACAAATTAACATTTTTTTCTTTTTTGGCTTTAGATATTTTAAAAGAAAATACAAAGCAATGGATAAAAAGTTCAAGCTTCCTCTTCCCCTTCACCACAGCTGTTACATGGCCCCCTTCTCCAGAGAGAATTACTATCACAAATTTGGTATTTATCATTCTAGAATATAGTTCATTACTATTGATAAATATTATGAATATGTAACATTTCCTTACATTTTTTAAGCTTTAAATATATGCTACCATGCAGTTATCATTCTGCAGCTTATCTTTGAAATAAATACTGTTTTTTGAAACTAGCCAGTGATGTGCTGGTAAATATTTAACTACCAGCTCTTGTAGGGGAAAGGGAGGGTTATTTATAGTTTTTGCTAACTTCTGTGTTGTATGTAGATACTCCTAACATGGCCGATCTCAAGCTACTGATATAATATGAACCAGCTCGTAAAGTTCCAAAGAGTTTAATAATTGGCTCTCGTGAGATGGTTGCAGCATACCAATGAATCTACCGATATTGAAGTATAGGGCTGGGTGTTGTTTTGGTTGGTTTTAATGTCTTAAGACTGTATCACGATGTTTTCATCCATGCAATTATTGATGGACACCTCAAGATCTCTAGGCTTTCATTGCTATAAAATAGTGCTACAGCAAACATTCTTCTATAGATCTCTTGCGCACATGTACAAGACTTTCTGGGTCATCAGGTACGGTCATCATCAATGTTACTTGATGTAGGAAACTGCTCTCCAAAGTACTTACACCTGCTCACCCACTCACCAGTGATTTGTGAGAGATCCCATTTCCCTCCAACCTTGCCAGGACCAGTGTTGTCAGACTCAGTGATTTTGCCAATCTAGAGGGTACAGTTGATGATTTTATATGTAGTTGTCTTTCATCCTGAGACCCAGTCATTTTTTAATGTATTTGTCGTCTTGGGTTTTGTTTTTATCGTCTTGGGTTTTGTTTTACATTTTATTCTGGTATTTATTTAGCTGGAGCTGACTGTAAGGAATACAACAGATTATTATAGAACTCAAAGTCTAGACCCAAAATTAGATACACAGCTACTTAGCTTCTCTCTGAATTTGAGATAAACATTTAATTGTAATATTTAGAAACAGAAGCTGTGTGTAAGATTATAGTGGTTACTATTGCACTTGACTTCAAGCAACAAAGAACCACATTAACAGTGGCTTAAATAATTGTGGTAGATATTTATTTCAAACAATAAAAGTCCAGGGCTGGTAAAGGAGGCAATGGTGCCATCTTGGACCCAGGGCCCACCATATTTCTCTGCCATCCTTTGCCTGTAACAGGCCAATTTTCTCATATGCTTATCACCTCATGGTTACAAGATGGCTGCTGCAGTGCCGGGCTTCATATTACACTCAAGGTAGGAAGTAGAAGCAGTGCTTGGATCAGGTGTTTGTCACAAGGCCACCCTGTGTGTTGGGCAAGTATCTTTAATGGGAAGTATTTTCTCTCATCCTCTGAACAGAATTGGTATTCTATTAGGTTGGGAAAGGAGAAGGGAGACAGATGCCTACCACAAGTTATTTGAAACGTGGATTTTATGTGCACTGATTTATAGTACCATCAAAGTGGGCGAATGTTGGGAACTTATTCAGAAATTTCGAAAAGAACGGTTTTCATTGCTTTCTTGGTCACTAGGTTGCTCATTCCACTGCTTATTAAATATCTAGGTTTCACTTCTCATTGCCCCTTTTTATTAATTCGAAAAGAATGTAAAGTGTTAGAACAGACAAATATTTGACTAGGCACATGCTATCTGATGATGAATTTTCCAGGCATGTCTCATGCCATAAAAGTGCAGAAAACTTCGTAAGTATAGCCTATGGGGTGTGGGGTGTGGGAGGCAAGCACACAGGCTTAAGAAAATCTAGCTTCACATTTATTGTTTGGTGTTTGTAATACAAGTCTCTTTTCGTGTCTCCATATTATTAATATAACTCATAAGTGCTTTTATCTAAAGTTGAAAACACTTAGCAATATGAACAGGCGGGACCAGAAAGGGTGTGGTGCCTTACAGACCATAACCGAGAGGTGAGTCATGGGGATGCTGTAAATTAAACAGGAAGGAGGATATCTGGACGTGAAAGTGGAACATACATTAGATTCCACAGTGATTAGACTTTTCCATAAAAGTGGCATCTGGTTTTGGAACTTGCAAGAAGAATAAGAAGAATTCACAGGAGCCCTGGTGGAAAGCACCGAGGCGCTCAGCTAAGTCAGCAATTAACTAGGAAGTCCTGTGAAGAAAGCCTGGGCTACGGACTCTCATTCCTGACCTGCTTCCCAGGAACACCTTCGACCCGGGACCACACCTGCACTGTAGCACCGGCAGGGCACACGTTGTGCGTGTGTGGTTTTGCGTCACTTTTAATATTCATTTATTACAGATTCCGTTTTATACATTCTGCATTCTTCAATTTTGTATATTCTAGTATCAATCAGGGAAACTAGTCATCTACAAGCAAGTGTTTCATTTTCTATTTTCTATTCCCAGTGGGAGGATTTCATTCCAACTTTGCCAGATTCTGGACTTTTTGAGATAAGAAAAAAATAAACAAATTTGGATTATGTGCTTTCTGACTTCAGACAACACCTTGTGTAGGTGAAGCTTAATTCAGCTTCACCTTAGGAATGCACACGTTATGTAACACGAGGCACGCAGATGACTAGCAAGAATGGTTTCTTTCAACGGCGGCTGTGCATTGTATCCATGTCTGTGCACGTGTTCTTGTGAAAGGGAGCCAGAGGCCGGCTCCCGTGTGCTTTGAGGGTGGAACAAGGCGATTTCCATTGCATACCTGGTACACAGGTCTGCTCAGTAGATGCTAGTTCCTTTCCCCTCTGCCCTTCCAGTGCCATCTGCATGCTAAGTTTGTCTGTACGTGTATAGGGTTAGCCTTTTCCTGAGCAGGGCCATTAGAGGGAGCAAAGAGAAGATTCTGGGATGAAGAAGCTCCTCCTCCAGAGCCGTTGAGGTCAGCCTCCTACCTTGCCTCGAAGGAGCTCTCAGACACATGAACTAACATGGCTAAGAGACAGAGGACTCTTCATTTCACAGATTAGCAGGCCTCGAAAACCTACACAGAGAAAGAACTGATCTCCAAAGTCAAAAAGACCCTGAGTGGGGCAAGTTCAGAGTGACACCTATGGTTGTGGATCTGGGTCCAGTGCAGGTGACACCTGGCAATAAAGTGGTGCCTATTACCGCATGGAGCTGGGGTTTGCAGAGTCTTTTCTCTGGCTGACCTGAACATTGGCCTGATTTTTTAAGAAATGTTTTTCTTTTTTAATTTTTTTAATGTTTATTTATTTTTGAGACAGAGAGAGACAGAGCATGAATGGGGGAGGGTCAGAGAGAGAGAGGGAGACACAGAATCTGAAACAGGCTCCAGGCTCTGAGCCATCAGCCCAGAGCCCGACGCGGGGCTCGAACTCACAGACCGCGAGATTGTGACCTGAGCTGAAGTCAGACGCTTAACCGACTGAGCCACCCAGGCGCCCTGAAAAGTTTTAGATTTACAGAAAAATTGAAAAGAAAGTTCAGAGATCTCCCATAACCCCCCCAGCCCTCACAGGTGCATAGCCTCTCCTGTTACCAGTATCTACCACCAGAATGGTATATTTGTTACAACTGATGGGCCTGTATTGACACATCATTATCACACAAAGTCATAGCTTACATTAGGGTTAACTCTTGTTGTACATTCTATAATGACACGTATCCACCATTATCATAACACTGCCCTAAAAATCCTCAGTGCTCTGCCTATTCCTCCTTCTCTCTCTCCTCACCTCTGGCAACCACTAATCTTTTTACTGTCACTGTACTTTTGTCTTTTCCAGAATGGCCTATAGTTGGAGTCATACAGGATGTAGTGTTTTCAGATTGGCTTCTTTCACTTATCAATATGCATTCAAGTTTTCTCCAAGTATTTTCAGGGCTCCATAAGCTCATTTTTGAGTGCTGAATAATATTCCACTGTCTGGATGTACCACTGTTTATTCATTCACCTGCTGAAGGCCATCTTGGTTGCCTCTAAGTTTTGGCAATTATGGGGGCACCTGGATGGCTCAGTCAGTTGAGCATCTGACTTCAGCTCGGGTCACGATCTCATAGTTTGTGAGTTTGAGCCCCGCATTGGGCTTGTTGCTGTCAGCACAGAGCCTGCTTTGGATCTTCTGTCCCCATCTCTCTCTCTCTCTCTCTCTCTCTCTGCCCCTCCCCCACTCATGCTCCCACTCTCAAAAATAAATTTAAAAAGTTTTGGCAATTATGAATAAAGCTGCTATAAACAGCTATGTGCAGGTTTTTGTGCACAGTTTTCAACTCCTTTGGGTAAATAAATGCAAAGGGGAACAGCTGCTAGATATATGGTAAGAGCCTGTGTAATTTTGCAAGAAATCACCAAACTATCTTGCAAAGCAGCTGTATGTATCATCTTGCATTCCCATCAGCAATGAATACAAATTCCTATCGCTCCATATCCTTGCCATCATTTGGTGTTGTCAGTGCTCTGGGTTTGGGCCATTCTAAATGATGTGTACTGGTAGCTCAGTGTTGTTTAAAAGGAGAATTCTTCAGGTAAAGTTTCCCATTATTTTCCTCCTACACAGAGAATTTGTTTCAGGCCCCACTTTATTATGGCTCTGACCATGGTGCTGAATCTTTGGATCTTGAAAATTCAGCTCCTACAACGGCAGTAGATTCAAAGTCTCACAGTTGTGGGATGTGTTCAAGTGAGATTGGTTCGAGTGTATGCCCTTCTTTCTTTGATAATTCCACTAATCACATATTTAAGCTAAAGAATTTATCTACTCTCTTAAACTCCTTTTGAGAAATAGGATTGGGAGAGAATCTTTGCCTAAAATCTACAGATTCAGATGTTCCTAGTTCCTGAACTGTATCTGAATAGGAGTAGATTTCTGAATAGTCAGAAAACCATCTGGCACCAAAGGACACTGAATGCAGGTCAAGAATGACATTTTCCCCAGAAATCTCTAGGGAATAACAGCTATGCAATAGTTCCTAAAACGATGACTACAAAGAGGCTTCTGTTTCTCAGCGTGGAGGTCCCTGACTTCAGTGGAGTTTGTTATGTTATTGACATCCAGCAAATTTGTGCTTACATAAAGCTTTATCGAAGGTTAATCTTCTAAAGGTTTTATGGGAACAGAAGAGCACTTTTCATGCCAATTCATCACAGAACGCCTACAACTGTGCTAGGCATGTGGTCCCTGACATCAAGCAGCTTACAGTTTGTTAGGTGAGAAAAGCATGAACGCGAGGGACTAATACAAGGTGGAAAGTACTATGTGCCTTAAAAGAGAGATCATTATCAGAAAAATTGTGACACTATGGTGATCCATTCTGATCTGGAACCTAACCGGAGAGAGTTCTCCAGAGTCCTGAGCTCTGGTCTTGACTTCCACTCCCCTTCCATTTCAGGCCAGACACATCTGAGGTGATGAAGCCCAATCAGCCATAAACCTCTTTTTAGAGGTAAATTCTACTTTGCTAGGAGATCCTGCTAGTGACTCTCAGGACTCCTGCTTGCTGGGAGCTGGGGTGGATTGCATTTGTTCCTCTGAGTAGTGCCAACCAGTGAGGGGACAGTCACAGGCAGGTTGGCGCAGATAATGTTCATCTGTCCCATGGACACAAAATGCAGCAACATCTCGACCAGCTCTCTGCCAACAAGCAAGGCAGAGAAATCAGTGTGTGAGGGGAGGGTGTAAACAAACTGACACACAGGTATTTGTTTAGGAAGGACAAACCGTATTATCAGCCTTTACTCAGCTGACTTGGGAGGACACTGGTCAGCAACAGGACCAGAGTGTCTTTCATCTAATTAAACATCAGGTTTTCCTCCCACTGTTCTCAGGAGCTCTTCCTCAGAATTTCAGGTACCTCAGAGAGAAAGTTGTGGCATGCCAAGCCGGACACAACTTTGTCTAGGCTTTTAATAATTGCATGAAAAGATGGCACTGCTGATCAGCTTACCAATATCTTGAGGTAGAAATGGACTGAGGAGAACAGTTCTGGGCATGTTACAGTGGGAGCTCTGTAGGTAAGGCTTAGAACGTTGTAGGCGTTCAACACATTATTCAACCAGATTACTGCTGAGATACTAAAAGAATGGGGGATGGTTGCTTCTTGGGGCCAATATTGTACTCCAGAAGGCAAAGAGGAACTATTCACGTGTTCTGGTCCTTGGGGACACTCTCACAATCCATAGGTGATAATTTTCACGATCTGTAACACCAAGGAAGTCCTGGGGCAGGGGTGTGAGGTATGAGCTCAGGAGAAGCTCACCGAGGGACCCAGAATCAAACCCATCTCTGATGGCCACGTCATCTTCAGTTTAACAGGGTTAGTATACCTGTCCACAACTCATCTGTTCCTCTTTATGGACTTTCCATCTTTCACCTTCAAGACACCTTAATGAGGTACGGCTATTGACCTTACCTTTAGTAGGAAACATGAGGCCACTGGTTTCTTTCTTGCCCATCAGTGTGGAAACAGGACCTTTTCAAGGTCATTTCAAAGTCATTCACAGGCAGGGTCCTCCCAAGAATCCCTTATCTGTTCGCTGTTTTGTTGTTGAAGCTCCGTTCACTTACACGTCTCCCAGCCTCTTTCCCACCCAACTCTCTAATTTTTTGTTTTGTTTCGTTCTACATATGCAGGAAGTCCACGAGCTAGGATTAGAACATGGCTGTATGTACAATCCACACCTCCTTCCTTTGTCCTTGTTCTACTGCCTGCCCTTGACCTTCCACTCTGGCCTGTTCAGTCACAGGAAGGAAGCCTGAAGGGAGAGGCAGCTGTTTTCGTAGACTAAAAATGCCTCCCACAAAAGTACACCCAAGGGCTGTGCTTTTTTCCAAGACCAGTTCTGACAGCTAAGAAGGCTGGCGCCCAACTGGCACACTCCAATACCTTTGTCCTGTCACCTCCTGCCACATCAAGCCTTTGGCATAGTATTGGCTACTCAGCCTCTGCCAGGCCTGCACCAACTCTGCCCAACCCATAGCGGGTGGTGTCCAACATGTTCGGGGTTGATACAGTTTGGTATGGGGCCATCATTTTCCGGACTCTTTTTTTTTTTTTTTCCATGGAGGCAGGATTTTTAAAAACACCCCTATCCTTCCTCTTGCCTCCTCTTTGACTTCCTCCTATGATTTTTTGATGAACAAGCTCCCTGCCCACCTACGGGCCCCTCTCACCTCCCAGGAGGAAGATTTACGTGCCCCCTGCCCCTCATCTCTTCTCTGCTTTTAGAAAGTGCTAATCTTGAGACAAGCAAGTCTATACAGTTTGGCCCAAAGCTTCTCGACCGCACCCACATACCAGGGCACTGCCAGCCCAGGCAGTTATCTATTGTTTCCACACAGTGGGCAGGGCTGGCCATTGGGCGCTAAAGGCCAACTAGGTGGAATGAGCCGTGTCAAAGGGGAGTGGCTCCAGAGCCATTGGCTAGAATTTATCCCTTGGCCCTTAGGAGACAAAGAGTTATAAATGAGGGGGGTGGAGCCCAGAACTTCTCTAGAAGCAGATCATGGGAATTAAAAACAAAAAAGGACCCCCCAAAATCAATGCCCCCAAATTCTTTAGCCAACATTAAAAAAATTTTTTAAGTTTATTTATTTATTTTGAGAGAGAGAGATCATGAGCAGGAGAGGGGCAGAGAGAGAGAGAGTAGAGAGAGAATCTCAAGCAGGCTCTGCGCTGTCAGTGCAGAGCCTGATGTAAGGCTCAAACTCACAAACTATGAGATCATGACCTGAGCCGAAACTAAGAGTCAGACACTTAAGAGACTGAGCCACCCAGGCGCCTCTCTTTAGTCAACATATTAACAAAACACAATTTCATGGGGTGCCTGGGTGGCTCAGGTCATGATCTCACGGCTCATGAGTTTGAGCCCCACGTCGGGCTCTGTGTGGACAGCTCAGAGCCTGAAGCCTGCTTCAGATTCTGCGTCTCCCTCTCTCTCTGTCCCTCCCCTGCTCACACTCTGTCCCCTTCATCTCCCAAAAAATAAATGAATGTAAACAAATTTAAAACAAAACAAAACTTCAATGGGGTTCTAGGCTCCATTCTCAGAAAAATCAAAACCCACACAACGGGTGGCCATTATGCCTAGATGAGGTAGAACAGTGAAGATGCCAGAGCCTCTTCCCGACCCTCGCTGACCCACTATGTCGGTGTTAGGACAACAGCTCTCCCTTTGGGTATCTGTTTTACCAGCTGTAGAATGGGGTAAATACTGTTAACACCTATTTCAAAATCTTTTTTTTAAGGATTGTTTGGCTGATGGAGCTGCTGCTTTAATTATACGCCATAAGAAACAATCCAACGTAACTTTTACTCAGCAGACTCAACTCCCTAAAGAAAATTATAGCATGCAAAATTAAAAAAAAAAAAAAAAAGAAGAGGGTGAAAAAAATTACTAAGGCATTGGAAGGCGGCACAAAGGTCACAGGTGTGTGGCATCCGTTCATTCCATAATAATCCCACTGTGGCAGAACACCTGGGTTCCAAGTAGCCTCAACCAGATGGCAAATGGAGACAATTAGCATCGCAGGGCTACCCTGAGCTCGCTTAAGGTCCAGAGATGAAGAGCTGTAACTACAGTGTCACATCAACTTCTGGGGGCAGGGTGGTAGAGACCCTTCTCTATTTTAATGTTTATTTCGTTTTGAGAGAGGGAGGCAGAGAGAGAGGGAGACACAGAATCGGAAACAGGCTCCAGGCTCTGAGCTGTCAGCACAGAGCCCAACCTGGGGTTCGAACTCGTGAGTCGTGAGATCATGACCTGAGCCGAAGTCAGATGCTCAACCGACTGAGCCACCCAGGTGCCCTAAGACCCTTCTCTTAACTCTCCCTGACCCAGACTACAGTTGCGTCCTCATTCCCCTCATCTTTCTCAGTAGTACAGACAACAGCTCTGTATGTCAGCCACTTAACCCGCAGCCCGGAACAAGCAGATCTCGCTCCTTAGCCAGATGTGGTATAACATGCGTGGAACCCCATTAGCTGCGCTGCCCCTCGGGTCCTGAAGAGCTGGAAATAAAGACCAAAAATAACGTAGGGCCACTGGGTACACAGTGATGCTATTACCTAGTTTCGAGTTCAGTGCAGCCTGTTTCCTTGACGTTGTTATTCAAAATTACATGCCACGAGAGAATACGGTTAGGGAGGCCACTGCTGACGTCACCAGTACCACATTAGCTCCCTTCTGGCCAAGCTGCTGCTTAGATTTCTCACCAGGATTCCATGGCATTTGTCACGGTGAGCAAACGAGAGAGGGTTTCTTTCATCTGTTCAGTCCTTCCACTGGTCGTGCCAATTAGCCGGCATCCACAGCCACTTATATCTCAAAGCCCCTGGACTCTATGAACTGAATTCAGACTAACTCTTGGACTTCACCTTTTGTTTTTTTTTTGTTTCCTAACAGTATATTGAAACTATTTTGTTAACTTTAAAAAGGTCAGCTTCAAATGTCACCTTTGAAATCTATTATATATAAGGCACTTTGAGAATCAGAATGTCAGGTCTTAAAGTGACAGCAGAGACCATCTAAGCCAGGGGTTCTGAACGTGGGGGTTAATACCCTTGGAGGGTTTGTGGAAGGCCTTTGGGGCCCATGAACCTTCTAGAACACACTCAATTTTATGTGCATATGCACTACTTTATTTTTATTTTTTACGGGGGGGGGGGGAGAGAGAGAGAGAGAGAGAGAGAGAGAGAGAGAGAGAATGAATCCCAAGGAGGCTCCACATTGAGCCTGATGTAGGGCTCAATCCCATGACCCTGGGACCATGACCTGAGCCAAAATCAAGAGTCAGACACTCAACAGACTGAGCCACCCAGGTGCTCCTCCACCATTTTTTTTTCTTAAACAGAGAGGGGTCAGACCTTTCATTAGAGTCTTTAAAAAGGACCCCCAATGGCACCAACTTGCTTCAGAGAGGAGAAAACTGGTGTTCTCACAAGTAAAATGGCAAGATGCCTGGAACCAGATGTGGTTCGCCCGACTTCAAGCTCTTTGCACTATACAACATTTATATTAAACATTGCACAGACTTTCACTTAAACACAGTAACACATGGGCTTGTCAATGTCCTGAAACCCCACTAATCTGATAAAGGAACGATTCAAGTATGAACCGACAAGGACGGGGAGACCGACAGTCACAGCAGCAGGTGTCAGCTGTCGATAGAATCTGAGAGAATGACCGCCACGTGGGAAACGTAGAGCAGAAAAAGCCGCAACCCAACCCTCAGAGAAGCAAGCCCGAAAGAAGCAATCGGTACGGAATGGAACGGAAAGGCTCGGGGGGCCTGGGCAGGGCTGAGAACAGGACCGTGTGAGGCTCGTCCCGCTCTTCTTCCCCCCCCCCCCCCCCCCCCCCCCCGCCTTCTCCAACCCCAGTCCTGCTCCGGGGAGCTGGGGCTGGAGCAGCGCTGGACTTAGGAGTATTAGGCAAGGCCAAGGAAGGAATGGGTGCCTCGCTAAAAAGAGGGGCTGAATTTGAGTCCATATTCTGAACAATGGGGATTCCCGGAGCCTTTCCTCACTCAGTTCAGCTTCCAGAATCCAGCAGCCAAGCTTGTCCCTCTGTGCTGGACTATCGTCCATCAACTGGCCCCCATCACCAGCCCACGTAAGGCTGGGAACCACGCTTCCCAGAACCCCTTTCCATATGTGGCTCCACGTTGAGTTTGCCAGTGAGAGGAAGGTGCATTCGATCTGGGAGGCGGAAGCGACACGAACCATCATCCCAGTGTCAGATGTGATGGTTCACGGACCTCCCCCCACCAGCCCCCACTCTGCGGCCACCCTGCTTTGGTGGCTCTGTGCTGTGGCTTCGTGGAAGCCACAGCTTCCCCCGCTCCAGTGCAGCAAGCTCACATCTTTGGTCCTTTCAAGTCCCTCCCTCACTCCCTCGACACCCCTGCACTGTGGAAGCCATAATACGTATACGAGACGCTTTACTCTTGTAAACGTTGGAAAGGGTCTGTCTGAGCCTGATACACCCTCTCCGGCAGGAGACTAAAGGATTCATCGCTGACCAGACCAAGAGAGGGGAAAAAAAACCCCAAACTCATAAATAATGATATCGGGAGTCCTCAGTGGAACAGCCGAATCTCCACTCAATCCCCCGGTATTGGCTTTCTACTGCTGCTGAGACAATTACTACAGACCCAGTAGCTCAACGTAGCCCAATTTTACTGGCTTACCATTCTGAAGGCCCGAAGTCGGATACAGGTCTCACTGGGGCAAAATCTTGAGTCAGCAAGGCTGTGTTCCTTTCTGGAAATTCTAGAGGAGATCGTTCCCCCCCCACTTTTTCCAGCTTCTAGAGGTGACGGCGTTCCTTGGCCAGCAACATTATGTCTCTCTGACCACAGCCGGGAAAGATTTGCTTTTAAGAACTCATGTGATTGGATTGATCCTACCTGGGTAATGCATGCTTCTTTCCCCATCTCAAAGGCCTTAACCGAATCACCTGTGCAAAGTCCCTTATGCCATCTAAAGCACCGTTTTCACAGATTCCGGGGGTGGAGACGTGGGCATCTCTCACAGGTCATTTTTCTGCCTACCACGCATCCTAAAATGAGGCCCAAGAGTTGATTAGTCCTGACAAAGTACAGAGAGCTTCCAACAGTTTTAAGGCCCCATCCGTAACTGTGAATGGATAGTCAAGAATCTAGAGACATTTGAGCAAATTTTTTTTTTCAAGTAGGCTTCATGCCCAGTGGAGAGCCCAGTGTGGGGCTTGAACTCACGACCCTGAGATCAAGACCTTAGCTGAGATCAAGAGACGCTTAACCGACTGAGCCACCCAGCTGCCCCAATTTGTTTTTAAAGAGAGGGACTTTTAAAGTTTATTTTTATTTATTTTGAGAAGGGGGGAGGCGGAGGGAGAGAGAGAGAGAGAGAGAAAATCTCAGGCAGGCTCTGTACTGTCAGTTTGAACTCGTGAACCACGAGATCATGATTTGAGCTGAAGTCAAGTTGGACGCTTAACCGACTGAGCCGCCCAGGCACCCCCAGGTGCTCCAATTTGAGCAAACTTGTTTTTGTTTTTGTTTTTTTAGTTTTAAGTCTGAGAGAGAAAGAGAGCAGGCATGGGGGAGGGGCTGAGAGCATGGAGACGGAGAATCCCAACCAGGTTCTGTGCTTCTGGGGCTCAATCTTACGGACCGTGAGACCACGATCTGAGTTGAAATCGAGAGTCGGATGCTTTACCGACTGAGTCACTCAAGTGCCCCCCAGATGCCCCAACTTGAGCGAACTTCTAACACGAAAGACAAGAGTAAAAGCAGACAAAGAACCTAGAAGAAACAGAGACAATGTCATGACCAGAAATCTTTAAAAAGAAAAAAAGAAAGGGCTACTGGGTGGCTCAGTCGGTTAAGCGTCTGACTTCGGCTCAGGTCATGATCTCACGGTTCGTGGGTTCGAGCCCTGTGTCCGGCTGTGTACTGACAGCTCAGAGCCTGGAGCCTGCTTCGGATTCTGCGTCTCCCTCTCTCTCTCTCTGCCCCTCCCCAGCTTGCACTCTCTCTCTCAAAAATAAACATTAAAAAAAATTTTTTTAAAAAGGAAAGGAAAAAGAAAAAAAGAAAATTATTTAACATCCTGAGAGACATTTGTGAATCCTCCCGACAAAACAAAATGCTAAGAAAAACCTTTCAGATATTAAAAATACAGTTGCAGAAATCAGAATTCAGTGTTAAGTTTTAGAAATGGGGGTGGAAATTTTCCCAGAAAGTAGGACAAGATCAAAAACATGAAAAACTGTAAAGGAAACAAATGGGAAAAATCACAGCATTATTCCAGGAGGACAGATGGATGAAACTTGGGAAAACAATAGGGAGAATGAGGAAAAGGACTTACCCAGGAAATAACAGCGGGGTATTTTCTAAAGTTAAAAGACACAAACCTCCAGAATGAAAGGGACATTAAACTCTTGGCCAAATAAATGAAGTTGCCCTCTATTCTGCCACGTGATTATGAAATTTAAACTCAAGGGATAAACAGACTCTCCTAAAATTTCCAGAGAAAAAGGTCAGTAATCAGCACTATCTCAGACTTTTCAACAACACCAGGAGTCAGAGAAGGATGTTATGGTTCTGTAGTAAGGACGTGGAATTAAGTAAGTATATGGAAAATTAAGCAAATTTAAAAAAAGAAATTATTAATTTCAGAATTTAAAAAGTTTTAACAGGAAATGGCAAACTATGTAACTATAAGGTCAACAGTATTGATACAACTATCAATTCTTTTTTTCTTTTTTTTTTTAGTTTATTTCCTTGGAGAGGGGGTGGAGACGGAGAGAATCCCAAGCAGCCTCCGTGCTGCCAGTGCAGAGCCCGATGCAGGGCTCGATCTCACTAAGCGTGAGATCATGACCCGGGCTGGAATCAAAAGTTGGATGCCTCACCAGCTGAGCCACCCAGGTGCCCCTCAACACTAATTTAATCAAAGTCGTGCCAGAACTAAGTTGTGAAGGTGGATGGAGCGGGGTACATGGTGGTGATGTTAAGAGCTAAATCCTCACTTCTACGGTAGGGAAGTAAAATAAAGCCAAAACCAAGAAATAGTAATATGAGCATTTCACATGGAAGGAAATAGATAGATGGGCTGAGAGTGGCAGCTTTGAGGGTGGGCAGAGGACAGCCCTTCGTTATTGCAGGATTTGGTGCTGCTGATCTGTTGGTCTATGCACACAGGACACGGACGGAAATAAAAACAACATAAAGAATGACAACCCGCATGCCCATCCAACTGATGGACGGATAAACAAATTGTGGTCCGCCTACGGAATAGGATGGGATTCGGCCATGAGAAGGAATGAAGTTCTGACAGTGCCACAAGATGGACGCACCTCGACAACACCACGCCAAGTGACAGACGCTGGTCCCAAAAGGCCACATATTGTGGGATTCCATTTATAGGAATGTCTAGAAGAGGCACATCCACAGATAGCAAATTAGTGGTTGCCAGGAGCACGGAGGAGGGGCGGATGAGGGGTGTTTACATAATGGCTATGGGGTTTCTTTGTGATGCAAATGTTCTGGAATTGGTGGTGATGGCGGCACAAGGTCACGAATGTACTACAAGCCAGGGAATTGTACGCTTTAAAATGGTTAAAATGGTGGACTTTACGTTATGTGAATTTTACCTCAGTAATAAAAAAATGTAAGGAACAAAATATAATGGATTTTGTCTGTGTAGTATACAAATTCTATTTTATTTTTGTCTGAGTCTCTACAACATGTTTATACATTCTTCTGGTTTTCATTAAGCACAGGACAATGAATTGAAGTCTTTGATGATTTATGGCTTCTACAGTATCTGCAGATCAGTCATTGTTTTGAATAAGCCAAGATTGTATTTCAGGCACAACAGGCAGAAATGAATTATGTACTAACCTCAAATGTAATATTAGAAATATTTATGCGTGAAATTCTTTAGTAAGCCTCACAGGTTGCTTTCTTGTAATCTGACACTTTCATTTGAAGTTAAGAAGGGCAGAAAATTTAATGAATTCAGAGTTCTGGGAACTAATATGTTGTCAATGAGGTTACATTGTGTTTTCCTCCTTTTTTCCCAATTACGTTTGATTTCTCTCTCCTTTGACACCCCCCTCTTTCTGCAACATTTTCTACTGTCTGTTTTCTCCAGGAGTCAACTATTGAAAATCAGCAAGTCCTGGCTACGGAGAAGAGCGAGACCCCTCAGAGTCAAGCCAAGAAGCAAACCTCAGCCACTAAGACTCGGGGTCTCACGTGTGCATTAATTTCTCCAGAGTCCAAACTGGTTTCTGTTCATTTTTTAATGGCTTATTTGGGTAAGGTCACCAAGAAGATTTTTAAAGTCCTGTCTTGCTTTTAATGGCTTTTGAGGATTACACACTTAGCTAAAGCCACCTGATTTTCTCCTTCACCTTGTTTAAAAATTCAACCAAGAGATTATATGCAGAAGTAGGATGTCCTTTCTCCTTCAAGCAGCATCACTCACTTGCGTGTGGATTGTTCTGTTTTACTTTTTTTATTTAAAAAATGTTTAAATAATTTTTTTAAGTAAGCTCCATGTCCAATGTGGGGCTTGAACTCACAACCCTGAGATCAAGAATTGCACTGCTCTACCGACTGACCGGCCCAGCCAGGTGCCCCAGGATTGTTCTCTGAGGATCACCTGAAAATGAATGTGGCTGAATGTTTCATCAATTGGGGAAGAGGAATTTTTATTACTCTTTTACAGTTGTATATACGAAATGTTTACAAATATTAAGCATCCGTAGTACATGATTTGTTGTAAAATCCCAGTAATATAAATTGATACTAAAGGAAAAACCCAAGAAGGCCAGGATCACACTGCATAGGGATAAAAAAAAAAGGAAATCAGTTCTTTTAGATGAATACTTTCCATTAAAATACTTGTAAGAAAATTAAGTATCTACATATTATATAAATAAAAATTAATTCCAACATGATAATGTACCAACATGATAATGCAAAATAACCATTTCCAAATCTGGTAACATTCAATAATCTTATTAAATGAAAATTTAAAAAGTTTTAGTTTATTAAAACATTCTTTTTTTAAGGTAGACTTGATTTTTTAATTGTTATTTAAAAATTTTTTTAATGTTTATTTTTTGAGAGAGAGAGAGAGAGCAAGCAGGGGAGGGACAGAGCAAGAAGGAGACAGAATCCGAAGCAGGCTCCAGGCTCTGAGCTGTCAGCACACAGCCCAATGCAGGGCTTGAACCCATGAACCATGAGATCATGACCTGAGCTGAAGTTGGACACTTAACCAACTGAGCCATCCAGGCACCCAGGTAGACTTGACTTTCTGAAAGTATTTCTGACTTCTTAGGGTCTCATCATTTTTTATTTGTAGCCACTCCTACCTCCCCTTAGTCATTTCACATAATAGACATTTTTCATTAAGTTAATATAATGGTTATTTTTCCAAATAATTATAAAACAAGACCCCCTAATTAAAGACTTTGCTAAATTCTCTTATCTGTTGAATGATTTCCCAAATTGTAGCAAACATATATATATTTCTTTTTACACACAGTTATGAGGCATGAGATATGTTAGGCTATTAAAATATGCTACCAGTCCCAGAACAGGAAAAGAACATCAGTGGAAAAACTAGTGAGATGTGAATAAAGTCTGAAATTTAGTTACCTTTACCTAATGTTGGTTTCTTAGTCCTGACAAATGTACCATGGTTATAGAAGATACTAACAACACAGGAAACTGGATGAAGGACAGAAAAGAACTCTAGTATCTTTGCAAATTTTCTGTCCATCTAAAGTTATTCTCCAACAAAAGGTGTACCTAAAGACAAATTAGGTACCATAAACAGAGTCTGAGTGTAGATATGAGTACTATGAGCTGTATTGTTGCATTACAAATAACCCCCAAAAATGTAGTGGCTTAAAATAATCAACATTATGTCACAATTTTTGTGGGTCCGAGTCTGGTCCTAGCTGGGTCCTCTAGTTCAAGGTCTCTCAGAGACTGCAGTCAAGGTGTCGGCTGGAGCTGCAGTCATAGGCAGGCTCGCCGAGAGAGGATTCATTTCCAAGCTCCTGTGGGTCTCAGGTCATTAGCAGCTGTTGCCTGAAGACACCAGCTCCTTTCTACCTGGGCTTCGCCAGTGGGCAGTTCCCGACATGGCAGGTGACCGTCCTTAGAGAGTGTGAGCCAACACAAAGACAGGACCAGCCTCATCTCAGAAGTGACTCATCTCTGTAGCCATCTTCTGTCCATGAGAAGCAAGTTATAAGGTCCGGCCCATACTCCAGGGTTGGGGACTGCACAGGGCATGAACACCAGCAGGTGGGGCTCAATGGGGGCCATTTTAGAGGCTGCCTACCCAGATGAGCAGGCCTGTCATTGCATCCACCACAATGAAAAGAACAGTCCTAAGTAAGAGCATAGCATGGGAAGCAGAGAGACCTGGGTTCGTACGCCTGCCTGTAAACTTGATCGTGGACAAGTCACGATCGTGGACAACGATCGTGGACAATTATTCTTTGCAGTTTGTTTTCTCATCTGCAAAACGAGAAATGATGATGATAATAATAATACCCACTTCCCAAGACTATTTTGAAAGTTAGAGTAAATGAGATAATTCGTGTAAAATGCTCAGCAAGTGACTAGCACAAAGGAAGAGCTCAGTGTTTGGTATCATCACCATAATTGTTTATTATCCGATTTAGAATACAAAGCTAATGTTGACAAGCTGTGAAACCCCAGGCAAGTTACCTAACTTTTCTGTGCTTCCATTTCCTCATCTAGGACTCGGGCAAAATACTACCCACCTGGCAGGGCAGTTTGGCGTGATGGGCGGTGATCATGTGGTTGGCACGCAGTAGCTGTAAATTATGATTTTTAACGGGCGCAGGTCTGCTCGGCAAACATTCACTGCTTTTTAGAGTTAGGGCACGTCTGTTTTTGTGTCTTTGCTGTTCTCTCAAATAGGGACAACGATCTTTCAGGAATAATTATTCTCCCCAAGGCTAACTCCTTAAATGTATCAATTCCTAATACTTATGCACATAAAAGGAAAAAAAAAACACCTGGAAAACCCATAATGGAACATACATCAAAATCATATTTAAAAGTTTTAGAAAAGGACACATGCTCTTTGAGGCAGATTTATTTTCTTCTGTTTAATTTGGGTCATCACTAAAAGTAGTTTTTATTCCCCATGCATTTGGCAAATGAAAATGGAGAGAAACAATGAATTGGCCGAAAACTGGAAGCATAACCTAGAAGGAACATTTGTCACAGAAGGTCCTCTGTGTGTGTGTGTGTGTGTGTGTGTGTGTGTGTGTAAGAACTGAACGTATACACAGTGTGTGTCACCTACCACCCCTCTCAAATCCAAGGATCTTACAGTCTGGCAGAGAAGACAAGTAAATAACTGAGTGATCACAGAAAAGACAACATGGAGAGCACCATATGGTTCTAAAGGAGGACAGAGAAGAAAGCCACTGCCAGTGTTCAAGCCTCAAAGCTGAAGACAAAGTGAAGTTCACAGACATGTACACATGTGAGCCAGGGGTTAAAGAATTAGCTGGAGCTCCCAGGAGGAGGAGGAGGAGGAGGGTGAGGAGGAGGAGGAGAAAGTGGAGGAGGAGGAGGGTGAGGAGGAGAGGGAAGAGGAGGAAGAGGTGGAGGAGGGGGGGGAAGGGGGAGGGGGAGAAGGGGGAAGAGAAGGGGGAGGGAGAGGAGGAGAGGCAAGGGGAGGAGGAGGGGGAGGGTGAGGAGGAGAAGGTGGAGGAGGAGGGTGAGGAGGAGGAGGAGGGTGAGGAGGAGAGGGAAGAGGAGGAAGAGGTGGAGGAGGGGGGGAAGGGGGAGGGGGAGAAGGGGGAAGAGAAGGGGGAGGGAGAGGAGGAGGAGGGGCAAGGGGAGGAGGAGGGGGAGGGGGAGGGCTGGGCAGAGGAAATGTGAAGGTACCTGGGGGGACAGCAACAGCAAGGGGCTGGGTGAGCTCAGAAAACAGGCGAGAGAAGAGGGATGAAAATCACGAAGGGTGGGTTTTAAAGAGTTGAGCACGAACAGCCACGGGCCTTGGTGAGGTAGGTGGGTGTGGCAAAGCAGGGGTAAGGGAGTGAGAAGCGTCCTGCAAGTGTAAGGTGTTCAGCCTTAACCCACGGGTGGAGCGGGGGCTGGGCTGGTTTTGGGGAAAAGATAATGGGTTAAATTGAGGGGTTTAACAGGTGGAAGCACCTAGGAGCCGCTGAAAATATGGAAATGGTGAGTTCTGGAAAACCATCTGCAGCTAGAGCTCCCGTTTGGGGGAAATCAGTACATGGTGGGCGTGTCTGGAAGCAGGGGAGTTGAGCACGATTAGTCAGGGAAAAGAGCGGGTAGGAAAGCAACAGAGAGGGTTTTGGGGAAATTGTAACCACAGGACTGCAAAAGAAGCAGTGACATGACCTCACTTGATGTGGGCGGCAGACAGAAAGTTTGGGCTGCAAATTCCAAGTGTTTTCCCAGACAAGTAAGAAGGAGGTCAGAAGGAGGAAGCGGTGGTGAGGAGAGCAAGGGAGGTCGAGAGGCCTGAGCTGCGTTAGGCAGGGCTGGCGGTCACCTGTCAGGTGGCGCGGCTTCTCCGGGCGACAGAGTGCGCAGAGTGCAGCAGGTGCACCCCACCCCCTCCTCGGGGATGCCACGTGGAGGCACGCAGTGGCAGCGGCAGGCTGGCCTTTGCCTGGGTCAGCACCTGTGGGCAGAGGCAGCGCTGATGACCCCTGCGAGCTCGTTCTCAAGCCTTTTCTCCCCACCTTGCTTGGTGCTAGAGAACCAGTGCTGTTTTTAACCTGACCACTTCCCTTCCGTAGTAAGAAAGTGTAATTTACAACAGCTCAAATATAACCTCTGGCTTTCTTCACCTTGTGTTCTGCTTTTGTTTTTGTTTTGAGAGGGAGAGAGAGAGGGCACGAGTGAGTAAGGGGCAGAGAGAGAGAGAGAGAGAGAGAGAGAGAGAGAGAGACAGGCGGGGCTCACGCTCACCCAAAGCAGACTCAAACTCAGGAACCGTGAGATCATGACCTGAGCCAAAGCCAGATGCTTAACCGACAGAGCCACCCAGGCGCCCCCTTCGCCCTGTTTTCTAAACTGAACCGTATTAAACTTAGTTCTGTCCGAGCCACAGAAACCTAGTCATCTGTACCATTTTTCTTCATGTGCCTTGTTAGACTGAACTTCTTGCCAGCTTGAGCCTGGCCCTGCCTTTTAAGAAAGTGACCTGGTTAATATGGAATGAGCTCACTGCCAGGCAGAAGAGGTTCACAGATGAGGTCATCGCACTTCTCACTGTGAACAGAATTTACTCCCTTGCTGCTCCTTTTGAATGACCTGAGGCGGTCTTTGATTTTATCCGTTTTTTTTTTTGTTTTTTTTTAGGTGTCTAGCATCAAAACAAAAATCCTCAGGAATACTGCAGAACTTCTCTAAAATAGAACGATTGGCAACACGCTAACAGTTAACCATTTATCAGCATTATAACACATGCAATTCAGGGCAATGAAATTCAACTTAAAAACCGGAAGAAGTACTTTGGTCTTTCTGCTCTGTATTTCTTTCGGTCTTCTCGGTTCTTATTCACAGTCCCGAAGGTCACCAGTGTATTTTCTCTCCTTTAATTGGCTTCACGGTGCTCTTCCCCCATCATTATAACCGATTTCAGATGGTGCTAGAAAATTATATTGACTCTGAACACCAAAAGAAATCAGTCATCCTCTAAGGGGCCACGGGAGGATGTGAGGGTCGGCAGGGACCAGAGGGTAATCAATCCGCCGTACGTCTGGTCTTTTAACCCTCACACGATGGAGTCTGTACGGCAGAAGGATTATTACACAAACGAGGATGAAGTTCTCACAATGAGACATCCACACAATTAGCTCGTTAGATGTGACGTCGCTGTTGGCGGGGCGAGGAAGGCATTGGCTGTGTCAGGCAGACTCTCGTGGCCGTCTGGTCTCCCGGGGCTGTCCCGTGCATCCCTTGTGCAGCTGGCCTCCCCCAAGAACACTGATTTCAAATGGTGCTAGACAATCACTATTTAAATCTAAACCACCATATGAAACCAGCTTCCTGAAGAAGCTTTATGATCTATTTTTTCTTCAGAATGCTCTCTTACAATAGACTCAAGACAACCTAGAAAGGAAAAAGCTGAAACCCGGCTGCGGCTATTTACTTTGTGGTCTAAACAGAGCTTTGGTGAATCCTGTACGGGTGTACTGTTATCACCGAATCTGCGGTTGGTGGGGGGGGGGGGGGGGCACGCCTGTTGAGTCTTTATTCTTGATCTGCCCAGACAAAGGTTCAGTTTTATCATTCAGAGGCAAGGGCACGTGTCAACCCCTTTCTTTCTGATGGGAAGTCAAGGGAAATCCTTTACTTGGGTAAAGACGCAGAGCTCTTCCTGGAGTCGAAGCATCCAGGTGCAGAAGACAACCAGAAAGGGGCGCTGACGAAGCTTACCACATACGTGTACGTGGTCCCAGATAGGCGGGTGGTCTCGTACAAGTTGAAGAAAAAACTTCCCTAAACCTTACTTTCTCTTCGAGGTAATTTTTTATGATTCAAAGGATTACTGTGATTCTAGGGTCCAAGGAGGCGACAGGATAGCTCAGAGGCAGAGGAACGGGCTGATGCTAGTGAGAGCCTAATGCTTTCTTCCCAAAATAGAATTCCTTCGACCACGTCTATGAGTTAAAGAGTTTTGGTAGCTTTACTTAACTGTTACGAAAAATTTCAGACCTCCGTGACGTTTGAATGACAATAAAATGAATTCCTGAATTCATACCACCTCAACCCAACCATCGTTCATTTCTGCCATCTTGCTTTAGCCCCGCCATGTATGCGTAAGACCCCGTGTTATTTCTCTGCTGGGTTGTTTGGAAGCAAATTGACAAGTGTCCCGACACTCTGCTCCTAACGTCTTGAGCATGTGTACAACGAGGCCATCTTAAAACAATGAGGCCATTCTTCTGCACAATCACAACACTTTCATCATACCTAAGAAAACGGACAACCCTTAGTATCCTCTAGAACCCAGTCCACATTCAACTTTTCCCATCAGCCCAGATCCCATCAGGTTCACCCGCTCAGGCCCTTTTCACCCTACACTGCTCGCCACCTTTTCTTGGCTTTGTCATGACACGTCACCTTGTGAAGACGGGTTCTAATCCTGGCAGCACCATTCGCTTTGTCTGTTCCTGTTGGCTTAATAAATAAATGAACTGAACTTCAGCCTCTCTTTTTGACTCTCCTCATTCATCATCCTCCTTTATCATCTCCCTATGAGCTTGGGAAGAACACCCAATTACAATGAGCCTGTGGTTGATGATTTCAGGTGGGCTCAGCAGGGTGCCATGGGGGTTGGGGGGGGTGCTTCGCTTAGGTCTGATTAACATTCTTACCCCTTACAGGCTGGACCGGTTTTCTCCTCCTAAGCAGATCCCAACACAAACTCCTTCTTCAGGGAAAAGCATCCGCTGCCCATGCCTCCTGCTACCATGCTGGGTTTTCCATCCGTGTGAGTACGGGACTGGAACACCGTGGGCTTACAGAGACGTGCAGCAATCACCGCATCAAAGATGCAACAGCTCACAGACCATGAAGGGACGCACGCACTTTGTGAGGCGACAGGCAGTCAGTTACAGGTTTCAACTGGAGAGTCCATTCATTCAAGCATTCAAACCTAAAAAAGACGAATCCCTGCAACTCTTCAGTAACTATTTCACTAATTTTGGGAGTAGCTGGGGGGGCCACCGCATCTTTCCGTGTGTGCTGTTGTCATTTGTAAGGTCAGCACTGAAGCGTGAAGGGACAGCCAGGTTACTCTCATCAGTGCAAACATCCAAAATCTAAACAGAAAGGTCTGCTTGTTTTTTGTTTTTTTGTTTTTTTGTTTACAAAGGACTAGTCCCAGCTCTTGCCTGCTACCAGTTAGAAGTGTTTTTCTTTTTTCTTTTTTTTTTAATTGTTTTAACATTTATTTATTTTTGAGACAGAGAGAGAGTATGAACAGGGGAAGGTCAGAGAAAGAGGGAGACACAGAATCTGAAACAGGCTCCAGGCTCTGAGCGGTCAGCACAGAGCCCGACACGGGGCTCGAACCCACAGACCGTGAGATCATGACCTGAGCCAAAGTCGGATGCTTAACCGACTGAGCCACCCAGGCGCCCCTAGAAGTGTTTTTCAAATGATGGACACTTCAGTTACGGGGAAAACTTTTCCTAAAGAATGAATTTCTTCCTTTTATTTACGTCTGATGAGATCATACATGTCCTCGTACCTCGAATGTATGTCACACCCACATATACACACATACATGCACACGCACGTACACACTACACATACAACCATATGGTTTTGCAGAGCCGATCAGACACGGTAGCTTTTCTGCATTATGCTTTAAGCATGCTTCTCAAGAAACTCGGCAGAAGAACAAAGGTGGATATGTTCTTTCCCACCTATCGCTGTCTCCTCCTGTGAGCCCTGTTTGACAAGGCATTTTCAGCAGACAAAAACTTAATAAGCAAAGTCATTTAGTATATTTCTCTGCAGTTTTGAAGCCCTTGGGAAGAAACTGAGATACTTTGTTGGTGACTCTAAAATGACTTAGAACACACGGAAACGGAGGTCTTGAGTTTGGGCCTCTGTGTTCACACCATCCTCTAGAGCAGGAGGCCGGGTTCTTGAAAGGAAGTCTACGTGAGGAGGAGACTGGCTACCAAAGCAACGGGGACAAAGTCTCATCGTTCATTAGGAGGGAAACGAACAAAAGTAAGTTGATAAAACAACAAGGGCTCATCCATTCTCTCTCTGGGACATGCACAGGGACACAGGATGACAGTGACTGGTTCCTCAACTTGGGTAGGGAAGTATCTGCTTACTTTGTGGAGTCTTTTGGTGACATTCAATGACAAGGAAAGACTGGCGTGCTTTCCATTCTCCCATGTTTTCCATCTCCAACAATCAGCCTGACTGTTCTGTATTTTTAGGCCAGGATACGGGAGGGCTGAATTTCTGCAATCCAGGGGGTTTCTATTTTAACCATCAACGATTTGAAGGTGCTGCACCATTTGAAAGGAGTGTTATTTTTTTGCCAATTCTTTCTCACACACAGAACACACGCTTAAAATCGTTAAGCTCTCCCTCTCCAGCATTAATCACCTTTCAAGAAGCAAATCGTTCCTCAGTGTCTCTTGGCCCGCAAGCCACGAGAATGGGTTTCTGTTTCAAAATCCAGTCTGTGCCAGCGTACTTCATGCTGTTTTTGAGCAAGCTGCCCCTTTGTATTTTTTTCTTCCAAATCTGATAGGAAAGTTGGAGCCTGAAATGTGAATCAATAAACCACACCAGTAACTCCTCTGTGGCAAAAGCGGAACAGCACAAGTACATTGTTTTCATCGAAGTGAAATGCCAGTCTGTTCTTGCAGGAGCAAGCTGGATTAGGATAACTTCCCTGGAGGCTTAAGAATTTCACAAGAAGACTGTATCTGCCTAGGACACTTAAGAATGCAGCTTCAAAATGTTACAGGCATCAGTATACAAGAGGCCCGACTTGAGTAACTCAGGCCAGACTAAAATTGCAGCTGTTACTGGTATGGTGCTAGACCATTTAATTCTCATTCTCTGTTGACTCCTATGCCTTTAAAGAATGCTTTCCTGCAGGAAGCAAACGAGCAAGCTGGCAGAATCTGGAGCTGTGGTTCACAGGTGAAGCTTCAGCTGTGCTGTTTTCTAACCATGGGATCTCAGTGATCATTTAATTTTTCCAAGCCTTAGTATCCTGAGCTAGAGAATGGAGATATGCACTCCTGTGCTGGAGTGGTCGTTAGGGTCATATGGAAACAGTCTAAAATTTTTATTTTATTTTAATTGAGTGAGAGTGTGTGCATGTGAGTGGGGGAGGGTAGAGGGGGAGAGAGGGAGGGAGGGAGGGAGGGAGGGAGGAGAGAGAGAGAGGGAGAGACAGACAGACAGAGAGAGAGAGAGGATCCCAAGCTGGCTCCATGCCTAGTGTGGAGCCTGACACAGGGCTTGATCCCACGGCCATGAGATCATGACTTGTGCCGAAATCAAGAGTTGGATGCCCAACAGACTAAGCCACCCAGGCACCCTGGTCTATAATTTTTAAAGCGCTACACACATTTGTCATTTTATTGGATGGGTCAGAACTCTGGAGTGTCTTTTCAGGGTAAAGGCCAAAATAAACTCAGAAGTAGACGGGAAGGCATTTTGAAAAGCTTCTGTTTTGGGAACACCTCCTCTGTGCCAGGCACTGTGCTACGTACTTTCAACGTATTTTCTCAACATTCACGACCACCTAACAAGGCTGGTTGGTATCCCCATTTTCCAGGTGGGGGAACAGAGACTTAGAGAGGGCACAGGACTTGTTCTTGGCCACAAAGCTCATGAATGGCAAGACCAGGATTCAAACACTGACATGGCTGATTCCAAGCCCAGGCTCTTAGCCATTTTTCTTTCCTGCTCAGTGCTTTATAGATGCTGTAATGGCTAATCTTCAATGGCCTCCGGGATGTCTGAGCATATACTGGCTCCAGGTTTCAGGGTTTCATCAGGGAGCACATCAGTCACTCATTAAAACCAGCTTTGGCCCTGATTAGCAGAAGCAGCACCACACAACGCCCCTAGAGGAACTAAAAAACTTGGAAATGAGCTGGGTCTGGCTAGCACTGAAGGGTCAGGGACCTGGACCCTCAGCCACACTTCTGATTTGCAGCGTGACCTACAGCAAGTCATACCTTCTTGGAAGCTTCGTTTTCCCATTTATCTTCAGGAAGCTCAAGTCAAAAGAGCATGGTGAACGCGTCCAACAGATCATGGCATGCTATCAGGACAGTGCTAAAATACCATCTCCAAAATACAGCCCAGGCAATTCTCCCAAGTTTCCCATTTCTGCGGGGCAGTGGGGCAGGAGGGGCCGCGCAAGCTTCTGGATCCAGCATGTCAAATCTGCAGCTGGCTCCCTGCACCGCCTTGGGTGAGTTGCTTTGACTCTGGGCTTCAGTCTCCTCACCTGTCAAATCAGGGGAACAGCAGTACCTGCCACATAGGGTTGCTGTGAGAATTCAGACACAGAGGGAAAAGCAACTTGAACTAGAAAGAGCACAAGGCAAACGTTCAGTAAATGATGGCTGTGCTGTTGGGAATAATAAATCAGTCTTCCTTCAGCACACCGTGAGCAGAGACGTGTCTGAGAGATCTGCCACAGTTTGTAACGAAAGGGCTCACGGTCCTGCCTGCATATGTTTTGTTGTACACGAAGGCATTCCAGAGTCGCTAGCTGCAGAGGTGTTTGAAAACTACTAAAATCTGAAGAGATGCCCTTGGATGTACAAACGGCATCTCCCACTGAATTAACTGAAATGAGTATCTTTAATATTTTCCAACTTTCTCTCCTCTTCCTATTCTAAGACCCGAACATGGGATCAATACTCTTATTTTTAAGCAGGAGTTCATATTATAGGCTTTTTTCTTTTTTGCAATAGTAAATCGGGAATTGGGTGTTCAAAAAAAAAGGAATAAAGATGAAACACCGATGACCATTAAATTCTTTTTACTGGAGAAATCATCTGGGAACAAAATAAAACAAAACTCCCTTAAGACTGATTTACGAGCACAAGCCTCTACTTACATGGGGATGTAAAAGCAATATGATGGATGTTTTCCAGGCGCAGAAATCTTCAGGAGGCATTTGTTCAGAAGACCAGCGTCTGGAATTTAAATGACAGTGTGAACCCTTCGGAAACATCCCAGAGCAACAGAGGAAGTAAAAGTCATTGTTTTCTCTTGTGGCCCCACCAATGTCAGAAAGAGACGAATTTTTAAAAATGAGAAATAAACAGCACCTTCTCTTTCCTGCTTAAGACACAGAGGTTGGGGAAGTTCCTGTGCACTGAGGGGCCTCCTGCTGGTGCTCTCTCTGTCCAGGTGTGGCAGCCGCTGTGGAGACAGTCTGCTGACACGAAGCCACGCATTTTGCAGATCGCCAGGGTTTGCTCAGCGAGAGGGCATACAAAATAAAATATGGTATAAATCTCTAGCTCTAATCATGAAAGAAGGCATGAAAGCAGCCTGCCTAGAAGATGTGAGGAAGTTTCTATTTTAAAAGTTGACTTTGCAACCTCATGTTGCAGCAGCATGGGACTCCAGAAGGCCAGCAGAGGGCAGCACTGGCCTGGAAGTAAACCTTCACGGCTTCAGAGCTGGGCAGAGGGCAATTAAGAACTGAAACCGCAAGACGTTCTTCCTTCCGTGGTCTAACTTTAAAGCTGGAATGCACCTTGCACCACATCACAGGAGAGGACGCCCATTAGAGAGGTCTTTGTTGCTGAAAACCGATCATTCAAGGGCACCTCAGTCTCCTGACATGTGACCTGTCACAGCAAGGGGGTGGGAGGGGGTGGGGGGGGGCTCCAAGGAGGGTTCCTCTCGAGGAGCTTAAATCTCACCAGCTCACATTTCACCCAGCGGAAGGCTCAGTGACTCAGCAGCGCGATGAAGAGAAGTCCACGTTGTCAAGTTAGCACCAATTGCAACTTCTAAGTTAATGATTACAACTCCGCAGAGGAACTTAAACACAGCCGAGGCCGCAGAGCAGGCCGTGCTCATCAGCAGATGGGGTGGTGCGGTCTAGGTCTAGGTACACGCATCAGAGCCGGCTGGGGAAGAAAACAGACTGCCCTTCGCAGGTGTGGTCTGTAAGCCAAGTGCCGTTGGACACGTTCTCCCGCAACTATGCCCGTGCACTTCAAGACGCTATCAAAACAGGGACATGCTGGGGCGCCTGGGTGGCTTGGTCGGTTGGGCGTCCGACTTCGGATCAGGTCATGATCTCACGGTCCGTGAGTTCGAGCCCCGCATCAGGCTCTGTGCTGACAGCTCAGAGCCTGGAGCCTGTTTCAGATTCTGTGTCTCCCTCTCTCTCTGCCCCTCCCCTGTTCATGCTCTGTCTCTGTCTCAAAAAATAAATAAACGTTTAAAAAAAAAAAACCAGGGACATGTTATGTGGGGCACATTCTTGTGAGCTGGGCCTGAACTCCAAGAGCACCTTGACAAGTAAGCGAAATGGTCAAGAAAGGCCATAGTTCTATTCCATACTGTCAAACAACAGAAAAATGAATCTAAAAAAATTCAACCTGAGGGGTACAGATGAGAAGGAAGATCAGGGTAAACATAAAATTCAAACCACCGTGGACTATTAGATCACACACGATTCTGAAAATATTTAAATACTATTACAAAATAACAGCGTGTTTCCTCAACGGTCTGATCATAAAAACGAGGACAGGAACCAAAGTCACGGAGGCGCTCTTTCCCTTTGCAGCAGAAACAGAGATGTGTCAGGCTGTGAGGAGTGCCAGTCTGTTTTTCTGGAGCTTTTCAGCATTTGGAAAAGCATGTGGAGTAGTCCATTCAAGGTGCTGGGAAGTCCTCCTTTAATTAACCTTGTCCTATAAATGTACATGACAAAGCCTGGTTCTGGGCAGGTGTCTCCCATCCTTGCTGTGGCCCCCTGTGAGCACTGGGACCTACAGCCTCCTAAGGTTTAGAGGTCTGTACATCACATACAGATGCGAAGACCAGAGCACAGGAAGGTCTGGCTAGGAACACTGAATGAGTTAGTGATAAGGTTTCTCAACTATGAGGATAGGAGCTTGACAAGCCCATTTTCAGCTTCCCACTAACACCCCCTTGCGAGCACTGGACTCCGTGCCTTCCACAGTGACTCTTGGTGGTTCTAATCTAAATGCGGGGCTGAGGCCTGGACCAAACTTACCCCACAGGGGAGAGTGACAGGCAAGGAGCACGCCTACTTCACCACTGGGACTCCTGTGGCTTTCCTGAAAGGAAGTCAAGGGTCGACATGCCTTCTCAATATGACAGCCTTGGTCACAGAGGGCCCCCAGAGGAGTCATCGCCCTGAACCTTTAAGGTCTTAGAAGCAGACCTCTGTCAATCCCTGCTCAGAATCAAATCTACCAATAAATATCTTTTCCTGGTCTTTGCCTTTCCTCATGAGCACCTGCTTGTCCGAATTAATATGCTTACACGCTGCCTTTTTAATGTCATAGGCAGTGAAGTGACTGCCCATTTAATGGCACATTTAGACTGGAAGCAGAGGCAAGCAGCATGAGGTTAGGGGCCAGAAAGACGTGGATTCAAATTTTCCCTCAGTCGCCTGTTGCACAGCTGGGACAAGGGATTTATCCTTTTCTGAGCTTTAGTTTCTTCATATATGAAGTAGGGACAATAATGTTACTTCTTAGAGTTGGGGAAAAGGTTAACTAACCCAAATAAAACACATGGTACATAGACCTTAAATAAATGTTAACCCCTCTCCCACCCCGACTCCCCATACTCCCCTGGGAGGGAACAGCACATCTAACATTTTGGATAAAACGTCCAAAATACAAGGGTGCCTGGGTGGCTCAGTCGGTGAAGCGTCTGACTCTTGATCTCAGCTCAAGGCTTGATCTCAGGGTAGTGAGTTCAAGCCCTGCGCTAGGCTCTGCACTGGGCGTGAAGTCTACTTAAAAAAAAATCTGGAGTGCCTGGGTGGCTCAGGTGGCTCAGTCGGTTAAGCGTCCGACGGGCTCAGGTCATGATGTCGCAGTTTGTGGGTTTGAGCCCCAGGTCTGGCTCTGTGCTGACAGCCCAGAGCCTAGAGCCTGCTTCGTATTCTGTGTCTCCCCCCCTCTCTGCCCCTCCCCTGCTCATGCTCTGTCTCTGAATCATAAACGTTAAAAAAAAATCCAAAAGTATATACAATCAGTGTGATAGATTTGGTGCGAGAGACTAAAATAACATTGGGCATCAGTCCGTAGAAGCTGTGGGTCGAGAGCTTCTCTCAACTTAAAGGGTGGCGTATAAGCCAAGGACGTCACAAACAGGGATTCAAGAGTCTGGGAAAAGACACACAATCGGAAACTGGGACGAGGATATTCCAACATTTCCGTCTACCTGTTCACACACCATTGACGCATGCAATTTACGATATACCAGGAGCTGTATGAGGCCCTGAAGGTATGTGTACAAACGAGGCAGGTGAGTCCAGTGCAAGCAAACACATAAACAGATGACGACGGGGCATAACCGGGCTCTGAGGGAAGGTGGCACGCAATGGGGCAAACGCGGGAAGCCCCAGTATGTTGAGTGGGTTGCACACAGGGACGGTCACACATCTCACAGAGGGAGTAGCCACCAGAGTGGTGCAAAGCCACCAAGTCACTGCTCAGCGCCACTGATAAAGACAGATGGGTTAGAACCCATCAAGTGGCACTCACAGACTGCCTCCCAAGAGCCCAAGCACCTTGCTGGATACCGCCAGATTAGGTACGTAGGTGATGTGCATGAGACCTCAAACTCTAACTGCGGAATGAAGTCTAATTAATACATAGGGACAAACCCCGTGCTGAAGTAGGTCACGCTAACAGAGAGGACCAGAGTCATTTAGGATGAGATGAGGTTGGGACAGGCTAACTAGGTCCAGGGCTTTGCAGAGGAAAGGGGCCTGAGCTGGGCTCTACAGGTGTCCTGGGCAGGTGGCAAAAGGGGGTTTCAGGGAGAGGAGGGTACATCGTGTTAAACGCAGCAGGAGGCGAAGGTCGGGGAGAATGGGGGAGCCCCTGCATTTAGGGGGACCTTTGGGTAGTTAGACTGCAAGGGACCTGAAGTGACACTGGATGCAGGACAGAGAGAGAGAGACGGTGCACTCACAGATGTATCCCCCCTCCCCCCGCACTCACACAGGGTGTGAGTTTTGAGATCAGGGTTGGCACAAGAGGAGAAAAAAAAAAAACCACGTATGAAGAGCAGGAGAAACGTGTCTGTTAAGACCTAGTGTGGGGGAAGCACTGCACTGGAGACACAGAGCGAGGACAGGGCACCAGCCCTCCGGGTGCTTGCAGGCTGGCAGGGATACAGACAAATAAGTAGACAGCATTAGGACGATGGGACACGTACCAGCAAAAAGGAAACTGCAGGCTCTGTGGGAGCCACAGGGAGGCACCAGATCTGGGGTCTGGAGAAGCCCTCCCAAGGTCCTTCCATTCTCCATCTCCACAAAGGAATGGGCATGGGTGTGGTCATTTCCTGTGGGTTTCCTGGAGAGGCCGGGAGTCCCTTTCTCAGGGTGCCTTAATGAAGGGGTCCATTTGTCTGGAATGCAGTTTTGGCTGGGGACAGAACAGACTGAACGATCCCCTGTACAATGCCCTTCAGCGGGACAGGAGTCCTGTTTACTGTTTAGAAGGACCGACTCCCATCCTTTAGAGTCCAGAGGGGGCCGAGCGTGTCCGGGATGCTGAGTTACACTCGCAGAGGTGAAGCGGAGGCGGGACTTTCACGGGCACCGCTGAGACCTTCCCATATGCCTGCAAGTGCAGGGGAATTCTCCAGGACCACCAGAGACAGCAGCAGGGGAGGAGCGCGCCCTCACACCCTCTCCCCAGCCCTCTGAACCCCGCGTAAGAAGCCTGTGAACACGGCACCACCCTGAGCAACAGCGAGGGCGGGTGAGGGGCATGCTAATCCAAAGCGAACACGAAAATCCTAAGAAAACAACACAAGCTGCTTCCTATTTCATTTTTCCAGCTTACTGTGTAATCTTCTGTTAGGAAAATTTTACCCATGGCTTCAATTTGAAACACTTGCTAGATTGTAACTTGTTAAGTATACACAACTACAACAAAGCAAGAAGAAGAAAACCCCCGGAGATTGAGAGAGAGAGAGAGAGAGAGAGAGAGAGAGAGAGAGAGTGTGTGTGTGTGTGCGCGCGTGCCAAGGTGCGCTCACGTCTGTGCGGCACATGACACAGCCCCACCTCCCTGCAACAGTGACCCCTGGGAAAGGCCACAGGGCCCCAATACAGCCAAACGCCTCTCCCCACTAGCTCTTTACAAATAAGTGGTCTACCTTAACAGTGAAGGGAATGAGGGTGATGAGACGGAAAAATGCATTGTTACTTATCTCCGGGATCATGCTAGAAGCTAAACATGAGAAGATTTTTCCTCCACATGGTTTCCGGGGGGCCTGGCCAGCATGGCACTAGATGTTACTAGGACTAAGAAACAGTTCCTTCCATGCAAAGATCTCGCTGGGGATCCTTCACTTAGGATATATTTTGCTTTACGTCCTTAGGGCAAAACACCTTTTGTGATAACCATGCCATTAATGTAACAAAGTGATAAATGACAGTTGCCTGCCTGCCACCCCGGGGCCAGTGCAGCCCCCCAGGAGGGCTCCCAGACAGGGATCTGGTGCAAATTCCCGCTCTTTGACTGGCGTTTTCTTCCTTAAATTATTTCGTCTCTCGGTTCAGGCTGTGACCCTTACACAAATAAAGGCCCCTTCCTCTTTCTAGGCACCTGGGGAAGCCCTGGGAGACAGCCGGCGTGGTCAGCGCGGGGACCCGTGCCACGTGCTTTCCTGGCCCCTATGGATGGCGCAGGTGGCATGGAGTCCGAGGAAGAAGTGGTCTTGACCGTGCTGGGGACAGGATGGGGGAGGGGCTCCCCGACCGCCGGCTCCCACTTTGGCTTATGGGGAAACGACTCCTTCCTGGGGGCTTGCAGGACCCTCAGGTCCTCCCCCAGGCAGGAGGACGGCGCTCCAGCTGCTCTCCCAAAGCCCTCCTCCTCCGGTCTGTCCAGCTTCTCTTTCCCATTGTGCCCCCACTGCCCTCCCTTTACTCCATTACCAAGGGGCACTTTTAAGCCTTCTGGAGCATCTTCTAAATATTACATTTACTCGGTACCCAAAAGAGTACAACATGTTCTCAGAACATTGCTCAATTCTTTCTCCTGTGGGAAGGACTCAAAGTTTGTTTTATTAAGATCTAGTGCGACATAAGTTAATTCTCATCCAAAAAAAGAAGGAGAGAGAGAGCGAGAGAGAGAGAGAGAGAGAGACAGATCAGGTCTCCTACTCTGGCACGGAGATAGAAATAGAAATGTTATTCTTATTTCTGCCCAGAAGCTAATAAATTCACAACACTGACAAAAGAGATTTTGAAAAAGCTGCTTAGGTCAAATAAATGATTTGTTTCATTTTGTAAAAAATGAAGTTCTCTGCTCTGACCTAAGTAGTTTTCTAAACATTCCTCAAAGGGCAAGCGGCCTCTCCTGGCCGGGAGGCCAAAGGCCTGCTGGAGCCTCCCCCCAAGGTTTGGACAAAGGGCTGTGTGGTCAGAGGAATGAGGCCGGGCTCAGACTGGCAACTCTCCTTCCAGCTCTGTGGCCTCCAGACGACCAACCCCCCCATGCCTTGGTCTTCTCCCTGAAACAAGGAAGCTGTATTTGATCATTTTCCTCTTGCTCTAAGTAAGATGATTATAAAACACGACATTAAGTATAAGGCTGGTTTCTGCTGTGGACCTCACCTAAGGAGTTTCAGTCATAACCCGTGTGCGGAGAGGGAGAGAGAGAGAGAGAGAGAGAAACATTCTGAATCATTCAAAACCATTAAGAATGTTGGCTCTGACTTCTGAAGGGCAGGATAAACACACCCGTGCCCAGGCGGGAACTCACTTACTGGATGTCTCTGCCTTTTTAACTCATCAGGGCCCGAGTATTTCCCAAGTAACTTCTAACGGCTTCGATGCTTCATGCTGTCACACTGATCCAATAACACAGCTTCCTGAAAGGCTGGCCACACGTCACTGGGTGTTGAATCCTTATTAACCTCTCAGTATGTTCACCTGATAGAGGCTTTTTTTGCAACCTTTATCCAAAAGGTGAGTCCTCCCATACCCCATAGGTCAAGGAGTAAATAAAACTTCTCTCCTTAAAAAAATTATCTTTCTCCAAACTGCATGCCAAACCCAGAGAGTCGAGACATTCTTTTGAGTGGAATGGATTCCGGCAGAATCATCTGACCTCTAACCTCCAAATGCATTCAGATTCAGCCTTTATGGATCTGAAATCACAAAGGATATAGGGATCAGCACATAGTTCTGGTTTCTAGTAGAATCTACCTCAATTCTTCTGCCTTAGAAAAACCACGAAACCTTTTAATGTTCTGTAATGTTTATATGGCTCATTTTTTATACATACAGTATTCATGGAAAGTCAACAGAAGAATAAAGGAGGAAACATGAGTGTTAGCTGTCTGGGCCCCAGGGAGGTCACAGACCATGTGCATACTAGAACTCAGGACAATTTGCTCGAGAAAATGACCTCATTTTTGCCTTCAGAGACATTCAGCTGTATAGGAATAACTGGGCATAGGATGGGTAAAGTAAAAAAACAAAAACAAAAACAAAAAACCAAAACCAACTTTTAATTTTAAAAAATCCCATACTCAAAAGGCGACAGATGCAATGTTACTTTCTCCAATTTTGAAAGCTCACAGTGGGGACAGCAGAGTTAACCACGCACAAAATTTGCAGTCAAGCAACCGACTGATTGTCACCAGACTTTTTTTTTTTAAATGGCCTTATAGGAACTGAGCAAGCTGGTAGTATTTCCTAAGAGTTATTGTTCAGTTGTGAAAATGTAGAGAGCTTTTTGTTTTGTTTTTGGGAAAATCATGATCAGCTGAGATGATGAGTAGGCAGTCAGGCTTGTACTTCTTTTGCTACTTGATAAAGGCTTATTCTGCCAGGCAAGGAGAGATACTAGAGTTCACTTGTTTTTCTTCTGTTTTTTTTTTTTTTTTTTTTTTTTTTTTGGACTGAGGTCATCTCTATTCATTGGTATAGTAAACAAACCATACTTTTTTTTAAACCTTTTGCTTTTTTTAATGTTTATTTATTTTTGGAGAGAGAAACAGAGTGGCAGTGGGGGAGGGGCAGAGAGCGGGGGAGACACAGAATCCAAAGCAGGCTCCAGGCTCTCAGCACAGAGCCTGACGCAGGGCTCGAACTCACAAACCGTGAGATCGTGACCCGAGCCGAAGTCGGAAGCTTAACCAACTGAGCCACCCAGGTGCCCCTAAACCTCCTTTTAAAAGCAACAGTACATTTCTATCCTCCCTGGGAATGAGATAAAGGCATCATAATTTTTAACACCAACATCCATCAGAGCGTCTATGAATAATGAAAAACAACAAAAAAACCCCACCCTATACCTCATTTGATATAGCTTATATAGCTCTCCATTTTACTTCTTAAACTCTCTTAATTCAGAAGCTCAAACAGAATTTTAAAACATCATTTCAAAATCCTCTTCGTTGCATTTTTAAAGATATCCTCAAATGGGTGATTTTGGTGTGTTTAAGTGAAACCACCATAGACCGGAACTGTAATCTTGAGAGAAGAACTCTTGGTGCTTTGCCAAAGACACTAGTGAGCCTACCATTAGGGTAAGTTCCTTTTCAGTTCTTCAGTGGGCTTGATTTCACCTTCTTACCAGCTCGGTGACAACACTAGATGCGTCCAAGAACCCATTTTTCCTTTGCTCTCGCTGTTGCACTGGGAGCCCTCACAGGGCCCGGGCGAGGTGGAGAGTTCCTAGTTCGCCCAAGCTGGCCTCCCCAGGGCACTGTTCCCAGGGTGGTGACTCAGCTTTGGAGGCCACCTGCTGCGTGGGTGCCGCCACCTTCCGGGTCATTACCAGTCACGAGGGTAGAGGCACAGGGCAGAGCTGAATGGACCCAAAGGATCAACGGCTCAGGGCCAGGTCAAGGGCAGCGCCGGAAGGAAAGCCTTTGTCTTATGAAAGATTCACCCGAGAGGTGAGGCGACGGAGGCAGAGGGGCTTCGCACCTGCATCCTACGGTCTCGGGGGTCTCTGCATGAGTGTCAATGCCGCGACTTATGATGAAGACAGGGCCACGGGGCAGCTCCCACTTTCAATGCCACTTTAAGTCACCACGGATGTTGAAAACAATAAATGCCATCCGCTGTCTCCAAGATACCCACGCACCTTTGAGGCCTTTCCACCAGCAGCGTCCAAAGCACCTTCAGGGCATTCTCTCTCCTTCCTTTAGACAACCCCCTGCTCCAACTAAAATAACCTGTCTGCCGTCACCTGCTCGGCAGGCCCTCTGGCTCCCGAGTACTGTGAGAAACGGCGAGCTGTCAGCGCTCACGACGGTCACTTCTGTACCGTGTCAATCAACTCATGTTCACGGAGTCCCCTAATGCGTTAAGGGACGAACGCTCAGGGGACACGTATGCCATGTCTGATGCTGTGCAAGTGCAAGGAGCACGAAGGAGAGAGACGGGGCGCCTGCCGCAGGAGGCTCCCTCCCTTGGAGGGAGGAGAGGGATGGGCGCCGGGCACATGAGGGGAGGCCTGTCTGGCAAGGGAGCGGGGAGGCTCGGCGGAGGATGCGCCAGGTCGGCCCGCAGTGTGCCTGAGTCTGACGACCGACCACTAGGCTGAGTGGTGAAGGAAGCGCGGGGTGTGAAAGGAGGAAGTTAGACAAGGAAGGGAGATGAGGAGGAGGGACCCGTATGTGGCACCTTCTCTTCAGCGTGGCTGCAGCACGGGGTTCGAGGGTGGGGGGCCAGCAGGGCCTCGTCCCACAAGGACTTTGCACGGCCGTCCAGGTGCCTAGGTGTGTGAAGTGGAACCAGAGTCACGTCCGAGTGGGACAGGGGCGGATGGCAGTGCTGCCCGGAACTGGGAATTTTTCAGCCGAGAGGCACTTCCACATACATTATCTTCTGTAGTCACCACCACACTCTTGAGCCATTTATTTGGCAATTAATCACACACCGCCTTGTGACATGTTCATTTCTGCTATCTCGTTCCTTAACGCTGCCTGCATGTTTTTCGTCTTCTCCCTTCTCCTGGACTATCAGCTCTTTGCAGGCACAGAACGACACCTTCTTTTCTGGTGGTTCCGGTGACCAGCACAGCGGCTTACACCCACAGACGCTTGATAACAGATGTCTTAATTGAAATTTTAGACGGTGCTTTTGCCACACGGCCGGCCAAGTAAGTAAGTAAACTCACAGCAAATGACCCTCGAGTCCTAGAATTCAGATGATACGTATGGCACAGGTAAGAAATGGTATGAAATACAGGTGAGGTGAGCTCGTGCTGTGAGGTCCTGGAATCCGAACTCTTGCACAGGAGGGTTTTGAGCAGGACAGTGATGTGACTGATGCATGCGTAAAAGGATGAATCAGTGAGCATCAGGAGGGGCTAACAGAGAGAGGGAACAGTACAGGAGAGGCAAGCGTCGCTCACCGAGGGGACCGTTTCTCTGCCATCTGCAGGGACACGAGGCTCTTTGCTCCAGGGCCCCCTGGGCTCACCTCCATTCTTCCCTGAGCTCCATCACACCCAAGAGGAACATTTGGTGCTTCGGGTCTCTGCTTACTTGTCTTCCCCCTCCCTTTACTCGCTAATAATTAGCAAGCAACAGTTACATGTCAGACACTGTGACACAAAGATGAAAGTCTAATATCTAATACAGTGCAGAGGGCTTCCTGAAGGAGGTGAACCCTGAAACGAGTCTTAAGAATGAGTAGGTGTTAAACAGAAGAGGAAGAGAGAAGAGCGTGCGCAAAGATGCAGCCCTGGGGCAAAGGAGCTTGGGCTCGGGGAAATTCTGAGAGATGTGCTGGAACCTGGGTAAGGAAGAGCCATTAAAGGGCTTTAAGTAAGAGAAAAAACACAATCAGATTAACATGTTGGAGCAAGATCAGTCTGGAGGCTGAAGGTAGTGACCCTGGAGCCTGGTAGTGACATTGTCCTGTACAGATTCGACAGAAGCAGAATGATTAAGCCCTGGAGATGGAATGTGTAGTGAGAGGGTGACTGAGAAAAATCTTTGTAAAAGAGCTTTAAGATTGACACATTTCACACAGGGGATCCGGCAACAGGTAACACACGCACTGCCTGGTTCTGGCCACAAGGTGGCAGCTGCACACAGCCACACTGGCGGCCAGCCCCGTCCAGGTTTGTTTGCAAAAAACAGGACAGTTGATTTTGATCACCAGAAGTGGCTGGCCTTTTTAAAGGCTTGTGGGACTAGTAATTTTGAGTGACAAAGAACAGTTGCCATTCTCATAGTTTAGTTCACTGTGAAGTCAACTTAAGACGTTCTCTACTCAGGCTGGTTTCTCCTCGCTCCCATGAGATGTGACAAAATTTCAGATCTGTGACTTGCAAGACAATCAGCACAACTTTACCACCTTCTTGTCTTTCCATCCCCAGACCGATCACCTGATTAGCCCCCCCCCCACCCCGAGATTTTCAGTGCCGCTTACCAAGTCCCCAAGCCCCTGGCAGGGCAGCAGAAGGACCTTCTGCCTGGGGGCAGCCTTTAAGGATGTCATTCTTGGTGGAGAGTGGATGGAGCCACCCAAACATAAGAGAACGGGGCTCTCCACCACGCAGGGCAGAACCACTAAGTACATTCTGGAAAGGAGCCACAAGCTCTCTAAGCTTGCCTCGTAAGCGGTTTCCTCCCTCTGAAAACCTTTCATGGTGGAAGCCATGACGTATCAGCTGATTTGGGGGAGGAGCGTGAAAACTGCTCTCCTTACCCCTCAGGGGGGCTCTTTTAAGGGCAGCCAGCTGAGCCCTCAGAGAAATGTGCTGAGAGTCTAAAACGTGTAGGCTGAGAAGGAAGTTTCAGTGAAAGGGCTTTCACCAAGGAGAACCAGCTAATAAAGAGCTTGGCCGCCATGACTAAGTCCGACAACGACCCTTGAAAGTGCAGGAAAACTGGCGGACGCTGCGGGGGACCTCAGCAAGTGGGGGGTGAGGGGGGCACCACCTCCAGGTCAGCGGCGACGCCTACCCGAGGCCCCTTGTCTCCACCACGTAGGTCATCTGAGGGCAACACTGGGGCATGTGTTCCACGTGGGACTGAGAAGGGCCACTTCTTCCGCTGAGGGAAGGACTGCTGTCTAAGCACCAGGGGAGGGAGACGGGGCACGTGAGGAGGTGCCAAGCTGAGCACTGCTCCACAATGGAAGGGCTTCGAGCGCCCACGGCCCCTTCAGCTTCCCTGGTCCGTCACTTGCTCTGACTGGCTCTCCCGTGAACCTGTGGCCCATTTACTGTTTCTCACTCAGAGGCCAAAGAGCCTAAAGAGCCTGAAGAAAGAGGAACAGATCCCATCACCTGCACGCTTCACTTACTGCACGTTCAAATCCTTGCAGCAGCCCCTCGAGGCAGGTACTATTTCAATTCCCATTTTATGGATGAGGAGACTGAGACAAAGAGACATTAGGTAACTTTAAGCAGCCAAAGTCACACACCTAACAAGCGTGGGATTCAGATGTGGCCTCCTGCCTCATCACATCAACAGGGACAGAGAGGCCAGTAACCTGCAGAACCACACCGGGCACCCGCGGGGCGAGGTGCATGTGGGGGGCTGGAGGGAAGAGCCCAGGCTCTGGCCTCCTAATCCCAACCCCTGTGTTTCCTCCACACACTCTGTTGTTTCTTCTACACTTGACGGCCAGGAGAGACAGATGGAACCTCAATCAAAACCGAGCAGCTAAGCAGAAGCTTACGAAGAGAAACCCTTCCCTTGTACGGAAATCAACTCACGCTTTTCTCAGCACATACAAAAGTCCTCCGGTCTCGAAAGTGATTCTGGAGAGGATCACCTACACCCCAGACAGGATCCCTTCCATCCCTTCCCTTAAGTTGTACTTAATTTATAACCTCACTGGAGTTTTTCAGTTGATTTAACATCACCGGTGGTTTAAATCGGCGCACCACAACTTGTAAGAACCTAACGACAGAGGTCATGTTGTTCTCAACATCAGCACAGCGACGCCTGCTTGAATCCGCTCCCGGGAAAAGAGAAATAGAGTGGACTATGTCCTCAGGCCCCAACCTCCAGGGAAAACCACACTTCTGAGGCAAAAGGAGTGGCTGGTTCTCCCAGTCCACACTGGGGCCCGGGAGCCCCCCTAGAAGCCCTCTGCAACAACATCACACATTCAGGCTGCATCTAGGGACCCTAAAAACCGAGCCCATAATGTGGGTTTCAAAGCTACTCCTTTGTCAAGTCAGCAACTCACCAGCCCTCATGAATATTCTGAAGTATAATACGGAAGTGAAATGCGTTATACACTAAATTAGAGCAGATGCACTCCCCACCGAACCCCCTGCTGGAATTACTTGGGGAGGGGGGATGGCGGGAACCAGTGTTTCCAAGCGGCCCTGACGCGCTAAAAATATCTCTTCCTTCTCCTTTCATCGGTCTGGTCACCGTCCCAGACGCAAGCTCAGCACCGCCTGGTCCACCGGACCTGCTACATCGCCATCTACCTCCACTTCTGGACAGAGCGAACATTCGCAGATGTGAGTGCGAGGTTACAGGCTGGGATGGAACGCACCCCGTTATTCAAACACAGCTGCCGAAGAGAGCTGCTTGAGACCTTGGAAAGTAGAGACCTTTTTTAAAGAAAAAAAAGACTGACTGCTTTAACTAGAGCCTGGCGGTAACAACTCACTCCAGAGAGCCAGCTAAATGTTGGCACAGAAGTTCCTAGTGATACTCAGGCAAATTAGGTCTTATAAAGGGAAACTTGTGCGTAATATGCCTGTGGACAGGCTGCTCTGACCTCCCTTTGCAGCTTCAAAGATCTGCTCTGTTGCGTAACCCACAGCCTAGAAAAAATCAGGCTTTCCTGCCAGCAGCCTTGCTGCAGCCACCTGTCCCTACAGGTAGTAAAAGATTAGAGGGATCAGACTGCAGTGTTTACACAACACTATCCAGGGCTCTCTTCCTTCTAGCCCCCACCCACCCCCCAGGTTCAAAGTTCATTCTTCTAAAACAGGGGCAGAGGTGAGCTGAAGAGCACACAGGACAAGAGCGAAGGAGACCTGCTTATGGGCAGGCCTGCCCACTGGTGTCACGGGGTGGGGGGGAAGGAAGCAGGACTGCAGAGGGAGAGGGGAGCAGGGAGAGGGGCTCGTGAGACGGGCGCCTGCCTAAAGCCGGCCTGATGCTCGCTTGGGATCCCCTAACTCGTGGAAGTTTAAAATTAGAAGGAGGGCCAGATGACAGCCCCCAGAAAGCGGCTGCACTTACTTCAGGGAACGATCTTCCCCAGGACTTCGGGGAGCCAACGCTGCAGGTTTCGCTTTTTCAGAACCAAGACTGTGTTCTTCTTTTTTTTTAAGGTTTCTTCTTGAGAGAGAGACAGAGCATGAACGGGGAGGGGCAGAGAGCGAGGGAGACACGGAATCTGAGGCGGGCTCCAGGCTCTGAGCTGTCAGCACAGAGCCCGACGCGGGGCTCGAACTCACGAACCACGAGATCATGACCTGAGCCGAAGTCGGACGCTTAACCAACCGAGCCACCCAGGCACCCCCCCCCCCCCGTCCCCCCAAGACTGTACTTTTCTACTCCTACTGCCCTGCTGTACTCACCACCGGTTTGAGCTCACAAGACCTGCGTGTGGGAGCCACGACAGAGCAACCCCATCTATTCAGAGCCATTTTAAAGTCCCTTGGGCCTGTCTCTCGTGGTTTTTAGCACCTGAAAGGACTCCTGCTTTCAAGTTCATGAAAATCTGCGTTCACTGTAAAATCTCCTTGTTTACTCCCCTCCACAAGGGGCATGAGCAGGAAGAGGGAAGTGGCAGGCAGTCTCATGGGGATGAGGGCTTTTCTAGGAGCCTGGGGATGTCCTGGGCTGGGGACACTTACAGGGGTGATCGAGAGACCCCAGGAGACTTCTAGGATGGCCGCCTTTCAGAGCAGGGCCACACCAAACCGAAGGCCTCGGAGGGGCTGCACCTGCTCGCCTCTCCCACCCTCATCGTGGGCCACATCTGCCTTCTTCTCGATCCTCAAAGGCCAATCTCGTCTCCACTCCAGTGCCTTTTAACTGTGCTGTTCTCTGTGCTTGGAAGCTTCACCCCCAACTCCTCCACCCACTCTTTTCTCAACCTCTGGCTCCCACCTTAGAAATTACCTCCTCAGAGAACCACTCAAAGGAAGTCCCCCTTTCATCCTGCAGCACCTTTTCCTTCACAGCACAAAGCCTGAGTTCATCCCCCGCAACTGGACTGCTTTCCCACGCACGTCCTTAGCTTCCATGATGACAGAGATCACGCCTGTTTTTTTAATCACCACCATCATCATCATCCCGGTGCCGACCAGTGCCTGGCACACGGCAGATGCTCAGGGAATCTCTGCTGAGTGAATGAACAATGACACCAGCTTCCTCTCCCTGAGTTGCTCTGATCTCTGAATGTCCCATAGGAGGTACCTCTAACCCCATCTCCATGTCCTGTCTCCCCTGCCCTCCAATAAAACCACAATAAATGCTGGTATATCCTCCGACTGCAAACAACCAGGTATAAAGTGAGAAGTTCGTAACGGACACGGGACTGCTGGAAGGATTTGTGAACCTGGGTCTAATGTTCTACTGTGGTGGCAAAAAATTAACTTCTCTATGAAATTAAAAACTCCTCCCCCTCGGCAACGGTGTTGGGAGCACCCAGAATGGAGCAGGGTTGAAGATTAAATCGTGAATTTTAAAGCTCAGGAACTGCTACCCCCAATCTCACTTTTGTCCCTCCTCCGATTATGCTCTGCTCCTTGGAGTACCTGTTTGTGGAGACGTTCCAGGTTAAGCCCCTAACACCTAGCACCGTGAGTCCAAAGATGCTGCCAGCCAGCTTGCTTCCACTCTGCTCCCCTGCAGGCCTGTGGAGGACACCCCAGCGTGCTACTGAGACCTGTTCAACTGCTTAATTGCACAGCCCAGCCAGCCAGCAACCTCTCTACGGCTTCTTCCTCGACAACCCAACCGGCCCCCCCACCTGCATCCTCTCACTCACGGTCTCAGCACCACACTGATTTCTCCCCAACACACCTCGATCTTAACATATCAACGTGCTCAGGGACTCCACCTGAACTCCTAAGCTCTCCACCTTTCCAAAAAGCTCAAACCCCAAGGAAAGAAGGGCTACAGCCAGTCTGGTCTGAATACAAACAAAAGACTCACTGTCAGCACCTTGAAACTTGGAAAGAATCCATCACATGTCAGCGTAAGGCTTCCACCGGAAACATGGGAGGTAGGAAGATGTCAAGGAGGAAAGGCAGAGAAATGAAAAGTCTGCCGATTCTCCCTCTGGGTCTCGCTGGTGAGGACAGAAATGCCGCTGCTTCTGTTACAGATTCTAACACCCGTGTTACAGACCGGCCTCGGAATATTCACACAGTACAGTAGAGCACAAGAGCTGGGGTCAGAAGACCTAAGCTCAAATCCTGGCTTTCCCACTACAGTGGTCCCCCTTTGCCCCTTATCCACGGTTTCACTTTCAGCTACCTGTGGTCTGTCTTCCACGGTCACCCATGGTCTGGAAGCTGATGATCTTCCTTCTGACTTATCGTCACAAGGTCAATGACTGCCTGAGGTTACGTCACAGTGCCTGTGTCATTCACCTCACTGCATCTCACCACAAATCCGTTTTTATCATCTCACATAATCCCAAGAAGGGTGAGTGCAGTACAAGAAGATACTGTGAGAGAAAGACCCCATTTATATTAAGTTTTATTACAAGAGTATAATGTTATAACTGTTCTATCTTATTATTAGTTATGGTTGTTAATCTCTTACACTAATTTATAAATTATAAGTTAAACCTAATTATATACATTACAAATTAAGCCTCATTTATAAATTAAACTTTATCCTAGGTATGTATGCATGGGAAAAAAGCCAGTATTTATAGGGTCTGGTCCTATCCGTAGTTTCAGGCATCCGCTGGGGGTCTTGGACACATTCCCCCAGCACATAAGGGGACCACAGGACTAACTGTGTTAGCAGATGTTTCCAGGTCAGTACAGTGAGGATCAAGAAATCTTCCTAGAATTGCTGTGAGGATTCGGTAACAGAACACGTACAAAAACGCCTTATGATCTGCAAATATTAGACACCGCATGTATTAGTTCCCACCGTTACCAAGTATGTCATTTCTACCTCTCTCATTCACACGCTCGTTGGGTGTCTGCCATGAGTCAGGCACGGTCTTGTGTGTCAGGGTGTGTACCCCAAAGTCAACAGTACCGAGCCTGGTTCTCCCAGTGCCACCGCGAGTCAGGGCAGATGGACAAGAAACAGGAAGCTAGAGGCTAGTATGGTATGTACCCACAGGGGTAGGTGGGAGAGGGTGCTGTGGAAGCACCCAGGAGCACCTGACCTGATCCTGGGCAGTCAGGGAAGCCTGCCTGGAGGAGAATTCATCTGAAAGGAACAGTAGTGGTTGGCCAGGAAGAGGACAAAAGAAAGAGTTTCCATGCAAAGGGCAAGCACGACCTGCTTCATTTGCAGAACCACAAACCTGGACCGGAGAGCCCTGAATGAAGGTAAAGATGGGAGGAATTTTAAGACGACAGCAGCGCGTGGAGGGCCTTTGTGCCACGTGGGTGGCACAGCAGCTTTCCCTCATGAGACTCTATGTAGCCAACTCAGCAACAATATCGTAACACAACAGATTTTAGGGTCCTGACAGTGGGCCTGAACTTACCGGAAGGTACAACATTAATGAGCTCCTATTCATTTCCAAAAATAAAAGAAAGGAGATTCCATCATGGGCCATGCCAAGTTGGTTTTTTCAGTGGTTGGAATAGCTGCTTTGTTAATTACCTTTTTGGGACATACTCTCTTATAAGTATCAGCACAGTTGCTGGAGTCACGCGGGCAGGCTGTGGTAATATGCGCCATCAATATCAGGCTGTAATCTGGTGACCCACAACAAGGTACCAGGAGAAGGCCCAGCACTAGGGGATGTACCACCGAAGACAGCAGACCAAATGAAACTGGGTGGCCCCGCAGGACAAACATGCCTCCAAAGAAGAGTCATTTATGGAAACTGAAAATGATACAAATCAAAAGCTTGGGCTTAGGAGCCAGACTGCTGTGATTTGAATCCTGGCTCCCCCCCCACTTACCAGGCTGCATCATCTTGGGAGAAATGAGTTGACTTCTCCAAGCCTTAGTTTCCTACCAGAAAAATGGGTATGATGATAGCACCTGCCTCACAGGATTGTTTATTAGAAGAGATAACCAAGTCAAGGACTTTGCACAGCGCCTGGCACCCGCTGCTCAGCTGACAGCGCCAGCCCTTGTTGTGACTGCCATCATCAGGACTCTCTGGCACCTGGACTAGAGCAGGTCTCCTCTCACCCATGGCTGACATCAGTGAAGAGTGGAGACCCGAACCCAGAAATGAATTACCCGTTAACCCTGACCCCAGAACACTGACGCCACGGGAAATGCAACCACAGCGACCTGGCATTCTGGGTTAGTCATGGTTGGTACGTATTAGGTCATAGCTAACTGACACTTTATCATTATGGTGGGGATACTTCTGTTTCGCAAGAGAGAGCTCTCAGTTAAATCAGCCCAGGACGAAGGCTACCCTGGAAAAGATTCCTAATCTCTCTAAAACACTGTTTGCGGGCCCTGTGCTGGCTTTTTAGACAGTCCTTCACGGTGACACGAGGGTGTATTTCATTAGAGCCTTCTCTTCGAGATAGCTGCCTTAAAAGTTAAAGGATGTACTACCTCAGATATCTCGTATTTTCCTTCCTAACCCGTTAAATAATCCCAGTGCCTGTGAGTATGTCCCAACTTTATTTGCTGTTTGCATTTAAACTCATTTTAAAGCTATCTGTATCGTTGGCACGTTACCACCTCTGCAGACACGAGGTTCCGTACAGGTGCGACTCACTTGTAAAGCAGCCTCCTCAGGACTTCCAGGGCTCACGTGCTGGGATCTGGTAAGCTAACTTCATCCTCATTCCATAGCGTTTATGATCTCACCATCTTATTTCCTACAGATCTATCCCGGGAGCTAACTTTTATTTATTTATTTTTTATTTATTTATTTATTTATTTTTCAACGTTTATTTATTTTTGAGACAGAGAGAGACAGAGCATGAACGGGGGAGGAGCAGAGAGAGAGGGAGACACAGAATCGGAAACAGGCTCCAGGCTCCGAGCCATCAGCCCAGAGCCTGACACGGGGCTCGAACTCACGGACCGCGAGATCGTGACCTGGCCGAAGTCGGACGCTTAACCGACTGCGCCACCCAGGCGCCCCGGGAGCTAACTTTTAAAAAGAGCTGTGGGCTGAGGCACTCGATGCACAGCACGGTGGTGGCCAGTGGGAAGCGTCTGTCTTCCTCCCACCGCGACGGTAAGGAAAATAACAAGTTATAGCAGTGCTTTCGGACTCTCCTCCCTTGCTCCTGGCAAATTAATGGATGCCAAATAAACCAACCCGCTAGGACTGGCCATTCCACAGAGGGAAAGGCAGCCCTGGGCTGGGAGAGGTTAGTATTGGTGGGGCTCCTCTGGGCCAGAGAGGTGGGCACAGGTAAGGACGGGGGTAGCTGCTTCTCAAAGGCAGGGTAACAGGAAACAACATGGCAGATATGGGGAGTAACAGGCTGACTCTTGCTGAAGCACAGACACTTGAGAGGGGACAGCAGCAAGAGAAAAACTCTGGTTGTTTCACTGTTTTTCTGAAAATCATTCACTCAAACAGAATGCCTCTTTTGAATATTGACAGTACAAGAGTATCAATTTAGTTTCTGCTGAATTTTTTCGGTAAAGTGACCCTTAAGTGCCTAAGCATTTGCTGGCTAGGCTTCTAAAGTGCTATAGCATTATTCCCTAGGAGCAGGGAATTTAGAACAAAGGTGACGCTGGGGACCACCACAGAGGGAGTCTCCTGAAGGTCAAGGGGGAATTTGCTCCGTAAGCAGCTAGTCAGCTCATCTGCTTCCTGTGAGTCAGGCTTCCTCTGAATGATCTCCGGAATGCCCCTCATCCCTGACAGGAGCTAACGGCTTTTGACACTCTAGCCCTAGATCCAGCGTCTGGTGAACTTCGTCAGCGGTCATGCCCTGGAAAGGATTATTCAGAGAAGCTGCAAAAAACTGTCTTCCCAGATTTCTGACAGAGTGGTGGATACTGAACGACATTCAAAGTTCTAGATGAAAATCACAGATTCTGGGTAAAGACAAACACTTTCTACATAATCTAATAAATCAACTTATTTTACAAACAGGAAGTTAAGGCTCAGATGGAAAAAAAAAAGGTATGAGAATTAAACCATCGTTAATGTCTAGTGGTGACCAAAGGCGAGTCTGTCAATCAGGTTGTACATTTTCCATTCAACTAGCTGTATGCTGCGCTAAGAGGCAGATGTGGTAATTCTGTTTACTGTTAACACACGGTTGCAAACCTGTCTCTAAGCTGGGATCCATCAGGCTTTAAAAACTCATGGGAATTTAGGGAGCTCATTAATTAGGCTGGAAGAGGTGATCAAGCTCCTTTACCTGAGGTTTGGCCTAATCGCCACCGTGAACCAGGGACACTCGATGCCAAACATCAGTACGCGCTGCCCTGGGCAAAAGCACCTGTATGCTAAGGGCTCCCATGGCAGGGCCTGATGGCGGCCACTTGGGAAAGTGACCGGATTCTGACAAAAGTTTTCTTTCAAAGCCCACTGTGCCCAGGCAGCCCCTTTGTCAGCTCTGGGAGGATGGAGTCCTTAACAGGGAATTGTGTTTGAAACACAAATGCATTGTATGTGAGTAATCATCATAAGCCTTAAAAATCGAACCATATTCATAAAATTAGATGACCGACACGTATCTTGGCATGCAGTTTCTCTTGGTGCATATTACTGTTCATTCTTTTACTGTACTAAGATACATTGCTGAAACTTTCTTGGAAATCAAACCTACAAATTAAAGGAAAAACAAGAGAACAGAATGAAAGGAACTGTCTCTGATATCCCGCTTTTGAATTTAAATGATGACTCAGGAGGTTTAAAAATTATCACATGAATAGGTAAATAATAAAGGGAAAAATGATAAAATGCTAATTGTAGAATCTAGCTGGGGTATATGAGGGGGTTCACTGTGAAATTATTTCAACCTTACTATATACTTGAGATTTTTCATAATGAAATGTTGGAAAAAAAGTGTATCACATCCTCCACACAGATACCAATATCCCCCCAAATTCATGGACTCTTTCAGCTAAACATAATAGCAAAAGGTCTTGAAGTATAAAATAAAGGAAGCACTAAAAATTAACAGGGGAAGATAAATGATTTCATACAGGACGTTGGGTGATTGACCACATGAAAAAAAAAATCCCTTATACCTAACTTCTAATTTGGTGAGTTTAATATACAAAATGAAATTATTTTTCAGAAGAATATCTTCTAACTTCTGGTCAGGAAGGAATTCCAAAGCCCAAGTTAACAGGAGAGTCACAAAGAAAAGAAAAAGACAAAAATCACTTATTTAACTAAACAGAAGGTAAACATTCTGTGTCTCAAAAGAATCATAAGCAAAAATTAAAAATCAAAAAAGGTGAGAAAAATATTTGCCCAAATACTGCTAACACACACACACACACACACACACACACCTCTCAAAAAAATTACAGAAACAGTCACACTTCCATAGAAAAGTTGATAATGGATGTGAACAGAAATTTACAAAAAGAAACTGGGTTAAGAAACACACAAAAAATTTAACCTTTACTGGAAGCAATTACAGAATGCCACGAACCTAGCACAGAGAGGGCAGCCACTGCCTAGCTGTCGAATAAGTGAGCCAAAAATAATGTAACATTTTTCTCTAAAGATTTTTTTAAAAGGTAATACTCAACACTGATGAAGATACAGTGAGATGGGCGTTTCATTCATTGCTAGAATGTGGGTGACCTGGTACAAGTTTTCTAGGAAACAATCTGGCAAAGAGGCATCAAGAATCCTTAAGAAGTTTAATTCTGGGCTTCCTGGCTGGCTCAGCTGGTACTGCATGCGACTCTTAATCTCAGGGTTGTGGGTTCGAGTCCCCTTGTTGGGTGTGGCGCCTACTTAGAGTGAGAAAAATAAAAATAAATAAATAAAAAGTTTAATTCCTTTAACTTAATAAACTCACTACAAGGAATCTATCCTAAGGAAGTATTTTAGTATATTATTTAATATTAATATGTTATGTTAATATGTCAATATTATTAATATATATTAATATTATTGCATTACTTTACTATATTTTAATGAAAAATGTCCAAGATTCATACTTCAAAGGACAATTATTATAATGTAAAACTGGCTTTTAAAAAAAATGGAAGCTGACTAAACACTCTCAGATTGGAGAATATATCACACTGTTAAAAATGTTTTTAAGGCATTTTTAAGAAGCACTTGGAGAAAATGCTCATTGAAGAAATGGGATATAGAAGGTCCTACACAGAATGATGCTAATTCTGTAAACACTGTGTGTGTGCAGGAAGATGCTGGAGGAGAATACAAATGTTAAGAGCTTTGGGTGATGAGATCAGGGATAATTTATATTTCTTCTTTATACTATTTCATATTTTAAAGGCGTTTTATTACAAACAAGTTAGAAAAAATAGAAAATACCATGTAACAATTTGGAAGAGATCCACTGCTTCAGAAACAGGTCTCGCACCAGTCAAGACCACCCACCGGTAAAATAATGACTGTGAGCTGGTGTTGAAGGTCTACACCTCCAGCTCCACAACCGTGCCCACCACCCTGCCCCTCCCCCGGTCTCCTGCACACCTGCCTGTCTGTGTGCACTCTGCTACGTCCAAATGCTGCCTCATCTTCCCTCAGCCCTGCTTTTCGTCTGGAAGTTCCTCTTGTGGTGAATGATACCACTTAATAACCTAAGCCACTGTCCTTACTCCCCCTTTGCCCTTTCCCACCTCACCAACCTCTCCCGAATCCCCCGCCGCAGGGGTCCTCGTCGTTTCTCCACTGGAGGGCTCCCACGAGGGCAGCTCTCTTTCCATCTGGTCTCCTGGCCTTGTCTGACCTGCCCGGCTCCCCTTCCCCCCAGTTCATTCTCTTCACTGCAGCCCCTGTGAGCTTTCCAAAGTGCGTCTGCCCACGTTACCCTCCCAGACAGAGACGTTCAGGCTAAGGTGGTGTGGCCTCTTAGAACCGTTGTCAGGGACTCCCTTCCGGCTTCACCTTCTCTTAACTGTTCCTCTCTCACACCCTCCACTGTAGCTCAGGCGCTGAGCCTCTGACCCAGAGTCTCGCCACAATGCTTGCCTCCCTTGTCTGGCTAACTCCTAGCTAACAAGAGTCAATTCAGACATCCCTTTCATCAGGAGGCCTCATGGATGGCAGCTAGGTGTTACCAGGTCCCACGGCAGGCTGATTTTTATGCAACCGCGGCCCCCATCGCACACTGTGATCTCTATTTTTGTGCCTTTGCCTCCTCTCCCAGAATGTGAGGCCTCGCAAAGGAGGCCCTCAGTGTTTGTTGAATGAATTAATAAAGGTTTCCACCATCTCAGACACAGTTACCTATTCTCATCTTGGGAAAGATCTCAACCCAAGATCTCATCAACTCCCTCGGCCAGCCACTCATCTACTTGATAATCTTGGCAACGGAAGTAGTCTTTCTTATCTATTCATCAGCCAACAAATTTATTATATACCTTATGTTCTTTAAAAAAATTTTTTTAATGTTTATTTATTCTTGAGAGAGAGAGACAGAGACAGAGTGCGAGCAGGGAATGGGAAGAGACAGAGGGAGACAGAATCTGAAGCAGGCTCCAGGCTCTGAGCTGTCAGCACAGAGCCTGACGCAGGGCCTGAACCCACGAACCATGAGATCATGACCTGAGCCGAAGTCGGACACTTAACCGACTGAGTCACCCAGGCACCCCAATATGCTTTTTTAAAAAAATTTTATTTATTTATTTTGAGAAAGAGAGAGGGAGTGCAAGTGGGAGAGGGGCAGCGAGAGAGGGAGACACAGAATCCGAAGGCACCTACAGGCTCTGAGCTGTCTGCCAGCACAGAGCCCGACGTGGGGCCTGAGCCTATGAACTGTGAGATCATGACCTGAGCCAAAGTCAGACGCTTAACCAACTGAGCCACCCGGGCGCCCCTATATACCTTACGTCCTGAGAATATCTCTTTGGTTTTACGTGAATCCATTTGCTCCTGCCCAGCCTATCGTGGAAGTGTTACCAAAGTCCTCACACAAGACAGTCATCTAAAACACTGCAATTTACTGAAAAGCAAGGCAGTGTGCTGCGCCCCAGGGATCTAAAGATAAATCAGACTCCCACTACTCATAGACCATTAGCAAGAAATCCCTTAGACTTTTTCAGGCTAAAACTCTCAGCCACTTTATCTTTTGCTGGAAGAGTATACAACTTTTGTTGCTTGTATATCTGCTCTTTATAATCACCCCAAATCTTTTTTTCAAATGTGACTCAAATTGGACACAATAACGAGTGTGACTAATGCAAGCCTTGTTTTCTTACCCTTTTATGTCATACTTCTGTTAATACAGCCAAGACTCATATGTCTATTTTTTTCCACAACAGACTTACAGTACTGACTTGAATTGACTTGATGGGCAGTGAGGACTACATTCTTTTTAAATGGTGTTTTTCTGTACTCAAGTAAACTACCTTCCATCTATCCCCACCAGATTTCTTCTGCTAATGGAGAACCATTTTTCAGTTTGTTACACTTGTTTTCAATTACATTTCTGGAGTCTGGATGATTTGTAGTCCTAATTTGGTAACGTACACAATGGAAAAGGAAAAAAAAAAAGAAAAGAGATTTCATTATGTATGTGAAAAATCCTCCCCAACTGTTAACCATGAGTCTTAAAGTCTCTACAACGATACATGGTTAAATGTTTAGGGATCCTGCGGTATCTGTTTGGAGGTTCTGAGAATATTATCCATTCTCCTTACTTATTTAGTATCAGTCACATATTTTCTCCACTCCACCTTTCTTCCTTCCCTTTTTCAGGCTTTGCACCCCTACCTAGCAAACAGAGAATGACTTCTTTCTGACTCGGATGCCTCCTCTTTTAAATCATAGTGTTTACTAGGGAACTCAGGTATGGCAGAATCATGGTAAGGTCTGGCTCTGGGCTGTGTCCTTAACCTGGGGGCCCCAGATGAGCCCTACTGAGCTACAAATGTCCTGAAATGTAGGCAACTTACTGTGAGTATGCTAAGTGGGCTCATAGCTTCCATCATCATCTCAAAGGGGCCCAACACCCTGAAAAGGTTAAGTACCTCAGTTCTAAGGCACTCAGACACAATAAAGCAGTAAACCGAATAAGCAGCACCAGAATGACCGATTCAACTTTCTACTCTGCCATTTCCAAAGAGAAAGAGAAATTCTGCCACAATTCTACATTAAGCATCTTCTGCGTTAATGGAGACCATAACTTCAAGGTGTGATTTGGGAAACCCAACGTACACGAAAAGATAAGAGGCGATAATCTAACACTTCGAGTGTTAATCACTTCAAATAGCTTTCTACTTTTAACAAAGTTCAGTAATACTTTCTTTGTCCTCTTTTGATACCTTTAGTTTATCTGGTAATATTGCTTTAAAACCCAAACATCAGGAATCAAAAAGCTTCTCTGCACACAAATGTTACTAACCAAACACATATGCCTTTCACCAACTATTAGTAACTTTATTATTTTTGCCAGAACGTACTGTTATCTTCCATACGTGTGTTTTAAAGAACATCACGAAAACCCTTAATGTAAATATGTCAAAATCAACACTGCCTTTGGGAAGATATGCTGCAAAAATCAATCTATCTTAACTCCTAACTTCTATTGTCGTCTGTAGGTTATACCATCTTTTAGAATTATCACCACATCCACAGTATTTTCTACAGGTAAATGTGAAATGTAGTATAAATGGGCCAGGAAAAGATGCTCTTTAAAGCTTTTCCTAGGACGAAAAGCCATTTAGAAATTTAGAAGCAAGAACCAGCGGAAATCAGAAACTGCTGTCATCCATACTCACCACTGAGCAGTGCACAGAGGATTCTGGAGCACGGGCTGGTCTTGTCCTGGAAACAAGCGATTGAATTCCGTCAGGAAAACAGGCAAGCAGAGACAGCAAACGGCAACACTACCTTTCTCCAACTCCTCTTACTTGCAGACACACACATTTTGGAATCTTCCAGGACTAACAATGAAAACCACACTAGGTTGTTTTCCCAATTCCTATGAAATGAGTCAGTAGGTCAAACAACTTATCCGCTTGGGAGACAGAACAGTTCCTTAAACTGCACTCACTGTTTCCAGTAACTGTCTTTCCCTCTCTTCGCCCCCTGGATAAAAGGGTGGCCGGTAATCTATGGAGAGCTCACCGGGTTCTGAATGAGACATATCGCAGGCACTGCCAGAAGGTTAGTCTTCTTCCAGTTTCTCCTTGTGAGTATTGAGGAGGAAAAAAAAAAATCCAGTTAGGAGTAAGACGTGGATGAAGTTTCTTCATTTAAAAAGAGCTGCCATAACTTTTTCTCTGTTGAGACCGTACATTTGTTTCTATCTTCTAAGAGGGCAGAACAGTACTTTACATATAGAAGAGCAGTAGCTGTAGCTCTAAAAGCCCCCCACAAACCGCTTCCTTCTGTAAAACATCCTTTCCTCCTCAAAAGGACTAGTGTAACTCAGAAAAATAAAAATAAAAAAAATCCAATGGTTATTCAGTTACTCCACATTCTGAAAAACGCTTCACAGGCTTCTGTGAATCCTGTGGTTCCATCCACTAAATCATATAAAGCAGTAGCATTTAAGAGCTTGCTGGCAGTCTTCTGAATCCACAACTCAAGACCATGAACACTGGTTTAGCAAAAATCATCGGAATCTACCACCTACTCACCGGACAGAACATTTCTTCTAGTTAGCGACCTTCTGCATCAGAAACCACCAGCCACCGGCAACGAATCCATTAATTCTGAGAACTCACGCGTTTCAGGCAAAATACACAGACGTGTGTCTCTAAACACAGGTACGGAGATCTTCTGTGACAGTTCTTCGTGAAGAGACTGGAAATACTTTTGCTTTCTGTATCGAGAGTACTTTCTTTCTTTTTAAAGAGGAGGTTTCGTTTTGATCTTGAGAAATTTCTGATAAAACCACCAACTGAAAACCTGCCATTATGAGTGAGGGATTTCACAACGTTCATTCCAGAAAAACTGTGGCTATTCATTTCTGGAAGTGATTCACTGCGAAAGAATCGCTGTTGGCGGTGGAGGGAGCATTCATTTTTAGAAGGCAGCCTGCCCTCGGAGCAGCGAGCAGAACCCTCAGACACAGCAGCCACGTGCCTTGCTGACCCCACCGCAGCAACCTGAATCACCCTCCCTCTCGAGATGACGCGTACTGACCAATTTCCTCTTATGACTCCCTGGCTCTACAAAACCCCTTTGGTCTATCACACCCTGAATTAATCCTCTGCTCTGGTGGAAATGTGCAAATAAATCTGGGAGGGCTGCAGCCCTATTCTCCACCTGTCAACGCTCAGTCGCTGGCGAGAAACCAGCATATGGATACTCACTTCCTGTGAGTATTTCTAAAAGAGCTTATGATATTTCCTTCGGGAAAAAAAAAAAAAAAGTGGGAGGCAAGCAACACAGGGACGAGAAGTAACTCCAACACGCAAAACTAAAAGCATGCAACGTGATCACTGTTTACCAGCCACGCCTAATTTTAATTTGGTTTCTCAACCCCTGTGTAATTAAGACAGCCAAGAGAACAGCATCAGGAGAAAGAAGGGGGGGAAAAAAAAGACATTTCACAAATGCTTAGACCTTCAGTGCGCGTGACCAGAAAAGTAATTTTAAGATTCGAGCGAACCAATCCAGAGCTGGTTGGAGCATTAACCCTTCAAGGAGAGACAGAGTTATTTTCACTTGTCCCCAAATTTCGAATATGGAAATCTTCTCTCCTACTGGGCACTGAGACACGGAAGACCCCAGGCTCTGAGGGCCATCCCTAGGGTTTGTGGAAAGAGAGAAGTTTTTCAGATTTGTTGATGATGGGGGCAGAAAAATAGTTATTTGTAAGATCCCATCCATCACATTAACAGGATGGCCATGTGGCGTTCACACCAAAGCACCCTTTGAAAACTGGTCATGTAGGGCTAAAATACGACATTTTGTATTTCTCTTGGCTTCAGCCAAACATGATCATTTATGTCAGAGAGGAACAGAATTTCTTAACAACTGGGCAAATTTAAAAAAAACTGCTTTTATCCTAGAGAGTTCCAATGCTGACAGAGACCATTTTCTGATGGGACTAGTAGATACTGTGCTGAAAGAGGGGCTTTAAAAAAGTTTGTCCTCTGGGGCGCCTGGGTGGTTCAGTCAGTTGAGCATCCAACTTCGGTTCAGGTCACGATCTCGCAGTTCGTGAGTTCAAGCCCCGCGTCGGGCTCTGTGCTGACAGCTCGGAGCCTGGAGCCTGCTTCGAGTTCTGTGTCACCCTATCTCTCTGTGCCTCCCCACTTCACACACTCTCTCTCTCTAAAATAAATAAATAAATAAATAAATAAATAAATAAATAAATAAAATTAAAAAAAAAAAGTCTGTCCTTTATTTTCAGGTTGCTAATGTGCTTCTGTCTTGGGTGGAAGTGGTGGGGAGGGGGCGGGGCTCCTGAAGGTATGAGGAGAAAAATACCAGCTTCCACTTAGTGCAAACTCAAGACTAAAGACCAATGAATGGACAGTTGTGACCCAGCACCTTCAGCCCGTGATTTCTAATGTGGTGGCACTCTGCCACTTTTATCCCGACTCTTCTTGGTTTTGAATACTCAAGGTAAACATGGAAAACACATGGGAAGATTTTTTAATAAAGCCATTGTGTTTTATGCTTTGGAAGCCAATGTTCACTAATGCGATATATTTTTATAATCTTTGCCAAACTGATACTTTATTTTATTTTAGTTTTTTTAAACGTTTTTGATTTATTTTTGAGAGAGAGAGACAGAGTTGTGAGCAGGAAAGGGGCAGAGAGAGAGGGAGGCACAGGATCCCAAGCAGGCTCCAGGCTCTGAGCTGTCAGTGCTGAGCCTGACGAAGGGCTCAAACACCCAAGCCAGGAGATCATGACCTGGGCCGAAGTCAGATGCTCAACTGACTAAGCCACCCAAGTGCCCTTCAAACTGGTATTTTAAAAAGAACAGTAGGGAACCATTTGCATGATATGAATATAATCTTCAAATTGAGAACGAGTAAAAACAGCATCAATAATTGATGTTAAGAATTCTATCCAAAACGACAACACAACATAAGAGTCTATCCTCTGCCCTCACTCCTAAGACCTTATGAGCCTCCTCAACAGCAAGAGGAACATTCTGTATAATGTCAAAAGAAGAGGAACCCATTACAGGGAGAATAGTTTTAAGTATCTACAACTTCAAAAAATCCTATCAATACTAAGCTTGGTGAAAGGAGGAGCAATGATGGGACACTTAGGTGGCTCAGTCGGTTGAGCGTCCAACTTTGGCTCAGGTCATGATCTCGTGTGGTTTGTGAGTTCGAGCCCTGCATCGGGCTCTCTGTAGTCACTGCAGAGCCTGCTTCAGATCCTCTGTCTCCCTCTCCCTCTGCTCTTCCCCTGCTCACGCTCTCTCTCTCTCTCTCAAAAATAAAAATAATAAAAAAAATTATTGAAAAAAATGGGGGGAAGGGGCACCTGGATGGCTGAATCGGGTAAGCATCCAACTTCAGCTCACGTCATGATCTCACGGTTCAGGAGTTCGAGCCCCACGTCAGGCTCTGTGCTGACAGGTTGGAGCCTGGAGCCTGCTTCGGATTCTGTGTCTCCCTCTCTCTCTGCCCCTCCTCTGCTTGTGCTCTGTCTCTCTCTCCAAAATAAATAAACATTAAAAAAGATTAAAAAAAAAAAGGGGGAGGGGGACAACTGGGTGGCTCAGTCGGTTAAGCACCTAACTTCAGCTCAGGTCATGATCTCACGGTTCGTGGGTTGAAGCCCCGCATCAGGTTCTGTGCTGACAGCTCAGAGCTTGGAGCCTGCCTTGGATTCTGTGTCTCCCTCTCTCTCTGCCCCTCCCACACTTGCGCTCTCTCTCAAAAATAATAAATGTTAAAAAAAAGCAGTGATTAGAGGCCTGACAACTACTCAAGTGTCAGAACAGGTTACTGTCCTCGCTCACTAAAACACCAGCTTCTCTCTCACACTGCGCCTTAGTCACACACATGCCCAGAGCTCTCAAAGCTTCTGTGCCTTGGTTTCCTTTTCAGACTGTGCTTCACAGGAATCTCTCTCTTAAGGCCTGGGTGGCCAATGCGGATGTTTTAAGAAAAGAAAGGAAAAGTAGAGCAACACAGAATAAAGACCATGAAATACAAAATACGTGCTTGGGGGGGAACAGCACACAGAACACGGACCCTCCAGCTGTGCTGCCCCCAAGAAGCTGCCGCCTGTCAGGACTCCTGTGCGCTGGGGGTGCTAAGGGGATTACTTCTCAGGGTGGGTATTTTGAACGTGACTGAACCACACAGACTACCCAGGTCTTGCTGCCAGCTGGTGTGCTGCAGACATCATTCAGGTCCAAGTTTATAGATCAGTGTTCACTCTCCAGATCTCTGGGCCCGCCATCCCCTGCCCCGCTCCTCCCAAACAAAATAAAACCCTGTGACAAATGTTTTTACGTTTAACCTGACTCCAAGTTTTCTTTTAAGCAGTGAAAAGGAGTGCACTCTTTAGTAGCACTTTTACAGAAAGGGAGGGGGGGGCGGCCTCGCATGGGGAGGGCACACAGAAGGCCTGTGTTTGAGCTGCGGCTCTTCCTCTGGCTATGCTTTGCTCTGGTTCGGGTCACCCGACCCCTTTCACCCAGTTTAATCATCAGTGGTAAAGGCAAAACGACATACAGGGCTGGCTTACACTACCACGAGCTGTACACATACTCGCTGAATTCCCACCGCAACCCTGAATTCCATCACTATCCCCGGCCTACACACAAGGAAACTGAGCCTCTGGGCCTTTACAGACCTGGTCAGGGTCACACCATCAGTGGGTGGTGGGGCCAGGATTCAAGATTCAAAACCAGGGAGCCTGACCTTGACCACTCTGCTCTGGAGCCTTCCACGGGGATGCCCACCAGTCACACCAGGCTGGGTGCGCGTGAAGTAAAATAGCACTCGGGAAACTGCCTTGTGCACTATTCCTTGAGGCAGATTTCTCATCAGGCCACATGCAAATATTTTCTCTACCGGATTTAAAGGAAATTAAGGACAACCAAGTACTGGTAACTCTAATACATTTGTTTTCATAAAATTGCAAACTACTTCTTTGCAAAATCTGTGATACTAAGTTTTAGAGGTAAAAGGTATTTAGACACTGTGTTTTCAATCAGTGTAGTTAAGGGAGGCTCACGGTTACAGGGTTAAAGTTTGAATCTCCACCCAGTCACTCCCTCAGTGGTGCTGTGTCACTGTGTCACAGCCCACAGGGGCTGTGGAGGCACGCGGAATTATGAGACACTTCTCGGGTATTCTTATCTGACTAACTGGCATCCATTCACTCATGTGATGCATGTGTGTGTAATACCGGTCGGTCCTAAGAACAAGCATCAGTTATAAACTTTCTTCTCACTATAAGTCCCTCAGGCTTTAAGAAGAAAAGAGGAAGATGAGGAAAAATCATCTTTTCTTTCCATCATCATCATCATCATCATCATCACTATTAAAAACAAAAGCCTCCATTAAAGGTCTGCCGGTGAGGAACATACCCGAAGTTCTACCCAATTCTTTCTTTTCTCTTAAACCTGCTCATATACAGACTCTTGGATGTTAAACAAACTGTCTTTCCCACTTGCTTACTGAACATGGATGGCCCCACGAGTAAGAGAAGTTAGGGGACTCCTCTGCTTTGATGGCGAGTGAGGACTTGGCCATTTACTCTTCATGGAAAAAGAACTTTCCTATTCAGTGCCTTCAAGCTTTTCATGCTATATATTCCATCAAGTCTGGCCCTATTATATATTCACTTAGAACTTTTTGAGTGGTTCTGGGTCATGTTGGGTCACACCAAAATACCGGAAAATGCCCATTCCTAAAACAGAGACATTTATCGACAAGAAAAGTTAGGAAAAGGAAGAAATAAGACCACATGCTGGTGTCATTTCTACTTAATAGAGCAAAGATTCTGGGAAACTTACGTACGTTAGATTTATAAGCCGGCACTTTTTTCCCCCAAAGATTTACTTGGCATGAAAAGTTACTTCCTGCACTATATAATCATAAAATCAAGTGTTATTTGCTCCTATCATAACCATTCACATACTTCCTGTCATAAAAACTTGAACTTGACTGGAATATTAAATAAAACACACACACACACACACACACACACACACACACACACACACACACACAAACTCTACAGGTAGGAAGTGACCATATGAATATATATTATTATAAGTTCACTTTCCAATCTAAGCAAGGGACGAATTATCCTTCAGCATTATGCTTTCATCATCTTGGGTGACTAGTCCCATTTATGGTCCACAGAATGAACTTTAAAAGTAAAAAGAGCTTTATTCACTGAGCTTAATCAAAAGTTTTGTGGCAGCTTTAAGGATGTCTTTCAGGGCTACTGTGTGTATAGTGGGCTGCAATGTATGCTTGGAGAGGTCACTGCCTGGAGTTAAAATAGTGAAGATTCAAAACCTTACACAGGATAGATGTGTACATGTTTAATGCATGGACACATTTTTCTTTGATGCCTGCATAGTTCTAAAAGAAAACAAGCTTCTAACTTCCTGGGCTTCCGTGTGTCTAGAGGGAAAAGCAGAGACAGTTGTACACACACAATGATAGAAGAAAAGTGTGCACGAACAGATTTGTTTATAAAACAGGGCCCGGCAAAGTCTGTCTCTCGGTGCCACAGCAGGAGCCATCCAACAAAACAAACACACAAATGCAGAAGAATCTATGGGGACAATTCTTTCTGATGAAGGTACAACAGTTAGTGATTATAACTGGGCAGGAAATTACAACAATGTGGGCTGGTCTCAAACTGAGAATATGTCACAAAGTCCAGGTGCATATATTCACATATAGAGACAAAAACTGTTTCAATGCTCCTGCTTTGGCATTTTGGTCTCAAATTTATGTCTTCAGCACTGGTGATTTCTCCTACTTTTAACCCTACCTATTTCCATCTGGATGGGGCGGTCCCTTTAAACTTGTTAGGAAGCAACAAAACCAAAACCAACAAATTCTACTTATTTTAATTTAATTAACTGTATGGCCATCCAGCCAAGTTTGCAAGCTCAGCCTCTGACTCCCCTCTTCACGGAGCCTGGTAAAAAAGCACCCATTTTCAATGACCACTGCCTTTTCCCTCCCCCTCCCTTTCCCACTGCCAATAAACATGGTGGACCTCTGTTCCTGGACAAGTACAGTGGCCTTTTTAATTGGTTCTCTTGACAATGAGCAACTATGTGATGGGAAAACACAGTTAAGGAGTAAGAAGATGGGGTTCTAGGTAGACCTCTGCCAGATACAAACCATGTGATCCTGAGAAAGTTGTGTAATTTCCTTGGGCCTCACTGTTCCCACCTACAGCATGAAGGAAATGGTGATCAAATCATGTGGTCTAATCCATGACGTACAGGGTCGCCGAATATAGTCTTCCAAAATTTAGATTCCTCAGGTCACTGTAGACCTTAAAAATCTTTAGTGATTTTCCTAAAATTTCAGTTCTTCAGTCTGAATTAAACGTGAGAGTCTTACATAAACCGGAAGGCACCACACAAATGCAACACGAACCCTAACAGGGAACATTTCTCATTTTGACTTGCATGTGCTATGTAGTACCCAGGAGTTTTATATCCATGGGCTCGAATTTCCATGACCAGTCTGAAAGGCTGGTTTTATTACTCTACATTACATATCAAGAACTTGATTGAGGTTCTGTGATTAACTTACCCAGGGTTCTAGAACCTCGTTAAGTGCCAGGAAAGTGCATTCACACGTACGTGTGTTTGATTATCAAGCCCAATAAGCCGTACTGAGCGCTTTAGATGTAACATAATATGGAAGGGTCCGTGATTACTTCAGTAATCATTCTGGGTCTCTGTGGTGACCAGGCTGCACAAGGAAGCACATGTCATCATAACATGAAAACACTGACAAAAAAAGTGATCACTTAATGCTTTGTCCTCAACATCAGCATCTATTCTGGCTCACTCTTTGGTTGCTACGTATCACAGAACGCAAATGCAATGTGGTTCACTTGTGCTGAATAGCTGACGACGAAGGAAGTCAAAGTCAACAGAGGTGATTTCATGAGAGGGAGCCTCTTGAAGACCATGGTTCGTATATCCAAAGGCTAAGAGAGGCCCTTGGGAAACTTTGAACGCTTACACCAAAAATCACTGTCTTTACGATTCTGTGGCAGAAGTCACCGTGCAGTTTTGTTCTAAGAAGTAACATATTGGCGCATCATATCCCAAGTTTCTTTTCTATAATGTAAGACAAATTTAAATTCCGCTTATTTTTAACTTTTCAAGACTTAGTCCTAATACCAATCTCTTAAAATAGCTTTTTCTCTTACTGTTTGTTTCAAATATCTGATTCAGTTTTAAGTTGACTCTCTTAAAGCAGTTTTCTGGTGCCAGTTCTCTTCAGATAATAAGGACCTTCTGAAATGGCAGGGATAGAAAAAGAAGAATGAAGGGATTATTGATGGGCAAATGGCAGTCAACAAAAAAAGGGAGAACTTCTCTGGTCCACAAAGGAAAAGTAACGTCCTAGTTTTCCTCTCACTTCAAGATTCTCAGGCTCCCCTAGTCCAAGGCACCCATGAAGAAGCTATGCTCATCAGCTCCCTGCCCCGCTCCCCTCACTGCATCTATGGGGGCACAGGCGTGGCATCATACATCAAGTCTGACTGTCTGTGTGAAGCTAGACTGCAGTCCAGTAGACTTAGTGTAAGTCCCAACTTTATAAGACTCACCCCCATCCATTCCATCTTTACCCAGTTTCCCCCTGGAAGACACGAGTTTATAATCTGGAAGAATTCTGTCTTGTAAGAATTCACTTTAAAAAGGCCCCACTGTATTCAAATCCTTCCCAACAAAAAACTTGTATATATGCTCATATATAAAACTAAATGGTTTTGGGGGCCCCTGGGTGGCTCAGCTGGTTAAGCATCCAACTTGATTTCAGCTCAAGTCATGATATCATGGTTCACAGGTTTGAGCCTCGTGTCGAGCTCCATTCAGACAGAGTGCAGAGCCTGCTTGGGATTCTCTCTCTCCCTCTCTCTCTGCCCCTCCCTCGCTTATGTGCTCTTTCTCTTTCTCAAAATAAACAAACACTAAAAAAAAGAAGAGATGGTATATATACACAATGGAATATCATTCAGCCATAAAAAAGAAGGAAATCTTAACACCTGGAACCACATGGATGGAGCTAGAGAGTATAACGCTAAGACTCTTTCAGAGAAAGACAAGTACCATATGATCTCACTCATATGTGGAATTTAAGAAACAAAACAAATAAGCAAAGGGGGGCGGTGGTAAAAAACAGACTCTTAACTATAGAGAAAAAATTGATGGTTACCAGAAGGGGGTGGTAGAGTGGGGGGAAACGGGGTGGGGATTAAAGAGTACACTTACCATGATGAGAAAAAATACAACTAAATGGTTGGGGTTCCTGCAAATATCCTTCAATCATAGGTTCAGCAAAGGGCTATTTTGAGAATGATTTAATGGGATTTATAATATAAAACCTCAAATGCATATTGACTTAACCAGGACGACTCTGGAAACAAATTGTGGTTGTTGTGCTTTTTCTAGTGACTATAATGTCCACTTCCAAGAAATCTAATAAAATAATGTGGTCTCCCATGCCAGAAAGAAACCCAAGAAGGTGTGCCCTCAGAAGACGGATTCTTAAGTTGGTAAACTGTGTCAGCAATCAGAACACTACCAGTGAGTTTCTCGCCTTGCGAAATTATTATCCTCTGTAGCGATCTTGGCCTGTTCCTAAAGAGACAGCAGGTCTGTGACACTTTCAAATAGCTCCTTCCCTCTGAAAAGCAAAAGTCTTACTCTTCATTGAGAAAAATCGAGAGCCGGTGACTGACACATCACAGTAGAGATCCTTTCTCCTACGTGCAAAGGGTACAGAAGCTGAGTGATGCACAGTCAAAATTAATATGTAAGTATATCCGAGAGCCTTTCTGGAATCCAGCAGTCTGGAACCAGGGAACGGGGGTGAGCAGAAGTGGGATGGGAGGGAAGAGGTGGCAAGTCAACGGTTTTGGACCTCTGACTATGATTCCAAAAGACATGTAACACAGGACTGGTTTTCCAAACAGGATTTTCTAGCACTGATCCAAAGGGTAGCATCAGGATGCTGCTGCAGAGTAGATTAGCGAAGGCCACTGATACGGATATTCTGTCTTTTAAGACAAACCAGAAGCCCACGATCAAGTAGACGACGCACAGCCGTGCTGCCGTTCCATCTGCAGTCTTCAGGAGCCGCGAAGCCCTTGCTTCAGGAGCTCAGGGTGGAATGCTTGTTTTGGAGAGCATCCAGCGGAGAGCATTTGGTTTCCTCCATTTAACCAGGTCACCCAGGCATGGAATGCACAGCTCTGCCAGACAGAGAGCGTTTTGGATGCCTGAGAAACAACAGCTTGTCCGGGCTACTGATGCGAAGAGAGGCCACGGTTTCCTTTTTCTCTGCCTTGAATGGCGGCCTTGACGTCACAACAGTGAGGAACCACTGGAGGGACAGATAACAAGGCACAAGCCAAGAGCGCCCTGCTCTGTCGTAGGGCTGCTTTAATCGCCTTCTGGTATCTCCTCTGGCCCCAGAGAGTCAACACGAGCAGAGGTGAAGGACTGGAGGTGAAAATAACGGCAGTCTCTGGGCTGACGAAACAGACTTCTGGCCACGCTAATCACCACCTTCAAGAAACCCACAGAACTACAGCTCCTGAACTGAACGTGTTTGGGACAGAGGACACTTCTCAAGGGAGCGTATGCAGGGATTGTGCTGATGGTTCAGCCATCTGGGCTTTTCCCTCAAGAGCTAAACTTCCTGTATTTCAAAACAGGGCTCTCCTAAGAGGGAATGGAGTGTTAAGTCCTATGAAATGCATGGAGCTTGTAAGAGCGGGCAGACAGTCTTTGCAATAGACTTGTCTTGTTTTCTGGGGTAGGAACACCCTTTTAGGGATTTTATCACTTAAGTTCAAGCAATTAAACATGCACATTAGTACCCAACTGCAGGTGTTTGAACAAATGGTGAACACTGTTTCAGATGCTGCCAGGTTCAGCTCACCACTATTTAAAATGAGTGGTGTGGGTTAGTCCTCAGAGCAGTTTGAAAAGCATAGTCTTTCCTGTTTCGGGCTTACATCAAAATTACAAATTATATTTATCTAGGTGAGTGTCGGATCATTTATTTCCATTATAAATGCAATGCTAACTACAGACATACCAGGCAAAGTGCAGACAGGTTTTCTGTTGTCACGTCTGCCCTAAGCTAAGTTCAGTCCTCTGCCTTGGGAGCACTGACTGTCACCAAACCCAAGCCCTAGCCTAAACCCACAGTGCGTGGGGCCCTCTGGGACAGATGAAGCTGGAAAACCAAGGGCTGAGAGGTTGTCTGTGAGGGTGTGTGTGTGTGTGTGTGTGTGTGTGTGTGTGTGTGTGAGATGTGTGGCAAAGCACAACACACGGATAGCAATGGGATCGCACAAATCACCTGCTTCCATGACTCTGTGTTCACGTTTGGAAAAGAAGTTCAGCAGAAGAAACACCATTTCTCAGCTACCTGGCCTTTTTTTTTTTTTAATCAGCTATTTCTTTTCTTAATTAGATGGGCACTTCACTTCCAATGTGGTCATCAAGTCAATCTGCTTCAAGAGAATAATCTGCTACGAAGATTCACTTATTACTTTCAAAGATAAAAGAGGGTACAATTCTGATCCCAAACTCTCATTTAAGACCCCCTACAACAATACCGCCCTTCTGCCTTCAGGCTGTCCTGAACAACCCTCACCCTCGACAGGTGTCTGAGCCCTGTTCTGGAATCTGGTCTTTGGACTCAGATGATCTTACCTGAGTAGGTAACAAACTCTGTGTCTTGTTCCTACTGTTAAAAAACTCCCAAGTTATGATCACAGTGATCAAATAATGGAAAAATAATGGAGAAGATGCAGCAAAAATAGATCTTTAACTGCATTTTCTTTCAAGTGCTGGTTACACTCAACAGTTCATGAAACTTATTCTAGCCCTACCTGTGTTTTTATTTTATAAGAACTTTTTATGGTTTAAGAACTATAATTAAACTTCCTCTGATTTATTACACTTAAGCTTTCAAGAAAACAATGAAGGATTTCTCAAACTTAAGAAAGACAATTTATTTTTGTCTAATGTAAAGGATGAGAGAATGAGAGGGGAAATTTTTTTTCATCCTGATCTTGGTTAGAATTTTCTGATGTTCAAATTTCTGGTTATAAACCACAGTAAACAATCAGTCATTCATTAAGGAGCAACTATTGAAAAGGCGATATTTAAAAGAGGAAAAAATAAAACATGATGTTGATTAAAACCCTGCGCACGTCTTCACTTCAAGGCAAACGCTGTGCCCATCTGGGTATTTAGAAAGTGCCAAATATCATTGGGGTCTAGATTTAATTCATGCCATAAAGAAAGTACCGTGTTTAATTTGCTCACAAAAGACCTAGAACCTCATGGAAATGACGGTGGTGAGAAGGACAGTGAAGTGAACTATTATTAAAATGAGGTGTTCGTTTTTAAATCACTTAAAAATACAGCATCAACCACAAACGTGAACCAGCTTTCAAAGGTCGAGTATTCCACTCCTATTGCTACTCTGTTAGCAAATCTTTGAAAATTAGTCGGTTTAAAAACCCTGGCTGTGTTTAGTCGGGAGGCCAAAGAAAAAGACACAACATTTGTCCCCAGGGGACTCAAAGACAGATCTGAGAATTAGTGGACAGCGGACCATTCCCTGAGCTGAAGGCACTGTTTTCTGCTTACTTTAAGCATGCTGAGTGACGACTGCGAAGAACCTGAGGCCAAACCCCTCTTTCCAACAGGAAATCGGAAATGTGCAGGGCCGAGCAGCCCCCAGCACATGTGCAAAGGTACCCGTGTTTAGAAGGTATTCCTGTGCCGGCCGACCTGCCACCCAGGGTGGCCACCCTCAGGGATGGTGCCTTCCTTACATCCATCCACGCTCTCTCGCCCACTGAGTCTTGTATGAACAGCAGACCTGATCCCTGTTTTCCGTCTAAGGGCACTGATGGGATTGTTGTATGAATTTTCTTTAGAACAGCCAGCCATTGTAAACACCACAGAAATGACAGCTCTTTTTTCCAATTGCTCTTTGAAAATGGTAGAGAATATGTATATCCTAGCTCAAACTGTATTTTAAAAAGATTTTTCTCCTCCAGTCTATCACAACTCAACCAACGCCATCATCTGATCCTACAATGCACGCGTGAAAAATTAAGTTTCCATACACTGTCACTTGTGCTTATTAGAAAAAACTTTGGATGTTAAGTGTCTATGTACGTTTACATCTGTGTATCAGTGTACCTACCTATGTATTCTTTACCTATAGGAAAACAAACTCATAATACTAATCTCCAAGAGTGTTTCTTTACTAGATACTTTATAAAACCAAGGTCTTTATGCTTACAAATCTACCCTCTAATAGGTAACAAGAGATCAGTTCTGTCATTACCCTGAGGTTCTGAGTATATTCACAGAGAGTAACATGCCGGTGTTCTCTAGATTTGTCACCGTAATGGTCTTGTCCTTCATGGCATATCATAACCTGCAGCTGCCTTTGCATGCTTGTATGCCACCTGCTTCTTCCACTAGCTTGTGAATCCCACGAAGGCAGGAGTAATGTCTGTGTTATCTTTGGATCAGCACTGTGGCTGAATGCAACGTGGGAAGGGGAAGGGGAAGGGGAAGGGGAAGGGGAAGGGGAAGGGGAAGGGGAAGGGGAAGGGAAAGGGAAAGGGAAAGGGAAAGGGAAAGGAAGGGAAAGGAAGGGAAAGGAAGGGAAAGGAAGGGAAAGGAAGGGAAAGGAAGGGGGAGGGGAGGAGGGAAGAAGAGAGAAGTGGAAAGGAAGGGAAGACATGTCTCAACAGGAGCCATGCTAGTTCCAGCTTCAGTAAACAGAAGGAAGACTTTCACAGTTTCATCAGATTTTACACTCATTGATTTTAAAAGTCTCTGTAACTATTACCTCATAAAATCTCATAACCCCAAGGGATCTTTTAGCATTAAATTAAAATGATTATTTATGACACAGAAGCACGGAAGTGAGGAATAATTTGCTCCTACATCTTTTACGTTGTCTATACAACAGCCACTTAAAGCAGGTTGCTCTGCTTACTGACCTTTCAAGTTACCTGTTTGTAAATACAGAGCCGTTTCTCTAAGTGGATGGTTTAAAATTGTGATAAAGGTTGAGAGTTTCTTCCCTTTTTATTCATTCAACATATATTGGAAACACAAAGCCCCACTTTTAACTTTGGATCAATTTATGTGCAGGAAGAACTAGTTCTCCAGAAACCCTTCCCGGGGCACACGGTGGTTCAGTAGGTTGAGCGTCCAACTCTTGGTTTCGACTCAGGTCATGACCTCACGGTTCGTGGGATCGAGCGTTGGGCTCTGTGCTGACAGCGTGGAGCCGACTTGAGATTCTCTCTCTCCCCCTCCCTCTCTCTCTCTTTCCTACTCTCTCCATATCTCTTTCTCTCTCTCCAAATAAACATTAAAAAAAATTCAATACTGCTACTTAAAAAATATAGAGATTAAAAAAAAAAATCCTTTCCATTTTTACTACTCACATAAGACCCCGGTCAATGAGCAAACCATTTGCCAACAATAAGCAGGGTCACTGGGGTCAGGACAACCTCAGACTCAACGGCTAGGAAGGCGAGTATGTCTCCAAGGGGATCCTTGTGAACCCTGGCTCCGAGAGGGAGCCCCGCAGTGCTCCCCTTCACACAACATACCCCAAGTGGGCAGTGTGATCCACGCAGGACAGGTAAGGACTCGCCAGGCTCACAAAGCCCCAGATCTGAGGCTGCGCACGCCTCCTTGCGGGCCTCACTGCTCAGTCTCTGCAGGTGACATGGGCGGCAGGAAGTGGCGGCAAAATCACGTGCACCACAGAGAAAGTGCGAACGCTGACTTTTTCTTAAGGGAAAGGAAAAGTCCAAACAGACCAGTATGGTTTGAAGTATCTTGTCCAGGAACGGTTAGTGGCAGAAAACACAACCCGCTGAGCTGAGAACAGCCCTCATCCGGTCCGCTTTTGCCACAACTGCCTGAAGCCCTTCTGTTGAGACAGAGACAGACGTAACCTTCTGTCACCTGCCCTGGGAATCGTGAGAATTAAAAGAAAGAACGCGTGCCTTTTGTACCCCAATACTGTGGGTCTCCCGTGGTAATCTCCCTTGTGAAAAATACATTCAAACCCAGCTCCCTTCTGAAGCAGTCAGACCAACCTTGGAAATTCAGCTTTCATCTTGCCGAAACCTTTCTCTCAGTTGCTTCTCAATCAATTTATCAAAATCAGCTGTTAGCTGAGGGTCCACCGCATGTCTAGCAGTCTTCTGATGACAAAATAAATCACCCCCTTCACTCTCTGCACTCAAGTCGTTTGTAACTCAGATGCTCCTCTCCCTCCTCCTGGATGCCCACACCTTTTCCTTGCCGGATGTGGCTTTAGAAAATACCATGCACTCACAAACACAGGAAGCTAACAGCACAGCACCCATCACAGTGAGAAAGGCAGAGAGGTCTCCCTTCCGACAGCCGGGCTAATTCACCTGGGTCTCGACCTGCATCAGCAGTGTGCCAGGAATGTAACCTTTGCCATCACGCCCTCCTGTTGGCAATTGGCCGTGACCTGCTGACTCTGTGGATAGAACACTGTGCATTCCAGCTTCATGTGCAAGAGTATTTCCTGGTCCAGCTGCAGCCTGTGGCCATAACAGAGGTCTTAACCCCTGCAGAAAGCCCTGGAGGGAGATGGAATCGAAGCCAATAATCTATGATCTAACCCTAGTGCCAGTGTGGGTTTGTCAAAGGCCCTCAGAGCAAATCGGGTTTTCCCTGGTTGGGGCTTGGCTTCCTTGCTTTAAAAAGGATTCTTAGTATTTATTGCAGTAAAATTAAGCACTTTCAAATTTCTGCCAGATCCCCTGGAGAAATATGGTTTATTAATACCAAACAAACGTGATGCTTGAAAGGCAGGAGACCCAGATTCTAGTCCCTGGCCACTACTGACTCACTGGGTGGCTGCAGGCAACTTCGCTTAAATCAAGTAGACATCATACTCAACAGGCACAGAATGGACACTTGGTAGGTGGGCAGTGGTCTGTGAGGTCTGAGGCCAGGTTCAATGGTGAAACTCAGTACAAAGCCCTTTGCCAGGAGCCCCTGCCTGGAGCGCCATGTTTTAGCCGGGTTCTAAGTGGCCACCCTGAAATACGTCCCTAAAATTTTTTACATCTTGAAGCTGAAGAAACTGGATGAAACTTACTTAAAAGGGGGGCAGTCCCACATAGCAGCCAAGAGCACAGCTTTTAGGAGCCAACCCTACGGATTTGAATCCTGGGTCCACCATTTAGGAGCTTTAGTTTGCACATCTGTAAAATAGGAAGAAATAGTATCTATTGGTCGGTCACACATGGTTGTGAAGATTCGCTGACTTATTGTCTGCACTCGGGGAGGCGAGTATTAGCTCACAGCCAAAAGTTAACAAGGCATAAAAATCAAGTATAATTAAGTATGTATTTTTCCATATTACAAAGCCATTTTATATATAGTTTTGTTTGTACCTCACGCGACTCTGTGAGACAGGTAATAATAACGCCACCTAACCTTTACACGACCCTTCAGAGTTTGCAGAACACTTTCCCTATTTTCTCTGAAGCTCATATTCTCATTTATTCTCTCACAAGTCACACTTTGGCAAAGACACCAGGCAGACTGGAAAAAACAAAACCGAAAAGAAGTTTTAAGAAAAAAAAAAGTCTCTTAAGTATCTCAATGGAGACTCTAGGAACAGCTGGGGAAGTAACGATTTCCATGCCGTCCACGTGCTGGTATCTCTGGCTCAGATCTCTCTCCTGAATTATAGACCTCAATATCCACCGTAGTCCCGGCATCTCCCTAAGGATTTAACAGACGTCTCAAAGTCAACATGTCCAAAACGAGACTCCTTGTTTTGTTCTCCTCCCCCCGTAAACAAGACAACGGGTGAATCAGGATATATGCACACACACTGGAATGCTGCAGCAATGTATATGAGGGAACAGCTACTCCACGCCCCCGACAACACGAATGAATTTTATAAACATTATAATATGGAGGAAAATTTTCATAAGCTGCAAAAAACTGCGTACATATCTACCCATCTCAAAACGCCTGCAGCAATGTACATTTATGTGATAAAATATATATTTGTTAAAAACACTCAAGAGAATTCTAAATACAAATTTCAGAATTGTGAGGAAGGCAGAGAATGGACAGAATGAAGCAGAGATCCAAAAGTATCTGTCATGTTCTAAATTCTTAAATTGGGTGGTGGTTCACTGGAGCACATTTTTTTTGAAATTATTTTTAGCGCTCGCTTATAGATGTTACACATAACCTTCTGTATATGTAAAGTAATCAATCAATTGAAAAGAAATACAATCTATAAACCTGAATTGTGTTGAAAGTTACATTTCAAAACGATAAGCTAAGCAGCACAGGAAGTCAATCTTGCTAAAACTAGGAAGAAATTAATATATACTAATAATGCTGGTTATGGAACAGAACTACTTGATCAAGGGTGACTGAAATACACCAGGTTTACAGGTCAGAACAAATTTATTTATCAGGAATATTTTTCCTATTTTGCTAGACTTGCCTTCTTTTTAAAAAAATTTTTTTTCTTTTTTTCAATGTTTTTATTTATTTTTGAAGGAGAGAAACAGAGCATGAGCAGGGGAGGAGTAGAGAGAAAGGGAGACACAAAGTTCGAAGCAGGCTCCAGGCTCTGAGCTGTCAGGACAGAGCCCGATGTGGGGCTCGCACCCACAAACAGTGAGATCATGACCTGAGCTGAAGCCAGACGCTCAACCGACTGAGCCACCCAGTCTTGCCTTCTTCAAAACAAAATGGATTAGCATTATTTGTTTAGCGTTACCTGTGGTGAGCAGACAACCTGCGGCCACTAAGGATGGGGACGGGACATCTAGCTGACCTGCCCGCACTCGAGACTGAGGTTTGTGTAGGAGAAGCTCAGAGCCACACCTATTGAAGGCCCATGATTTTAGATTTACTCCTCTTTCCTGCATCAGCACTGACAGCAGACTAAATTTGCTGTAGCTAGACTTAAAATATGCTTCTTTCTAGAACATCTAAGTTCCAAGTCTTAAGTGAACATAGTATCAGAGTCTATTTTAGAAGGAAATGACCAAGCTCAAAGCAACACTAGGCATGATGTGCCTTGTTTATCTATCTGTTCAAACAGGCATGAGAGGCCTGTGCATTTCTTGTCCTTTTCAAATATGAGCCGGGTGTATTTGAGTGGCCAGGGAGGAGACGATAGTTTGATTTAGATTTGGCATGGGTTTGGGGGAAGAAATGTCTTTGTAGCTGGTCCTAAATATTACGGTAACTTGGAGCGAGTTAGTCTCCAAGGGAAAAGTCACCACATGTTATAACAGGAGCCACTGGGCTTGGCAAGGAAGGCAATGAAAGAGTTGCAATTAAAGCAACGCCATTTCTTGGAGCGCCTGGGTGGCTCAGTCAAGTTAAGCGTCCGACTTCAACTCAGGTCATGATCTCAAGGTTCATGAGTTCAAATCCCACATCGGGCCCTGTACTGGCAGCTCAGAGCCCACAGCCTGCTTCAGATTCTGTGTCTCCCTCTCTCTCTGCCCCTCCCCAGCTGGCACTCTGTCTCTGTCTGTCTCAAAAATAAATGAACGTTAAAGCGACGCCATTTCCCCATCATAGCAAAGATGTACTGGCCAGGACAACTGCTTGTTCTCTTTCTCCATGGCCGATCCAACTAAACACACCCTTTCAAATCAGCCTCCACCAGAGTCTAAAGAATACTAAATGCTGAAATTAATTTTAATTTCTAATGAATTCCTAAGGAGAACGTTTTCTTCCTCCCTACTAAAAAAAAGAATAAACAATTCAGCATACAGATTCAAAAAGAGGAATGCCAGAAAAAATTTAAGTTTGAGAAGATTGCAAAAGTACATTTTTTTCAAATTTATCTATTACTTTTGTAACTCTAATAGGACTGTATTTTGTTTTGTTTTGAGAGAGAGAGGGCGCAAGTGAGCAAGGGGTAGAGAGAGGGAGAGAGAAAGGGAGAGAGAGAGAATCCCACGAGGGGCAGAGAGAGAGAGAGTGAGAGGAGGGTGGGGGGGGAGGGAGAGAGAGAGTGAGAGGAGGTGGGGGGAGGGAGAGAGAGAGAGAGAGAGAGAGAGAGAGAGAGAGAGAAAGAGAGAGAGAAGGAGGGCTCACCCGAAGCAGGATTCATGTTCACCTGATGTGGGACTTGAATTCACGAACCATGAGATCATGACCTAAACTGAAGTCAGATGAGCCACCCAGGTGCTCCTGTATTTTGTTTGGATGTATACTCTAGCACCCCTCATTTAAATTTTGGAAAATTACATTCTTGTCTATATCTGCCTTGCTCTTGTGACTGTTCATTCTCAAACAGAAACCGCCCTACTATGAGGCTTTCCAAAGCTACAAGGAAGTGCATTCTGGTACAGAGCAGGCTGTTAATGAGTTTTTACTGAGTGAATCTGCATTCTTTCCTGGCCTTGATTTGGCTATAAATTATAAGGCTTTTTATACTAATAATAATGGAGTTTCTTGCCATGTAGGGTTTTTTTAAGGTGAAAAAAATTATAAAAGGTATAAACCGTGGCTCACAAGTCAAGTGTGTATACAGACCCACATAGTTTACAAAACATACAAGCCCAGAGGTGATTCTTCTGGACCGTACCATTTGTTTTGCAAAGAAAGTTCACACTATTTACTATAGGTCTGCATAAATAATCATACACCTGCACAAACATAGGCTAGACTAGAAGGCTAAGTACTGAATGCTGCTTATTCTGATTTATATTTTTTATCAAACTCATCATAATTTACTACTTCCAAGAGGAAAAACAAGCTTATATAATGGTGCAGATTGCAATACTTAGTGTCCAGTTATACGAAGCAAAGAAACTAAACTTTAAGGAAAAAAATGGGACAAAATATAAATATAAGTAATGCAGTTTTGGTTTATAAAGTGTTTACAAAGAAGATTCATTAATTAGTGAGAAACTAAGGGGTATGAGTGTGAATGCATGTGTGTGTGAGCACATGTACATGCATGTACATGTATGAGTAGTGTGTGAGTGTGTGTGAGTGCATGTTTGAGTATGAGTGCGGGTGTGTGTGTGCGAGTGCCTGTGTGAAGAAAAAAAAGACACAAGAGAGAGGGAGAGATCTGGAAAAATGGAATAAACAGAGACCTTTGGGAATGTCTTAAAAACATATAATTTGATGGGGCACCTGGGTAGCTCAGTCAGTTTGAGCATCCAACTTTGGCTCAGGTCATGATCTCACAGTTCATGAGTTTGAGCCCACACTGGGCTTGCTGCTGTCAATACAGAACCTGCTTTGGATCCTCTGTCCCCCTCTCTCTGCCCCTCCCCTGCTCACTTTCTCTCTCTCTAAAAAAAAGAAAAAAAAAAAAATTCATTAGAAATTAAAACTATTGGGGCGCCTGGGTGGCGCAGTCGGTTAAGCGTCCGACTTCAGCCAGGTCACGATCTTGCGGTCCGTGAGTTCGAGCCCCGCGTCAGGCTCTGGGCTGATGGCTCGGAGCCTGGAGCCTGTTTCCGATTCTGTGTCTCCCTCTCTCTCTGCCCCTCCCCCGTTCATGCTCTGTCTCTCTGTCCCAAAAATAAATAAAAAAACGTTGAAATAAAAAATTTAAAAAGAAGAAATTAAAACTATTTATATGTAATTTATAATTTGATGTTTCCTTAAAAAGCACCAGTATTATTCAGATGTTTTCCAGATCAGTATAGAGTACAAGCTATAAAATATCAGTCCTGAATTCTAAGGACAGGGACGTACATAACATCATTTAGATTTCTCTGGCGAAGGAGATTATTGACAGAGCTATGCAGTATCTACCTGAAGGTCAGGCTGATATGCTCATCTTGAGACACAGAGAAAATATCCTCCAACAGGTACCTGAGGGCTGAATCTGCAGGAGTCCACAGTACCCTTCCCAGGTCGGTGCTCTCTACCTGGCCCATAGCTGGCTGGTGGTGATCACAGAGAACACAGTGAGTTCGTCGCTCAACATCAGGCGCTAAGTACCTACTATGTGTCAGGCAGTGCACTTGGTAGATGCTCAAATATGGTGGTGAACCCAGTGAAACAAAAAGTTCCTGTCCTCACGGAGCTTACAGTCTAGCAGGGAAGAGTAGTGGGTCTCAGGGATATACAGCAGAGAGACTGAGAGCACTGGTGTCATTAAGATGAAGTGTAAGTCCTGTGCCACTTACTGCGGAAACATTCTTGAACTCCCTCATCACTGCCTTATTTAAACGTAAAACGGAAGGATGATGTTGAGAAGACTCCATGAGGCATGTTTGTAAAGCACTTGCAGCAGTTCCTGGTGCACACAAGGCCTAGTAAATGGCAGTTTTGATGGTTATTTCTGCAGAGAACCAAGGGACATATACACAGAAGCATGCTATCTCCTTCCCCGGGACACTCACCAAATTGCTGGACAAGAAACTAAACCACATCACCACTTTATCACATTTCTGTATGCTTTTTACAAATTAGATGGTTACCAAGCTAGACAGGAAAGTCTAGTTGCTAAAAGTTTACCCCAGCAAGAGGCCCATACCATTGTTGCAATGGGTATGTTCTCTGTTTCTCCAGGAGGTAGCATGCAGGTATTAGATGGCCTCTTATAACTGATATAACTTATAAGTATTTTCTCTTTTATTATTTTTTATCTTTTTAATGTTATTTATTTTTGACAGAGACAGAGACGAAGACAGAGACAGAGCATGAGCATGAGCAGGGGAGGGGCAGAGAGAGGGAGACATAGAATCCGAAGCAGGCTCCAGGTGCCGAGCTGTCAGCACAGAGCCCGACGTGGGGCTTGAATTCACGAACCGCGAGATCATGACCTGAGCTGAAGTCGGATGCTTAACAGACTGAGCCACCCAGGCACCCCAAGCATTTTCTCTTCTAAAACAAACCCTACGGAAAGTACCGCTACCATAAAGACTGTTCTGGATGAGGACTCCACAAGGACAGATGAAGAGCTCTGCTCAAGACGTCTTACGCTGAGAAGCAGTAGGGCAGAAGGAATGGTTAGGAACATAACCTCTGGAGCCAGGCTGCCAGGGCCCTAAGCACTCTCCATCACTCAGTTCTCCACAGCAGTGACCATGTTGCTCACTGGGACTCGGTGTTTCAAATCTGTAATATGAGGGGGGCGCCTGGGTGGCTCAGTCGGTTAAGTGTGTGACTTTGACTCAGGTCATGATCTAGCAGTCCTTGAGTTCGAGCCCTATATCGGGCTCTGTGCTGACAGCTCGGAGCCTGGAGCCTGCTTCAGATTCTGTGTCTCCCTCACTCTCTGTCCCTCCCCCACTTGCACTCTGCTTCTCTCTCTCTCTCTCAAAAATAAATAAACATTAAAAAAATCTGTAATATGAGGATAATATTAGATCCTGGGTAGATGTATGGATAAAAATCATAAACAGCTATAAAGCAATTAGATTAGTACCCTATGGAAAATATTCCATAAATGTTAGCAATAATTATGTATGGCAAACCCAGTAACTTTATTATCTTGCTAATAAAAACATGAGAGCCAAACAGCAAGACAACAACTAAACCACAACCAGAGGAAATCAAGTTCTTTCTTTAACTCTCCCATCAAGTTTATGCATCACACTGAGTACCCCACATCCTTTCTACAATTCACTTTCCCATCTATACAACAAATCATACATAAATAAAAGTGTGTGTGTATATATGTATGTACATGTATGTATACATATGTATGTATATACACATGCACACACATGTACACCAAGAATGCCGAGAGAGCTGATGCAGCTTTTTGCTACTATCAACAGCAGCTGAGCAATTTCAATTTCTGTATTTTCCTATCTATAATAAAGGTTCTCCAGAGAAACAAATAGGATGTGCGTGCGTGTGTGTGTGTGTGTGTGTGTGTGTGTGTGTCTGTCTGTCTGTCTCAGTGTGCACGTATGGTGGAGAGAGAGATGGAGAATGACGGAGAGATTTATTTTAAGGAACTGGCTCAGGCGATTATGGGGGTTGGCAAACCCACACTCAGGATGGTGACCCAGAGAAGAGCTGTGTTGCAGTCCAAGCTGGAGGGCTGTCTGGAGACAGAATTCCCTCTTCCTTGGTGGCGGTGGGGGCAGGGGGACCAATCTTTTTCTCTAAGGCTGTCACAACTGGATGAGGGTAATTATACAGGATCATTTGCTTTACTCAGAGTCTACTGCCTTCAATGTTCAACCTCATCTAAAACTAAATGACGTCTATCTGCACCGTGACACGCACACTAGGGTTTCACCAGATAGCTGGGTACCGTGACCTGGCTAAAGCTGACACATAAGATTGACCATCACACCATCCTTGCAAAAGAGATGATGTTCAGACGGTTCCTTCCAGTGGGAAAATTCTCTAGAACGCACAGCAATTTCACTCTGAGATGAGATGAGAGGCAAGGAATTCTGACGAGGCACCCCCTTCTTTAGAGGTGAATTCTAAGTCTGAAGAAACCCTACAAAGGAGATGCAGAAGACGATGGCATCTGCACGGCAGGATGAGTCAGGAGAAGGAAGGCACTCCAGTCACAGGGGACCAAGCCTTTGGAACAAGGGTTGCAAACTCAGTGCCGGTACCAGCCAAGTACGCAGCACAGAGGGGTGACACCAACGGGGCGGGGGCTGTGTGGAGAGCACAGTGCACACCACACCCAGAAGAGCTGCCCTCAGCTGCTTCTGTGAAGCTGCAGGTCCAGCACTCTTCCTGCAACAGCCCAAGGACGCAGCCTGGCTCAGTGCGAGGGCCACCCACTCCAAGTCGGGAGACAGGGCCCTGTCTCCCGGGATGACTGCTCGTCAGCAGCACGCCCTGGAATAAGTTCCCTGTAACTCTCAGGGCCTCTGTTTCACTCACATTACAGAATTATCATGAATACTCAGGGGTAAGTGCCTAAAATACAAGGGTGCATGTGTGCATGTTACATGTTGCATATAATACATATGATTGATTATTGTAACGTATGTATCTGCTTCCTTCTTTGCTTTCTTTCACCTTCATTTGTGTATCACTTACTGTGTCCAAGGCAGCGCTTTACAACCCATTTATTTACTCCTTACGACAGCCCCATGAGGCAGGTACCCGTTTGACAAACGAAGCATGGAAAGGGTAAACAGTTTGACCAGCAACAGGACACACAGTGGAGAATCCTAGAAGACTGTCAAAGAAATAACAAAGTAACAAGACTCATTGTTGCTACAGTAGATTTACTCCTCAAGCTACCATATGCCTCCTCTTTTCTTCCAACCAAAAATGTGTTGCAAGTGGGGGTTATACTCGCTGCCTGTACTTTGGGATTCCCTTACACGCCTTAAGTCAACGAACGCTCTGCGCTCGCCGGCCGGAGGGTCCCTTGCCAGTCCTTTCCTCCTGAGCCCTGAGTTAGTGGCTGCTGCTCAACACCTCCTTCTTTGGCACGGACCTCCTCTGGCCTTCGGGACTCTGAACTTCCCTGTTTTCCTCTTTGAAAACGCCTTCCTGATCTCCTCCCACCCCTGGCCCCAGGTCCTACTCACTCTGCCTTTGTGCCCTTGCTTGTCTTCGTTCACTAACGCCGTCACACGATCTGCGGAAATCACGTTTTCAGGGCCCACCTCAGTGCCCGGCCTCCACGCCTCCTCAGCCGACCTTCACGCTGACCTTCTCTGCTCCAAGTCGGGCCGACAACCTCCGTGAACCCCACCTCCACGTGAACCCCACATCCAGCACAGGACGGAGTCTCTTAGTTCCTCAACCCCCTCACCTCCCACAGCCGGCCTCTGCCCTCCGCTTCACCCACCCGCTCTCATGACCTTCTTCTCTCATCATCCCTCCAACGGCTGCACTTGAGCAATAATAAATCTGGACATCCCACTCTCGGCTGCAACCTCGTGTCCTTGAGCTCCCCATTACTGTATTCACCAATTACTTAGGCCACTGGTTACTCAGGATAACCAAACCTAACAATTCTAAGCCCCAAATCTGACTCCCCCCACCGCCCCCCCAGCAGGTACCAGCAACAACACGGCTGCCTTCAGAAACTTGCATGCTGACCTTTGTTCTTCTGGGGCATTTCCTAACCTAGCTGCCGCCCACCTCTCTAACTTACCTGGTTTCCTCCTCCCTTGTTCCAGGCATACCATGTCCAGTTCCTCAGACGTACTGTGTTTCCCTCTTGCCTCTGGGTCTAGTACATTCTAGGTCCCCTGCCTCGAATAGGCCTTTTTCCACTTTATCTTGGCACTCATCATCGAGAGTCATGTTAAGCGCTACAACCTCTTCCGAGGCCTTCTGTGTCTCTAGACGTGGTTAGCTTCCCCTCAGTGGCTCTTCCCGTGGCAAATCTGCACTTCCCCCTGCATTATACTCAACCCACAGGGTGGCGTCTCACTCCCTGGCCTGCGGGTCTGTGAATCAAGACTATGGCCTGTTTGCTTTCCAGTGTACTCCTGCCATGCAGCACTGGTCCAAAGGACACTCAACAAGTATTTGCTAAATAAACATGCAGCTGGCTCTTAAGCTCTGGTCCTCCTGACTTTGTCCTAGAGATTCGGTTCTGTGTCTCCAGTCACCTGACGGACGTCTCACCAGCATCTACGCTGAATATGTGCAAAACAACGAGAGATCACCTTTTCTCTCACGCCTGCTCTCTTCCAAACCCGGTAGAGAGAACACAGGCATGGAAATCAGGAACACCTGCAATGCCCTGTTCAATATCCTATTAGCTTCTGGACAACTTTAGACAAACCTTTCTCTGAGCCTTGGTTTTCTACATCTCTGAAATACGGACAAAAACACCAACCTTATAGAATTAGGATACACCTGAATGAACTGATCTATGTGAAATGCCTGGCGAATGGCCGAGAAGTAATAAACAGAGTCTGGTTCTAAAATCTGGAGTTATTTTTGCTCCCACCTCCCCACCAGCTAATCTCTGTTATCCAGGCAGTTCCTAAAGCCCACCTCTTTAACCTGTCTAGTTTTCTCCATTCCAGTCGTCCCCCCTCATCTGGGCCCTCTTCCCCTCTGGCCTGGACTGTGTCTCAGCAGCTCACATGCCTTCCGCTTGGATTCTCTCACTGGCCAACCACCCCCCACACTGACATCAGACAAGGCTTCCTCCAGGAGAGATCCCACTGTCACTCTCCTGACCGGGACACTTCCACTGCTCCCCGATGGCTCAGGATCAAGTTTAAAGCATTTAGTTGTTGGACATACATGGTCCACCCGGATCTGGCCTCAAGGGACCTTGGCGGCCTTATCCTCTCATTAGTCACTTTTGCACACATGGTTGCCCAGCAACAACGAATCAGTTACTGCCTGCTCGGTACACTGGAATTTCCCATCCCGCTCTAGGCCTTTGCCTGGCTTTCCCTGGACTGGAACATGCTCCCTGAGTCTTCTTTCAATGTCCAGCTCAAATGCTCCTTAATCCATAAATGATTTCGTGATCATCCTGGTCACAGACAAGCTTTCTTTTCTGCAAACACGTGGTATGTTTAGTTAGCTCTCTGTATTAATACATTCATCTCTTGCTCTGCATTCGTTCTGTCACCTGTGCACGGAATCTTACTCCAAGTTCTACAAGGATAGCATCGTGGCCACGCCCACACTGCCATGCTCAGAAAAAACACCCAGGAAATGGTGGCTGTACGGACAACCCTACAGAGTCCTTCTGAGTAGCACCAGCATCCAGGGTCTATAGCTAATCAGCTCAGCTTCTGATCAGCTCCTAGAACTGTACCTGGCATTGAGGGACACTCCACAAGTAACTGTTAAATGAACTTATCCACAGGAAGATCTACTATTGGCTACAGGACAGAAATTCTGTCTCTAGGGCAGGAAACACGAGAGAGGACATGAAGAAGCCTTTTCTTTTCCAAGTTATACTTAGAGATGCCGTAAGTTTCATGTCTCCCACAAGCTATACAGCTAATCTCAGCAATAACCATGGCACGTCATGCTTTGGTATCTTGAGTATTTCAGAAGTACCTGATTTTAATATGTAAATAAAAACCATTCTTCAAAATAGTCTCCTTTGGAGAATGACAGAAGTATTCTCACAATATCCAAAAAAATTTTTAGACCTCCCCCCTTTTATATAGCCACAATTTCTTCTGGTGAAAAAGAAGTATGTTTATTACAGAACGAAACACTTTTTCTCAAAAGGCTTTCAAACGGCTGATAATTTACTGCAGAAATGAATTCCAAGCTCCTCATCCTTAAAATAGAAAAGGTCCCCCCTCCCCCCAGCTCCCAGGGCTTTCATTTCCCAAAAGCTATTATGTAATGCCCTTTATAAATCACGTGTACAACTCTCATTTTTCCAGCAAGTTTGATTTTAACCCCATCTCTGGGCCCTCGCAACACCACGTGTGCCTCTGTCACAGTCCTTGTCGGTATGTAGCGTTACCTCCTTAGACATCATTCACCCCACTGAGCTGTGTCTTCCTGGAGGGCCAGGTCCATGGCACGTCCATTTCTGAATCTGCAGTCCTCATGGCTGGAATGTAGTAGGTGCCTCCGTAAACGTTTACATGAACCGATGACACCAGTCAGTTATGTGATCATAAGTCTGTTCATCAGACCTGATTACTGTCTCCTTCCTGTCCTCAAAGGACAGAGAATTTCTACCACAGTGGGCAATAAAAAAGGATGGAAGGCTCTCAAGGCACCAGCAAACGGCAAGTCCTACGTGTGTCTCTGGCAAAGACGACATGACATGGCTGCAGTTAAGTAGCGGCTTAACTTCTTCCTAGCTGACTCGGTACTTAAGGAGGCAACATTCATTTGCATGTCTGTGTGTCTTTTGCTACGTGCGTTAAAATATTAATTGCGTTACTTTGAAGGAACGCTTTCTAGATGTGATTCATTTAAATTGTTTACTTAGATCCCCTGAAGTAAATACAAGATGAGTAAAACCAAATTAGTTTTAAATCACACCTTAGAGACGACAGTTAGTGAAGTACCTTGTTGGGGATCTAAAATTGTTACATAAAAAAGATGAAAAGACCTGCCTATTCGGCACTGTGCACCCGTCAGTGCCTGGGAAACGATCTACTTTTCATGATCATCCAATCATGCAGACTGACGTCATTGTCTCCAGAACCTACATGCTGCTCTTCCCAGATTGAACAACATAAGCACATCGACGAGGAAGCTCATTATAAGTTGATGACAAATTGGAAAAAAAACCTTTAAATAAAATTACAGACAATGACTCTCACATTTGGGCTTTCCAAACATGGAGGGCTTAAGAGACACCACAGTTCCTTGTCACAGAAAGTTCCAAAACCCAGTATATTCTGGAAAGTCCAAATCTACTGCCTGGGTAGCTCAACAGTGTGTGTCAGGACTGAATCTTTTTAAATGACGGTTGACACTTTGCTCAAGTACATAAGAACAGAAAAGAGAAACCACCGCAGATTTTAGAAATTTTCAGTGATAATAAAGTTTTCATCGAAGACAAAATTTTATTTCATATTCTCTTAAATGTTTCTGAAAGCAGCAGAGATTTCTTCCAGGTGGAAACTGAGGCAAGAAAGCTCAATCATTTAGTTAGAGCACCCTACATTTCAAAAACAATTAAAAGCCATGACCCCAAACCAAATTCTCCAATAATCTATTCTCATGAGAAAGGGGCTAAAAGGCTTATTGCCTAACTAAAGGATAAATACCATGAATTATTTCAATGATTGGCCCAGGAAGCCTCAGCACACCGCTCAGTAACACGGACACGTGTTAACACCCCTGTGCACAACCTCCCTTGTGATGACACGTGCGTATCACAGTCAACAGGTAGCCCTGGTTTTGTTCAGAACGGTATTTCTGTACATCCCCACCGCACAGTTACGATGCTGCCATCTTCTGATTATGCCCAGTGAAGTGTAAACAATTTTTTCACACAAAAAGCAAAATCAGTAAAACTAAAAATCCCTACTTTTCTGCCAGTAGTGCCCTCAGTTAACAGGAGCAAAGACACGAACATAGAAATTACAACACTCCCAGACATAATTCAAGCAGAATTCTAAATGGATAAGCACACATTATAAACTTTTTTTTTTTTTTTTTTTTTTGCAAGTGCCTTGCATGCTTATGTTACTATTCAGTCTGAGATAGACAGATCATCAATGACCTTCTGGGTCACTGACTAGGGAGAAAGAGGACTGTAAAAAAGAGTGGGAGAAAAAATAAAGGGGGGTGGCTTCCTTCCACCCCAGGCCCCCTACTGCCCTGAATGAAAGCAGACAGATGGCAGGCACCTTCCCCTTTAATTAGGAGGGCAGCTCAGAAGCGGACAGCCCAGCTCATGTGGCACCATCTCTAACAAACCGTTCCGAGGGGAATGCTCTGCTCATTCACCCTGGCTTCAAACTGTTCTGGATCTTTAATTGACAAACCAAATCTCGGTAGGTTTAATTGTGACAAACTGCAGCTCTGAGTACAGTACTCTGCAAAAAGGTGTTTAAAGGAAGTTTGCTGAATAATCCACAGACATTCATAAAAGGAGCCTGGAGGGTTTTAAATGAAAAACGGACACCCCACGTCCTACCACCACCACGTTGAGATAAAACGTGAATTCCCACGGCACAGAAGCCCTAACTTAAATTCACTCAGTACTCCATACGAGATTTAGAAGGAAGATTCCTGATTTCTGCTCTTCCAATGCCACTCCGTAGTTACAATGCCTCCTTCTACCTTTAAAGTGTTACCGTTGGGAGTTGAGAAAAGTCCAGAAAACTCTACGGTAAAAACAGTCCATTTTATGAGGAGGGATAATCTAATTACAAATCATAAACTACTCTGCATTTCCATTTGTTTTGCATTTTCAAAACCATAGAGCTTTGTATTAATTTACTGAGCCATGCCACAGCTCTGGAGCTAGGATCAGATAAAACACAAACAAACACAAATGGAAGACAGGGGTCAAGTGTCAGAAATTAGGCTGGTGTCCCAAAATCTGCACAGGTGGTGATGCCTCTTACTTTCTGAAAGCCACACATCTTCTATAAACCTACAAAACATGAATCTTTCTAACTTGAAGGAAAACATCAGTTTCCTCGACAAGTTTAGGTCTTTATACATTTTATCCCATTCTTACAAAAAGTCTGTTTGTGGGTTTTTTTTTCCCCCCAACATCACTAAATAATTCGTATTCTTCAGCTCCTTCCCATTTCCCAACAGGTTTTTAAGTTACGGCCTCTTGTTCAGGCACCACTCCCAGCCAATGTCTGCCGTTCCCACAGGGGGGACACTCTATTTTCACGTAAGTCTCGTACAGGCACCCTTTCTGCTTCCCAATGGAAATAAGGACGGTGAACTGGGGCTCTTTTGCTAGATATGCTGCTGGCTGCACCACGTAAAAAAAGTTTTGCCTGTGTCACTGTCCTTTAATTAACAGCAAGGTTCTTGGATTGTTTAAAAAAGAAGAAGAAGAAAAAAAGAACTTTGTGTTTTCTCATTGATAATAAATTTCAGTCTCATACGATCTCCAACAAGGAAGCCAGCACGCTAGATATAGGAAGAGAGACAGAAAAGATTAAAGAAGCAAGTAGCTATGTAACAAACTTCATATCCTACTTCCCAATGAGGGGGGAAAAGCTTGGCGTTTGCCAGATATGGAGTGTCTGATACAATGTTAGCAAGAGAAAACATGTAGCAGCAACTGACTAACAAAGAAACAAACAAAACTTACTTTGTTTTCCAGCACAGTAAGCAGGTCGGGAGCGAGATGAGGGTAATTCCTTCCTCGAGGCCCCTGCTTTCACTTTGAGAGCTGTGTTTATGCCGACATCCAGATTTGCTGTGGCACACTCCAAAACGCCTGTACTTCTCAGGATGCCCCAAGTTCACAGTTCATCTCAGAAGCCCCGAGGACCAGGAACCCCCGGGACAGATCGCGGCGACCTCTGGGCACCACGTGGCATCACTGCTGTTGTTAACACACACACACACGCCCGGGACACCCACTTGTTACCTCAGGAACCAGGCCACTGGCAGAAAACTGTGCAGAGGAGTGTCCAGAGTCCCCAGCCTCTGGTATTCTCAGGTTCAAGGTTGGAAAATGCATTAAGACGAGAACCACGCAGTCAGCAGTATTCTGTGCCATTAACTTTCTGGTACTTCAATGCCTGTCTAAAGAAGAGCAGAAGGTACAAAATTACAAGGAATATTTTACTAGTGATTGTGATTGGCGGTTGCTGCACACTGGCTCCTAGCTTGCTCTCTAAAACTCCATTTAAAAATCCTAGATCCAGAGGTATTTTCATTTCCTCTGTGAAAACCATAGAAAGCCGTTTTTTGGTTTTTTTTTTAAAAAGGGAAAAAGTATAATTTTGTTTAAAAATGTAACCCTTACTAAACCTCATCTGGTTAATTTTTTTAAAACCCACAAAGTAAAACAAACAAACAAAAAGCGTATAAATTTGGTTTGTTTTGAAAAATTACTTCATCCACGTACTGTCCAGCTCATAAAAACAAACCTTCTTCCAGCAAAACCGGGACACTTTGACCCTGTTTACTGCAGTGTTTTGAAACCACTGGCTCGTAACTCCTGACATCACTGGATGTGCATTAGCACCTTTACTGCTGTCGGGGGCACACGCTGCTGTCCCCATGGTCTTCAGTTGCCCCTGCCTGAACAAATACTCCCCAGGACAGGAAGGATACCGGCCTCAGCATTAAACCCCCAGAGCTCACATGATACCTTCTGTATTCACCTCTCTGGTCACTCTTACAAGCAAACAAAAGCACCGACCACCTGATACTTTTTAAAGTTCCAGCTTCCAGACCTGGTACAGATCATTATTTCTTCTGACCCTCCACCTGACCCTTTCTCACCAATCACCATAATGGCAAGAATTTCTGCCATGGAGCTTTACAAACAGAAGATCCCGACCTACTTTCTCCCGGTAGAAGGTTCCCACAAACTTTCCTAGAGGATCATTTATTTTAGCAGATTTTAGAGTCCCAAAGAGTATTATTACATTTTTAATTTTGACAAAGTCAGATTATTCCAATTTTTTTTCTTTTGTGGAATATGCTTTTGGTGATGTATCTGAGTGTTGCATTTTTAAAGAAATAATTTTCTCCTGTAAGTCTGACACATTCCCCCTTCCGTGTTCTTCAATCCTTATTTTAAATATATCCAAATCAAACCAAAGGATAGCTATAATCCCTGGAGCAAATCACCATTAAATTTGGGGGGCATCTCCCATAATCCACCTCTTTAAATAAAACCAAGTTCTGGTCCTATCATGGTAGTGCAATTTTACAGACGAGTAACTAAAACCCCAAGTTTAACCTTTCTGAAGTCAATCGGTGACATTCTCGTTCTTTTCCTGAAACAGCTTAACAAAACACCAAGTTCTCAAATTGTAGTCACCAAGAAATAAAGAACATGAAATACATATCTGAGCAATTACAGCCCCTGTTTGTCAGAGAGAAGGAAGAAGAAAAACATCCAGAGTTAATAAAATTAATTAACTCTAGCTAAAGAACTACTTAAAAGACTCTTCAAATGTCATGCTGTTACTATGACAACTTCAAAGCTGCTCTGAGAAAATGTGAAGGATTTTAAGATCCATGATAAAACAAGTGTCGTCCAGCCTTCTGGAAATTACTTTCATTTCTATCAGGCAGCAGCAAGACTAAATGGCCATTTACAATTCTGAGGCATCAGATCGTTACCTTCTGAGAGATGCTGTACCTTCACTCAGATCATGAAAGGAGTAATAAGTAAATGAACAGCTCTCTCAGTAATGGGAACCATTTTGATTTCAGCCCTGCAACTACACCACTCCCACGGTCTATCTAGTTGCTACATTATTTTTATAATGAAAGCAAAGTCTGATTCAATGTGGAAGGGGACGGGACACACAAAAAATCCCTAACCGTCTCTCATTTCCAAGTACAGATAGGCAGGCACACGCTCACTCTGATTTTTTTAGGCGTCAATAAAGAAACAGAAGAAGAAAACATCTTTTCCTTAAAATTCCTGCTTTGGGGTATTTAGACCGATTTACGTTTTACGTAATCTTGATGGCTCAATCAGGAAGTAAAAATTTTAAGTGCCTGTGTTACAGACGGGAAGGATCATGTGACCCATAGCAACGAAAATTATGCAGTAGACGAGCACATAAGAAAAATAAGCTTAAGAGGGTTTTAAAAATACTGTCTTTAGGATTCATTGAGCCATGAATATAGTATGGCTTTTGAGAAGTAATAATCTGTTTGGAAGCCTTGAAAATAAGGCCTCGGGACATTTTTAAAACTATGAGATCAAAGCAATGCACAGCGAGAAGTGAAAGTTTAATTAATAAAGGAAAGGTTTTCTGTGAAGATCATATCCATTCAAGGTTTACTTTGAAGGCTATTTTTCCATGTTATCTGAAGATCAGGCAATACAGAATTGTAATCGAACAAAACATCAGATGCAGCTGTGTATAAACACATAAAGGATACATTAAAGAAATAATATACTTATTAATATATAGTGTTCTGTGTTCCTGGAGCACAAAGGAGAAAGCTGTTTAGATTCATCCAGTCTCCGCCCAAGTTCTACAGATTTCAAGTGGTCACTGTGTTTTAGTACAGCAAATAACATCCTCCAGAGGAAAATGCCAGTGCACTGAAATTTTCATCTGCAGCATCGAAACTAGTGAAAAGATCACCATTAGATAGAATCTGAATTACCCTTATGTGTTAAATAAGTTATGCCACACATATCAGACCACGTTCACTTGCTCTGGAAATCAAAAAGTGGGAGATGTGTGTTAAAACACATCTGACTACAATGGACCGACTGACAGATGACTCTATTATACAAGAGCTACTTAAGACATATTCTCTGTGCTACTTCTCTAAAATAAAGTATGTTAATATAAAGATACGTGAAATTCCAAAGGTTTGGCCTGTGCTTGGTTGTTTCTCAATGCAATTTCAGTTACTGATATGTTAATAAATGATTTATGAATACCAATAGTAAGCAATTAACATGGTTGAGAGCAGGTATTTGTATCTCATAGATACTACTTTTATCACCTTATTAATGCTTCACAGTTCTCAAAATGGTTTTCCCATTTTTATTTCAGCTTTTTAGAAAAATGTGTGTCACGGCTTCGGGCAAGCAGTAGGGCAAGGTCAGTGACAGGAATCAGTTCTGGGTACTTGATAACTAGGTCATCTTTCTTTAATTCCTAAACACAAGATGTGGCTGGGCAAAAGAAGAAATTGTTAGCAAACACAGATGTCTTTCAGCAGGGAAGCTTGAGGTAGATCAAGGAAAAGTTAGGAAAGGTAAAAAGCACAAATTCTCCAAGGTAGAGTACTAAATGACATTGTTAAATGATCCTAATCTCCGGTATCACACTGGTTGGCTGAATTAAGGAAGGATGAATTAGTTCTCAAGAAAGATCCCCCAACAGATTCACAGCACGATCTAGCTCTGCCACTTGCCTAGACCATAATTTACTGAGAAGACACCTCAGAGAACATACATCTCACAGCTCCGTAATTCTGTAAGTCAGGAAATTAGAGAAGTTCAGAGACTTTCCTAGGTTGCACCGTTGACTGACAGCTGCAACAGGACCCAAGCTTTCTGGCTTTCCTAGGTTAGGGCTCTTCTTCACCACGTGCTGCCTTCCATCTACAGTCGGAGGTTCAGGTAAAGTCTCCAATGAGCACAGTCCTGGTTGCTTATGGTGCTTCAGTTATTCAGTTGTGAATAACTGAAACAGGGTCAAGACTGAGAGGGGCTCACCCTGGGCCACTCAGTCCCTAACTCACGGGCCCCCGACCCTTGTCACTGTTATCTCGGTCCTCCGGCAGTGTGTGTGGAGTACCTTCCTGAGCTGGACAGAGACAGGGCAAGTCCTGGACTGGGGGTAGAGCTCTGAGAGCTGGTCCCAGGCCCTCTTCCTGGCTCCTCCCTTCACAGGTATACATCAGAGCCTCCTCCTCTTGTCCAGTGGGAAGATCAAGACACTAAAGTAAGAAAAAGCACATGTTTTGGTGCACGTTGCAGCTTCGCTGGGATTTTGGGACACACATGGGAGTAAGAGGATATTCTAGAACAACTAATATGAGCTCCTACTTTACAACCTTCACCAAAATTAATTCTGTGGAGATTAAAGAGTTAAATGTAGGAAGGGGGAAAAGAATACAATTAGGAGACATTTCTGAATCAGAGATAGGAAAAGAAGTAACGAAAAAACTAACAAAAGGCAATATAATGGGAAATCAATCTGACTACATTAAAATGTTTATGTAAACACATTTATGTGAACATGTATCACCTGTAAGTCCAAAAGCAACTGAAGTGAAAGGTAAAGAAAAAAACAAAATACTTGCAACAGGGCAATAAACCTCATATCATTTATAAATGTATAAGGTAAAAGTTATTAACAGACAATTCACTCCAAAATATAAATGGCCAATTAACATGAAACAGAGTTGGATTTCACTAGCAAACAACCACCAAATTCACAAAGATGGACAACAAAGAGTTAAGCCGGCAGAGTGAGGTGAGAGCATCCTTTCAGGAAACCAAGCAGTATCTTTTTATAAAGCCTTAAAACTGTTCTGACTCAGAACAGCTCTATAAATACCACCTCAAGAAACAATCACAGATACACAGGAAAGTAATTGTACAAGGACATACTTACAATCACCTAAAATTGCTATTAAACATGGAGGGGAGCATCTGACTCAGTAGGTAAATTCATGTGTTTAATGGAGAGTACTTTATGACATTGGAAATAGCAGGATACAATGTTGGATGAAACTGCTGGATATAAAACTGTGTATGGGGGCACCTGGGTGGCTCAGTCAGTTAACCTTCCAACTTCAGCTCAGGTCATGATCTCATGGTTCGTGGGTTCGAGCCCAACATCGGGTTCTGTGCTGACAGCTCAAAGCCTGGAGCCTGCTTTGGATTCTGTGTCTCCCTCTCTCTCTGCTCCTCCTCTGCTTTCACTCTATCTCTCTCTCTCTCTCAAAAATAAATAAACATTAAAAAAAATTAAAATTGTGAGGGCGCCTGGGTGGCTCAGTCAGTTAAGTGTCTGACTTCAGCCTGGGTCATGATCTCATGGTTCGTGGGTTCGAGCCCCGCGTCGGGTGCTGTGCTGACAGCTCGGAGCCCGGAGCCTGCTTCGGATTCTGTGTCTCCCTCTCTCTCTGCCCCTCCCCTCCTCATGCTTTGTTTCTCTCTGTCTCTCAGAAATAAACGTTGAAAAAAAATTTTTAAAGAAATTAAAATTGTGTATGAAGATGGTATCAATATTGCTTAGTAAGAAAGGAAAGCGGAAAGAGAAGGAAGCACGGACAAATGAGGTATACAAAAGCTAATCTCAAAAAGATACTAGGAAAGAGTAATTTTAGGGGCGCCTGGGTGGCGCAGTCGGTTAAGCGTCCGACTTCAGCCAGGTCACGATCTCGCAGTCCGGGAGTTCGAGCCCCGCGTCAGGCTCTGGGCTGATGGCTCAGAGCCTGGAGCCTGTTTCCGATTCTGTGTCTCCCTCTCTCTCTGCCCCTCCCCCATTCATGCTCTGTCTCTCTCTGTCCCAAAAATAAATAAACGTCGAAAAAAAAAATTAAAAAAAAAAAAAAAAGAAAAGAGTAATTTTAAAAGATTAAGAAGGGGCAGGCAATTTAGATTTTTTGTTACTTCTTTATAATATTAAGATATTTATATATGACATTTTCTAAAGGAAATCTTATTTTTAAAACTGGAAAAATGTTATGTAAGCTAGTCAGCACCCTATAAATATTTTCAGTCACATAACGTAATTATTTACAAAGACCTTCTTAACAAAAGAATGCTTATACCTTATTATTATGTGCAAAAAAGAAATACAAAACAGTAGGATCTTAAATATGCAAAAATTCACATTAAAAAGACAAGAAGAATATGCAACATGATGTTAATAATGGTCACCTTTCACTAGTGCTTCTGTGTGTGATTTTTTTTTCTGTATCTTACATGTTTTCTACCCTTGTCATATATTGTTTCCATGACAATAAATAAATGTCAGTATCACAATTATAAGACTGATATATCACATGAAAAGATGCTCAACGTTGCTCCTCATCAAGAAAATACAAATCAAAACCACACTCAGATATCACCTCACACCAGTCAGAGTGGCCAAAATGAACAAATCAGGAGACTATAGATGCTGGAGAGGATGTGGAGAAACGGGAACCCTCTTGCACTGTTGGTGGGAATGCAAACTGGTGCAGCCACTCTGGAAAACAGTGTGGAGGTTCCTCAAAAAATTAAAAATAGGTCTACCCTATGACCCAGAAATAGCACTGCTAGGAATTTACCCAAGGGATACAAGAGTGCTGATGCATAGGGGCACTTGTACCTCAATGTTTATAGCAGCACTCTCAACAATAGCCAAATGATGGAAAGAGCCTAAATGTCCATCAACTGACGAATGGATAAAGAAATTGTGGTTTATATACACAATGGAATACTACTTGGCAACGAGAAAGAATGCAATATGGCCTTTTGTAGCAACGAGGATGGAACTGGAGAGTGTTATATTAAGTGAAATAAGTCATACAGAGAAAGACAGATACCATATGTTTTCATCTTCTGTGGATCCTGAGAAACTTAACAAAAGTCTATGGGGGAGGGGAAGAAAAAAAAAAGAGGTTAGAGTGGGAGAGAGCCAAAGCATAAGAGACTCTTAAAAACAGAACAAACTGAGGGTTGATGGGGGGTGGGAGGGAGGGAAGGGTGGGTGATGGGTATTGAGGAGGGCACCTTTGGGGATGAGCACTGGGTGTTGTATGGAAATCAATCTGACAATACATTTCATATTAAAAAAAAAAGACTGATATATCAAGAAGATACTACTATTAACAGTTAAATTTCAAAATACAGAAGGCCTATAGTCACAAAAATCTGCCCCATGACTAAGGGATTTTTATTTTTTTCACTTTAAGAACCAGTGGCACACCTTTCAGAAAACAGCAGGAATCGATGGGAGTGTCGGAGGTGCAAACAAATCCTACTTCTCAGACGTCAGTGTCTCTCCATGCAGTGGAGGGTCTGTGAGGGTCATCTTGAAGCATGAGGATCCATCCCAACAGCAGGACATTATTAGGAAAATAGTGAAGAAGGCTGATGGGAGAGGGGTAGTTTAGTGGCCAAAAGAGGAAGGGCAGGAGTTCATGAAAACAACAGAAGCATCAAGACAGAAGGTTCAAAAAATCATTATCCAAAATAATTCGAAGGGTCTCGAAGAGATACATGCATATCTACGTTCACAGCAGCATTACTCCTAACAGCCAAAAGATGGAAGCAACCCAAGTGCCCACCAGCGAATGAACGGATAAACAAAATGTGGTCTATAAACGCGATGGAATATTATTCAGCCCTAGACAGTAAGGCAACTCTGACACCTGCTACAATAAGGTTGAACCTTGAGGATACTATGCTATCCTCAAGTGAAATAAGCCAGTGGCAAGAGGAAAAGGACTGTGTGACTCCACTGAAATGAGGTACCTAGAGTAGTCAATCCATAGACAGAAAGCAGAATAGTGGTTGCCAGGGGCTGGGGGAAGGGAAAAGAGGAGTTAGCACTTAATGGGTGTGGAGTTTCAGTCTTGCAAGACCAAAGGGTTCTGGAGATAGATGATGCTGACAGCTGTTCAACAATGTGAATGTACTTGATGCCCCGGACCTGCACACTTACAAATGTGAAGACTGCATTTTATGCTGTACATATTTTACAGTTAATTATACATATATATACTTGAAAGAACCAAAATCGTTAGAATCAGAAGTCCTGAAGAAGGCTTCTGATTTGGCAATGAAAGAAGAGTTCCAAGGATGTCAAAGGCACAGGTACTGAAATAAACTAGACCTTATTTCTAATACTAGATTCTTCAGGGATAATTACAGAAGTCAGCTCCGTAACACAGAAGATCAAAACTGAAAATAAGAAGGGACGTCGTGTTTCACTTGAAGAGAACATACCAGACCTCTCTGTGGTTTTTTGAGACCCTCTCATTACAGCCAGCTTGAAAAATTCCCCACAACTAGGAAAGAACCTGCAAGCCCAAGCAACACAATGACGTCTTCTCATCAGCTAACGGGAAGGAACACAGGAAACTCTGGGTCCTAGAAATGTACTCCATCCTTACTGAGAACTCCAGCTGCAGACCTGAAGAGTTTTGGAGCTGGACAAAGGCCCTTAGGTAAAGCTGTTCGGGGGACACAGACACCCAGAGAGTTTGCCCAGGCTCACTCAGTAACACGGGATTTAGTGACAAACTCCTAGGACACACTTATGTTTCGTTCGTTAAGCCTTATTTTTTAAAGAGTGCCTTATTAAAGATAAGAACAGCAGAACTGGAATGTTCTTTCTGTGGGTCATTTTATTAAATCTGTTCAAGAAGTATTTATGGCATCCACAGTCCACACTGTGCACTCCACACCAGGCACTGGGCTAGGCGCTGGATGGCGAGCGGGGTGTCGTCACCCTTCCCTCAGAGAACTGGCTATTATGATTTAATGGAGGCACAAGGCGCTACCAGCACACCCAAAGGGGACTCCCATCTGGTCTACAGGTCTGGAAACCTGTCAGAAGTAATACTGTCAATAGCAAACGTTATTATCATCATTGGGGCAAGTCTGATGGATCACTACTATGAGTCACACAGTTTTAGGCACTGTCCATGAACCAATTAATTAGAACCCAATCTAAGACAGGGATGCAACTCAGATCAGAACGTTCAACAAAGGGCGGAGCTGCTTGGAGTACAAAAAGAGAAGTGGGGAAACAGCAGGAGAACTATGGGTAGGGGGAGGCCGGGGCTGGGAAGCACAGACAGGTGAGTGGGGGAAGGGTGCAGGGCTGGGAGCAATCAGGAATTCTGGAGGGTGGAGGGACTGACATCCAGTGAGGGTTTTCATGAAATTCTGCTGTGTGGAGGGGAAAGTAACTCTGTTCTCCATCTCTGAGTAAATCCTAAGTGATTTGATGACTTCTCTGTGCACGGGGTGAGGATGCAAGCCTCGCAGAGGCCCCAGTCAATTTGGGGAGAAGAGATCAGAGAAACGGGTAAGAATTCAGGGAATGAAGTGACACAACACAGATGCTTTTTAGAGGCCTCACTCTGGATGCAGTCAGGAAGACGCCTAAATGCAGAGTGGATTGGGAGAGAATACCAATCACAGGGAGACAGGTGCAAAGGCAAGAACTGTGGTCAAAGGTGATGAAAAACAGGAAGGACACACTGCAGACAAAGTGGATGGATTCAAGAACTTGACCAGACTTGGTTTCTTTGTGGATTTGGAAGGGGAGGAGAGAGAAGGGTCAGGAAGCCGCAGGTTTCAAGCCTGGGTAACTTGGATCCGTTTGGAACCTGTTGGATAGGAGATGCCAGTAAGATATCAAAGCGGAAATGTCCCATTAGCGTCTGAACACAAAGCATGGAGCTTAGAGACAGCTGGAAAGAATGAAGGCAACACGGAGAACAAGCTGAAGGAGCAAGGCGGGGTCCTGGAGGCCAAAGAGGATAGGACACCAAACACCGTCACTGTCGTGAGGTCCTGGAAGGTAAGAATCCAAACGTATCTGGTCCACGTGGCAACAGCAGGACAGGGAGGCCACCTCCAGCTCTGGCTGGAGCAGTACCAGTTTGGTCACAGATATGAGAGCCAACCTGGAGCACCCGGAGGAGGGGGCGGGAGTGAGAGAAAGAGGAGGCAGCAATAGAGGCAATTCTTCCAAGAAGTTTGGCCCTAGCAGGACAAGTAAACAGAGAGGGAGCCAAAAAGCAAGGCAATACTGAAGTCCTGTGTGTGTGTGTGTGTGTGTGTGTGTGTGTGCGCGCGCACACGCCCGAGTGCGTTTAGTGAGATGCGTAGGTTTAAATTTTTTTTTCATGTTTATTTTTGAGAGAGAGACAGAGTGTGAGCAGGAAAGGGGCAGAGAGAGACGGAGACACAGAATCCGAAGCAGGCTCCAGGCTCTGAGCTGTCAGCACAGAGCCCGGCGCGAGGCTCGAACTCACAAACCTCAAGATCATGACCTGAGCCGAAGTTGGACGCTCAACCGACTGAGCCACCCAGGCGCCCCGAGACACGTGTAGGCTTAAATGTGCATAGGAAAAAGTGAATGGCAGGTATCAGGTCAGAGAGAACATCTCTGAGAAGGTGCGGGAAGCTGGGGCTGGGATCTGGAGCTGTGGAGCTGTGGGCATAAGGAAATACTCCTCTTCGGCTGCAACCAGAGGCGAGGCAGGCGCGGACGAAGCTTGTTGACAGGGTGAGAACCCAACCAATGAGCTCGCCTGTGACACAGGAGCCGCTGCAGAAGGAAGTGAGGTGGAGGAGCGAGCTAACAAGTGCTTGCAGGAGCTGCTGGGGGACGAGATGGGCGGGGACAGCAGGGAGGAAAAGTCACCTTGCAGAATGTCAGCTCAGGGGAGCCACAGGCAAGGATTCTATGCACCTGTAGCCTTTACCAAAAATCACTGAGAACATAAACAAGAACTGGACTGCATTGAGCAGACCTCATGAGAAGTCTCATCTCCAATATCGTAAGATCAGGTAAGTCAGCCGTAATAGTATCAGTTTTCCTCAAGCCTTAACCACATGTGCACAACAAAGACAAATGCTTCACAGGAACTATGATGGCCATCCTGTGACCATGTGGAGAAGGCTCATACTTCCTTCTATGGGCAAACCTGGTTTGTACGTGTGACAAAAACATCGTATCTCACCTGGAATTACATCATCAACAGTGCGTTAGCAACCTTCACGTTTAGCCCCAGCTGGATTTTGCTGCCGGGTATCATCAACCCTGCTACGTGTGCCCACAGGATTACAGTGAGGGTCAGACACCTCCCCCCTTCCAACGTCCCGTGGGGAAGACGAGCGGGCAAAAAGGCCCATCGCGGCCACTTTTCCGAGACTTGGCTCTAGTTCCCGCTCTGACCGGGAAATTGCTGGAGAAAGCAAAAACAGGGGCCAGGAGCTGAGCACGGCTGTGCAAGTCCAAACACAGGACTAGGGAAAGTGGTATTTCAAGTGAGTGGATGTGTTATACTTGAGTTAACTGAGCAAAGCAGGAGGAGAGGAAGACATGAGCTTGAAAGAATAGCTTTCCTTGTAAAATCTTTTTATGGAGACAAGAGTAAGTCTAGCAATTAGCATGGAGTGCCTCTTGTATTTTCAGGGCAAACATCTCCCAAGGAGCTCAAAAGAAAATCCCTTAGTTCTACCCCCTTCTGGGGGAGAATGGGAATTAACAGTAAAATCTGACCAACTCAACCAACTGGGAAGTCTACTATGAACAGTGAGGTGTCTGAACCATAGGATACTGTAATTTACTTTTGCTTCTTGGCTTTTTCTTTCTAAAAAAATTTCCTTTCTGCATATGTTTTTACCATGAAAGTAATATAATGTTACGACTGGCCAAAAGTTACATAGGGTTCACTATGAGCCTGCTCAGCTCTAAGTCTGAACTTCCTTCAGACACTCTTATTCTCCGAGTTTTAGGGGGAGACACAGAGGCTTAAGTCCATTGCCTGTGACGACTAGGAGAGCTGGTGGCCCAACCCAGACAGGCCAGTGTCAGTCATGTGCTCAAGCGCTGAGCTCCAGTGCCATACCATGAAAACACGAATGCTAAGATTCTAAAAATCAAGGTATCAAAAAAGAGACTATCACCATTTATTCTACCTGGGTAACTTTGGTATGTTTCCTCTATTCATCCTTTGGTTTTCAAATTAAGGCATCTTTTAAAATAAAAATTTTTTTATTTACTATATTCAAGTAAAAATACTATGTAAAACTGTTTACAAAAACCTTTCCAGGTAGAGATTCTACTCATAGGCAACACTCGTTTAAAGTCAGCAAATCTATTTCTGCACACAATGTGCACAAGTTATTAGAACAAATTTTTCTTCACAAGCTTCTTTACATTATGAAAAATCTCCTTCTTAAGAGTAGTATTTTTTTAGTCGGACCCACACTTAACTAAAATGAGTTCCAAATCAGTTATGTTAAATTCATGCATATCCAGTTTTCAAATAAGAAAAATTACTATTTAGTTCTCTGCGAAGTTGCCTGCAGGCTGAGGCTGGGTCTCACAGACTTGACGGTATTCTCTCTTTGCAGATAAGAGCTTTATATTTAGTGTGGGAACACTGGGACTTCTGGAAGTCTCAGCTGGGTTAGCAAGCAAAAAGCGCCCCCCATATGTGTCTGTCAGTGACCTTTAACGCAAAAGTTCCATGATATAGAAGTTTAAGGCAGTCAGCCACTTGAGGCTTATTACAGTTGGCCAATGTGAACTCATTTCCTAGACTTAAGTGCATGCCACACGTGGTCTATGCAAACATTCTTCAGGTTCCTTTGAAAAGACCAACACATATATGGACAACGGATTTGCAACAAAGGCGCCAAAGCAATTCAATGGGGAAAGGAAAGTCTTTTCAATAGATTGTACTGGAACAACTCGAGAAACGTGCAAAAAAAGGAACCTTCACCTCTACCTTAAGACATTTTTAAGACAATGAAAGGTAAGCCACAGACTGGAATATATTTGCATCACAGTTTTCTGATATATATACATATACATATACATATACATATATATATATAAAATCCATATATATCTCTCCAGATTTTATATATATATAAAACCTCTTACCAATCTACAATAGTAAGACACACAATACAATATAAAATGGCCCCTTCAAAAATTAAAAAAAATGGGTAAAATATTAAACAGATACTCCAAAAAGGAAAGTCTACAAACGTCCAGTAAGAATATGTTGGTCATCAAGGGAATACAAATTAAAAACCACAATGAGAAACCACTTCATATCCAGAAGAATGGCTAAAATCAGAAGAACCAACAATATACAAATGCTAAAAAGGAACCAGAACACCTGGAACTCTCGTTGACTGCTGGCTGGGGCATAAAAGGCACAATTACTTTGCGAAACTGCTTGGAAGTTTCTCATAAAGACATACGTGCACGGTACGGCCCAGCAATTAAGCCAGGATCTACAAAGAGGGGTGAGTGAGCTCTCACAACAGCTTCAGATTCCCAACAGCCGAAAAGATGAAGACAACCCAAATGTCTGTCAATAGGAAAGTGGAGTGACAAATTGGGTGTATTCGTATGACAGAATACCACCTGGCAATAAAGGAAGAAAGAACACCTGATCCACACAAAAACATAAAACTGGGGTGAGAGGCCAAGCCTGAAAAAGTACATGTGGAGTCCATCTATATAAAGGTCAGTAACAGGAGAAAAAAATTCTGTTATGACAAATCAGAAAGCATTTGTCAATGGGGATGGAGAGGGACTGGATGGGGGCATGAGAGAACCTGGAGGGTAGAAATGTTCTACATGTTAACTGTGGTTCGGTTACAAGACTACATTTGACATCAGTGCATTTTTCCACATGTAAATTTTACACCTATTAAAAAGGAGGGCTGGGAGGGCTCCCTAAATGTCTTTATATCCCCAAGTCCCCCTGAAGAATGGGATTTGATTTGTATCCCTTGGCCCCAACAAAGGGAGACTGTATCTGAACTACTCTGAGTAACAGACAACCAGTTTGACAACTATTGTGGCTGTCTCATTTCTTTGGGACCACCTACAGACAGTATTTTCTCCAAAGGAAAAAGAAGGAATTTGCTGGGTTTCCTCTCATCCAACAGTAAAAGCCAATCAATATGCCAGGTTCCAAAAACCAAAGTAAGCGTGTTCTAAATGCTCACAGAAGGTCCTTTTTAGGTTCACCATTTTTCAGTATACAAGTGATAACCTGTATTCAACACATTCCTCACTGCCAGCAAGTTAAGGGGGATAGATAAAAGAAAGTAAATTTGGGAAGAAAGTTACTTAGAACAGGCTGATGATACTCATTCTGGCCAATACCAGAAGTAAAATTACAAGTATGTCCTGCTTCCCTGGGAGCTCAGGACATTTCAGTATTCTCCGTATCTGCTTCCAGGGGCATGGTCTCAGGGGGCCTGCCCTAGGATCTAGGACTGCCCCAAAGGCTCTAAGCTGAACAACTTACTGCTTCCTGTAAGTAAGGACCTTTACTATCTTCAATTGCCTCTATGCCACTACGCAAAGAATAATTAGCATCTAACTGTACTACTTTGCAAACGCCAGAGGTAGACTTGGGGCTCCTGGTACTATTCCAGAGATCAGATAGGCCTGAGAAGATTCTGCTTCAGGTTCGATTATGTTAGGGCTACCATCCCTAACTATGGAGGACCTCTAGAGAAGATCTCCAGGATTTTTCACAAGAAAATGGCTATTTTTTTTTCCAAGTAAAATGAGTTAATGGTAAGATTGGAAACATCAATTCAGAGTTTCTTCTAAGACACAAATGGATACCACTTGTGTCAGGGAAGTTAAAGCACTAATTAGCGAACACCTAATTTTTCCCATCTTCATTGTTTCTACTATCCATTTGCAGGTACTACACAACAAACACAACGATCGATAAGAATTTGGATTTTTTTTTTTTCCACAAAGGAAATGGGAAGGAAGAATATGAGATGCTTCTTACAAGAAAGGGGACAAGTAGTAGGAGGGTCTATCCCCTAAGGAATAGAAGTTCTAGAAATGAAGGAATAGTAGATTCTCTCAGGAACTCCTATGCCAAAGGGCAGAGAAGAAATTTAAAAGTAAGCATATCCACATTTATATTTGTATTATGATCAGAAACAACTACCACTACATTTATAGATTTCTTTTTTTTTTTAATGACGAAGCTGGATGTTTTGACAAGACACATCTTGTCTTCTAGCAATAGAGCCGGAAGAGCCTCTTGAGAGAGCTCTGTGATTAATGGTGATAGCCTCCGTGGCTGGAAAGCATATCTGTATAACAACATCAGCTCATTGTTCCTTCCCAGCCAACTTATTCTAAGAAGTAGTTTCCCCAAACCCAATACTCACTGCAGTTCTTGTGCCCCCATCAAATCTTTCCCCAGGCTGATTTAATTCTTCAAATATACTTCTTTTCTTTTCTTTGTTAAGTAGGCTTCACGCCCAGGGTGGAGACCAACGTGGGGCTTGAACTAACGACCCTGAGATCAAGATCGGAGCTGAGATCAAGAGGTGGACTCTTAACTGACTGAGCCACCCAGGGCCCCATCTTCAGATATACTTCCGACAAATCAACAAATGAAAGACCTTCCCGTCTGCCCCAAAATTCCCAAGTCAGAATACTGATCTGATGGCATTGGGAGGTGGGGCCTCTGGGAAGTGATTAGGCCATGAGGGTGGAGCTCTGAGGAATGGGATTAGTGTGCTTATAAAGGAGATCCCAGAGAGCTCTCTTCCTCCTTCCACCAAAGGAGGTCACAGCAAGAAGATGGCTGTCTATGAGCCAGCCTCCAGGACTGTGAGGAGTAAATTTCCATTGTTTGTAAGCCACCCAGTCTATAGTACTTTGTTGTAGTAACCTATACTAAGACACCATTTCAAAATAGTAGTCAGGGCGCATGAAAGATCCCACTGCAGTTATAAAAACAAAAATTATATACACCCACAACAATAAAAAGACTATCAGGGGCCTGAGAGATTTCAAGAAATGTCTGGAAGCCAGAAAATGACGGAGAAGTACTGAGTGATAAAGCTGAGCAGAGGCAGCTTACCGCCCAAAGAGTTCTCGGAGGGTTGCTGCTGAGACGGTGGGGCGGGGGTGGGGGTGGGGACTGACTTCCCCAGTGAAACCCCAAAGAGGCTCTAGACTCAGAAAAAGCAAGAACAGGGGTGCCTGGGTAGCTCAGTCGGTTGAGCATCCGACTCTTGACTTCGACTCAGGTCATGATCTCATGGATTGGGAGTTTGAGCCCCACGCTGGGCTCTGGGTGCTGACAGCTTGGAGCACTCTTGGGATTCTTGCTCTCCCTCTCTCTGCCCCTCTCCTGCTCATTCTCTCACTCACTCTCAAAATAAATAAATTAAAAAAAAAAAAGAAAAGAAAAAGCAAACGCAATATGGGAAAGAAACAACGAGAACGGCAGAAAGGAGAAGATTAACTGAAAAGTCCGGTGTCAACAATCGTTCCTTCCATGCCTAATTCCTGTGTTTATCAGGTCTATCTCAAAAGCGGTCTATCTCAAAACAACAAATCTTATAGGCCGCCAGGCAAAAACTCAAAATGAAAAGTTAACTCTCCAAAGAAACTAAACAAAAAGTCTGGTGAGGACTAACCGCTAGTGTGGTTCTGAGAACCCCAAAGTCAAGCCCTCTTTCCTCTGACGCTTGGTGGCTCCCCAACATGAGAGCTGCTCCTGTGCCACCAGAGGGGAGGCTGCCAGTGGCAAGATGTGCCCACGTGCACAGAGCCCCGGTCAGCCTTCGTGCCACCTCACCTTTATGTGAACGAAGTGTCAAGGGCAGTAATACATTTAAAGAAAGCCTGCGATGCAAAGCAGAAAACTAAGATAAACAACAGAAAGACCCCGGAAGAAACAGAAAATTCAAGGGAGTGAAGACACTTTATAAAGAACTCAAAAGACAACTTTATTAATTATTAGCTTCCCTAGAAATATTGAGAAGCAATAATTACATCATGTCGACATAACAAGAAAAACAATGACAACAAAATACCACAAGGACTAACAATCCAAGAAAAAGATCTACCAAATTAAAAGTGTGGCCCCAAACAACAGGTCTGAGTGAACAGCACGGGCATGTGCCCAGGAACCATAAGCTCACAGCTGTGATTCTGGTGATTTAATTCTACTACACTGACAACAGTTACCCACGATGTGCTATTCTTACAGCACAGTCAGAGATCAGAATCGCACATGTAGAACATGTTCACGGTAAGGAGACAATGAGGCCAAGACCATTGTTCAAGAAAATGTGAGTCTGTTTTTCCTTTTTAAATTTTTTTTAATGTTTATTTATTTTTGAGAGACAGAGATAGAGCGTGAGCAGGCAAGGGGCTGAGAGAGAGGGAGACACAGAATCCGAAGCAGGCTCCTGGCTCTGAGCTGTCAGCACAGACCCCAACGCGGGGCTCGAACTCACAAACCGTGAGATCATGACCTGAGCTGAAGTCAGACGCTTAAATGACTGAGTCACCCACGCGGCCCAACCGGAGTCTGTTTTTAACTCCTCTGCTAGCTTGCAGGATGACTTATAAGCGTCTCTCAATACCTGTCTGTCCTTTCCTACAAAAAGAGGGAAAACCGAAGGTCGTGTTTTTCCAGTGACATAATGAAGACTCCTGGAAATTATTACTAAGGAAGAACTAGCTTAATATGAAGTCTTCAAGATACTAAAACATATTAATGAGGTACATGTGCAGTCTTCCTCGGAGAACTTCACAGAGAAGATAAACATCCCTCCCACCTGGGTGGCTTGCATGCATACTGTCCCTCCTGAAAGTAGAGAGACAGAATGGATTATTGGTTCAAAACCCTACTAGTCCCAAAGCCCTGTTTTTAGAACCAAAAATTCTGTAACGCCCTATTTGCTATTCTGAAATAAAATTCATTAATAGTAACTAGCATACATATAACCTTTAAAACATCAATATAATGCTCTAAATGTAATATAAAGGAGAAAGTAAAAGAAAAACAATTTATAATAAAACACTATATATCCAATATATAAATAATATATAAATAATTTTTAGGTCCAATTAACTATGTAATGAAATGCTTACAACTTACTTATAAAGAACAGCTTGGATTCAGAGGAGCCAAGTCAGAAGACTTCCATCTTAAAACTGGAAAACGAAATAGGAGAAGTATGGGTGGGCCAAAGGATGAAAATAAGTATATTCTGTGTATATTAAAAGTATGCAAGGGGTGCCTGGGTGGCTCAGTCGGTTAAGCTTTCGACTTCCGGCTCAGATCATGATTTTGCAGTTTGTGAGTTCGCACCCCGCATTGGGCTCTGTGCTGACAGCTCAGAGCCTGGAGCGTGCTTCAGATTCTGTGTCTCCCTCTCTCTCTGCCCCCACACCCCCCATTCCCACTCTGTCTCTTTCTCTCTTAAAAATAAATAAACGTTAAAAAAAAAAATTAAAAGTATGTAAATGTTATCCTGCATCCTTATATAAAATGGACTTAACTCAAGGCTAAAGTAATTATAAACATATTTTTATATCCAAAATGACAGTTGAAAGTCACAGGGGATAAAGGACAGCTCTTTCTGTCTTTTCCGCGGTGGAACATCTAAAATCTCGGGCTCCCATCCATTAAAAGCCCCTCACTGCAGAACCAAACACTACACTATCTCATTCCTATCAGGTCCCCTAGGGGGCGGTACTTTTCCCAAGAGAACCCCTGGCTAGATGAGCTATGGGAGTTTCCTTCTAGATTCAGGTTCTACCACACAGAGAAACAAATCCTGAAACAAATCAGCAACACACGTAAGAAATTATTAATTTAATATGGAAAATGACTATGAAGAAATTAATTTAGGTTAGGCGTATGCTTTAACTAGTGCCATCGTCAACATTATTTCCTCTCTTCTTGAACTCAATATAATTGGTTACTCCATATAGAATATGGAGTGAAAAACTGGATATTTTTGTGACATTTATTTACACAGCAGAAAGTGGTTCAGATTTTAGAATTTTTAACATTCAAATCTGGTTAATTAATGATAAAAAGGGAGTTTTTCATAGAATTCTACAACTCTCATTTCCTCAAAACAAGAATTAATGCATTCTTTCACATGTGGTCATTACAGGAAAGGGGGGGGAGCCATTTACTGTAAATGCTTTTCTGATGCAACTCTACCACCTCTTTCAAAGACAGAATTCATCCAAGAAGCCTTAGTCACTTTTTCAAGAAAAATGCCACTGCACTGAATGTACACAGACTAAACCACATGCCTGAGCAGAGGAGCTGAGTGGATCCCACCACCAGGAAACACGGAGAGAGGAGAGATGGGGGGTGGGGGAATCTCATGTCAGAACAGATTAAGCGGTCTATCTCAAAATTTGGCCTTTAATAGGGAAAAGTCTGACACACATGTAACATCATTGTTTTATAAATCAAATGCAAACCCATCGATTTCCCCTGCCCAACCTTTAAAGCATACTTTCTAAAATTATAAGACTTCAGCTCTAAACCAGGAAACTCTGTGTAATTAGTATCTTAGCAACTATAGTTCTTTCGTTTAAAAAATTTCATGCACAGAAAGTAAAACGGAATCCTCACTTTAATGTTTGAAAATGAAACTACATTTTGAAGAGGGTGGATTTCACATTAAAACGATGATACACTGAGTAACACTATAAAGCAATTCAGAGGGACTAACTTAAATAGTTCTGAGCTCTTCTCAAAGAGAGGACTAATTCTTCTAAAATCTCAAACCCACCCAAAGGGAAAAAAAAATAATTTCTCCAATTTATCCTTACCTGAATCACCATTAATTCTTCTAACAGCCAGATGCACCTGCTTGATTCTATGGCAGAGTTAATGCAAAGACCCAAAAGCCCAGCATTCACCCAAAAACTCAAAGCAGTTTGCTGCTAGAGCCTGAAAATCCCCTTGATGAATGAAACTGCACGTTGTAATATCCACGTTCTGAGCACGCTATTGGCTAGGAGAAGGCAACGCGTGTGGAGGTCTGATTTGCCCCCTCCCAGGACATGCCTCTTATATAAAGAGTCAAGAGTAACTCCTGAGTGATTCAAAACCAGAAAGGGTTCGTTTTTCTGTAGCAGAATCTCTAACACTACGGAAACCACGAGGAGAACAAACCACAGTGAGACTGCTTCACTAGGCAATGCCAATGAAAGAAAGAATTATTGTGTCAACACTGGCAATTTACAAATTAATCTCAAACCACCGCCAAAGTTTCTCCTGTTATATGACGGCGTAAGAGTTATGCATTGGTATAGGCATGGTACACATTATTTTTAAGCCAAGAATTCTGAGCCATGGTTTGGAGGCTCAGAATTACCAAGGAGCGGTGAAAACTCTCAAAAGAAATCTGATCTTTGTGCTACAGTAATGATCAACCAAGGAATGAAAACAAGAATAATGGAGCAATGGTGTAAACGGATCTTTCTAGAATTAAGAGGTTTTCAGCATGTAGTCCTTGGACCATGCGCGTTAGAATGACCTGAGAGTGGACTCAGAGTCTCTGGGGGTAGAACCCAGGAATCTGCATGGCAAGTAGATTGTAGGTCTTCCTGACAATGGGACTGAACAACTGATAACAGTTGCTGCCACTTTCCTTTCTTATTCAATTGTTTTGTCTTTGATTACTGTTGAAATCAGAAGCAATAAGAACACTAAAGCCTCCCCAGAACAATCTGTGGCTTTAACTGGGAAAAGAAGAGCCAGACTGGGTTCACCTGACCTCCACCCGCCGCCGCCGCCGCCCCCCCCCCCCCACTCCCCGCCACCTCTCTATCCCTCTATTAAGGGAGAAAAGCTTGAGCTTCAGAACCTGAAAAATGCAGTGCTCAAGGCTGAAATGAACATTACATTAAAAGATGCTGCCACTGGAAAACAAGATAAAATACACTGCTAAAAACAAGAGGAAGAAATAGAAGAAGAGAGGACACTAATGTTTACTGATTGCTTACTATGCTCCAGACACCAGACGAAGAACTTTCGGCCAGTTCTGTCTGCCATAGAAGTCTCAACAAAAAATAACTTCTGCAAAAGTGTACTAATACATATGCTCAGGAGTCTACATCTAACAGCAGGAACACCAGCAGCGCGTTGCCTACGACTGACTTTGCACTGGCCCCTGTACCTACTTCCACCCCATTACCCCCTGCACATAAAAGATATTTTCAGGGCGCCTGGGGGTCTCGGTTAGGCATCCAACTCTTGATTTCGGCTCGGGGCACGATCTCATGGTTTGTGAGATCGAGCCCTGCGTCATAGCCCCGCATTGGGCTCTGCATTGACAGCAAGGGGCCTGCTTGGGATTCTCTCTCTCTCCTCTCTCTCTGCCCCTCCTCGTCTCAAAATAAATAAATAAACATTGTTTAAAAAAGATTTTTTAAAAAAGAAACTGAGAAATGTATCTGAAATGATGCCACACTTCCATATTTCTTGTTCTTGGTACATTCTTTATCCAACCTAACACTGTGGGGACTTTCAGAATATTTACAATGGTTTTCAAATCACCTGTTCTCCATTTTGTCCAGTCAATTTACTTCAGTGCAAAGTGCTGGGGGGAAACCCTATCATTATACCATGAACAAAAAAAAATAAATGTTTTTTTGAACATCACCAACAAGTATGAAAATTATGACTTACTTTAATAAAAAAGGGTTTTACCTTTTCCTCCAATACATACAAAGTTTCTAAGGAATTTTTCTGGATATGGGGACCCCAACTTAGAAAACAAAACATTTCAAAATAAGCTCTCCAGTGCTCGCTCCCCCTCTGTGCATCAGGATGACCAGCACATGTGACATCTGACAGCAAGGACACTGACTTTATACCTTTCCTCCTTACGATGAGCTGGTCTGGTGCTCTAAGTATTTTGCCTAACAGGAAAATCTAAATCTGGCAGGACAATGGTTCTCAAACTAGATGTGAGCACTGGAACTACTCTTATTCCCCCAAATAAAACCTTAGGAGAAAGCTCCATCCGTGCACCGGATGAAAGCAGAATGTCCTTAGTAGATGTGGAAGACTTGAGGGTGCAAAGTCCCTCCCTGGGGGTTTTTTGGGCCCACTTTATTCATTATCCCCCCAAGGTGGCTACTGAGGCAACGCTGCCAAACCCGAAAGGCTCTATTTTATCTCTTCCCATCCCATACCTTGGTGCCATCTTAAAACTCATACTGTATTTTATTCTATGTGTGCCTTTGTGTCTCCAAGTCGGGCACAATTTCTTAAGCATCAAATCACATTTCAAATGCTGCTTACTACACTAAACTCAGTAATTCTATGTCATATTTGGCTTATGTGGACCCTCACAAAAATTATGGTCTTTATTTGTATCTCTTTGGCAACAATATCCTTAGGATATTTGCAAGTTCAAAGTCATTTTATAAACACAAAATCTTGTCAAGATAATGCATTTTATTTTATTTTAATTTTATTTTACCTTTTAAAGGTTTTTTTTTTTTTAATGTTTATTTTTGAGAGACAGAGAGTGAGCACGGGAGGGGCAGAGAGAAAGAGACAGAATCTGAAGCAGGCTCCAGGCTCTGAGCTCTCAGCCCAGAGCCTGATGCAGGGCTTGAACCCACAAACCATGAGATCATGACCTGAGCTGAAGTCAGATGCTTAACCGACTGAGCCACCCAGGTGCCCCAAGATAATTCATTTTAAATGAGTAAGAACATCACCAGGACATGTAAGATCCCCTGCTCTGATCCTACTTTCACCAGTGACCATTAGCTTGCCACTTATGATACGGTAAGTTTCAGACTATATACTATAAAACTCAAGCCAAAAACAAAAAAAACACTACCTTGAGATTTAGTATGAAAATGGATTTAAAGTGTTGCTAGGTAATCATTATTTTAAAAAGTGTAATACCAGATCAGCACAGAGAACAAAGACTGAAATGCCCTTATGAAGAGTCAATGCTTCTAATATTCTGCTAACAAGAAAGTGGAATAGCCTTTTCTATTTTTAAGCATTTTCTGGCTGCTGTTCCCCAGTCTTATTTAAAAAGGTTATTGTGTCTCATCAGGCAAAGACAACGTATTTCTGGTGTTCATGCGAGAAAATGGCCAGAGTCACCTGGAACCAGTAACTTGAATCGGGGGGAAAGTTCTATCCCTCAGAATAAACACAGTGTTTAAAAGTAGCAAACTCTAGGTCTAAGACTGTATCCTAAACATTCACATACATATAAAGAATAAAAGCGACTTGTCATTTCAAAATCCATGATTAACCATATTTCTCATTTCAAAATACTGTGAATTCTCCCACGATTTTCATTTTAATTGATTATTAAATGTAATTATGGAAGCACTCTAGTAGTACTTAGATGATTTTAAAATAGTCAACCTCTTTCCAGGAACAAAAAGCATGGTTAAGAGAAATAAGGACAGTAAACAGTCCTCAAATACCTGGTTATGTTACCCAAACCAGGGCTGGGGTTCAGAACTGGTGTTACTTTTCCCTTAGGAATGATGCTGTTAGTGATAGTGCACAGATCCCACCACAGAAACTTATTTCACTTATAAGGTATCTGTAATACTATGTACCTGAAATGAAATGTATATTGTAACTATGTAACAACACTAGTAATTACATAAGGAATAAACTAATACAACTAAGAATGATTTTGATTTTTCTATATGCAAGTGTGAGAAAGTTTAATCAGAAGAGGATGGCTACACTACGACAATTAAAATCATTCAAAAGTTGATGACATTGGTTACTATGCCTTATTGTACCTCCAAATATACTCCATTCTTCTCTCTTGACCACTATTATATCCCTACCCTTGAGCTTATAGCTATGACTAGCATCACTGGGGGCTCTCCAAAACTTAACAGAGGGAAGAAAGAAAAAAAAGCTTAGAAAAAGAGAGATTTACTTGAAATATAGGGAAACATGGTAGCATGAATGGAGGGAATTAATGAAGACTATAACGTAAAAAGGGGGTGGGGAAAGAAGAGAATTTAATAGAGTTCTGCCAAATAAGATGGGAAAATGTTGGATTAGACCTCTCCAGCTGAGCCAGGACAGTCTGGCTATTGTGTGGAGCAGAGCGTACGGAAGACTGACCAAAGGCAACGTGCAAATGGTCATGAATGTGACCAGAATGTGTGCAAAGCCAAGTGTTTACAATCTAGGAAGGCTTCGCATTTTCAATCTGGTAAGAATTTGGTTGTCAATCTTTCAACAGAAGCAGTTATTTGGCCTGGCTGGGGACTCAGTCGATGAGAATAGAGTCAAGGCTCAGCATGGGGTAGTGAGCGGTGTGTGTTCAGCTTCATGGCCACGGGGCATGAAGAGCTCTAAGCAGCAGGCTCCCAAGCAACCGATGCTGGCCAAAAAGAAGGAACAAACCAAGCCTATAGACCGACCATACAGGATAACAGCTCTCTGGAGCTCTGTTCTAACAATAAAATCATTTTTCTGTACAACACAGTTAATTCCTTATTTAATCGGGGAGGGTGAGATGGAACTGAAGTTATATTATCATTATCTGAGACATCGGTTACTATTATCATACCTAACCTTAAACGGTCTCCTGACAATGCTTACTGGACCCTGTCTTATAGTGATATGAGCCCCATGAAATTTTTTTCAAGTAAGCTCTATGCCCAGTGTGGGGCTCGAACTCACAACCCTGAGATCAAGAGTTGCATACCCCACCGACTGAGTCAGCCAGGTATCCCAAGCTACATGCCTTTTTAATGTTATAAACGTGCTAAAAGGAAATCTGAAATACAGTAATATTTAAAGCTCTTTCTTATGACAACACAAAATCTGGACTTACTGAATAGATGGGACGGCATTTTTGAGTGAGTGTGACCGTGTGTGTCTAAAGCTGGTGAATTCCAGTTCCATTATAGGACAATTATGGAAAGAGAATGAAAAGGAAGGGAATATGGGTTACAATCCCTATTTGGTTCTGGACAAGAGTCAAACTTGTCTAATGTAGGGTTCTTCAAACTGCAGGGTAATCCATTAGTGGCTTGTAAAATAAATTAGATGCACTATAAGCAGAGAATAGAATAAAACAGAAAAGAGTTTTTCACACTTAGTGTAATTACTGTTTCATAAAATAGTTGTTACTTTTGTGTGTGTGTGTGTTATGTGCTACTTTTTCACAAACATAATCCTTTCTTTGAGTCCTAGGAAAGAAAATGGTTTATTAGGAAAGAAGATTAAAGATCATGTTTGAAAACAGGTGGGAAGGATACATGTGTGGATTTAATTTAATCCGTCCTGTGCTTACATGGCCTCATCTTGGAAAGTGACCCACAACGGAAGATGCATTTACATTACTAATCAACCACCGTAAAGATACCATTCAAGTCATTATCCACTCATTCATCAGTTTAGTGTCTATTCTCTCTAGGCAGAGGCTATGGAGAGAGGATGAAATTATTTTAAAAAATTAAGTAAGGTCACATAGTATAGGAATAGTTAACACACGCCCAATGCTTATTACACGCCCGATAGGGTTCTAAGCACTTTACATGTCATTAACTCATTTGATCCTCCCAAGAACCCTACAAAGGTAAATACTAATGCTCTCCATGTTTTATGGATGAGGAGACTGAGAATTAAGTTATTTGCCTTTGAGGCAGAGCCATATCTCAACCCAGAAGTCTGGATCCCGAGCCTTCCCTCTTTGTTGTATGGCATCCTTAACAGTTCATTCCACACTCACCCCTAATTGAGGTAAGTCTGTGACAGGGAGGAAGCAGGGAATAAATACACCCAAAGGCAAACTTATGCTCCTAACACTACTGCCTGGGCTTCGCTGTCCTGCTTCTTTCTCCTGCGGTTCAAGTCCATCATCTATGCCACAGAGAGTTAGCCTCTTTTACACTCTGATACCCTGATGCATCTGAACACGCTTCCCAACAAATTAGTTCAAACTCCATCTCTTCTTTCCCTCCCGAGAAAACATGTAAAAATGCAACTGAGTGTGTCCCTGCTTTTCGGTAATGAGTTGAGCTCTTATTTATTTAAAAAAAATTTTTTTTTTAATGTTTATCTACTTTTGACAGAGAGAGAGAGACAGAGCATGAGCCGGGGAGGGGCAGAGAGAGAGAGGGAGACACAGAATCCGAAGCAGGTTCCAGGCTCCGAGCTGTCAGCACAGAGCCCGACGAGGGGCTCAAACTCCCGGACTGTGAGATCATGACCTGAGATGAAGTCGGACGCTCAACTGACTGAGCCACCCAGGCGCCTCGAGCTTCCTTTATTTATTTAAAGTTAAAAAGAATTCATTATTGGATGCTTAAACTTTCCTATTAGCCAATCATTTTTTTTTTAATATTTATTTATGTTTGACAGAGGCGGGGGTGGGGGGGGGTGGGGGCAGAGAGAGAGAGACACACACAGAATTTGAAGCAGGCTCCAGGCTCTATAGCTGTCAGCACAGAGCCCGACACAGGGCCCGAACCCACGAACCATGAGATCACGACCTGACCTGAGGTCGGACACTTACCCAACGGAGCCACCCAGGCGCCCCCTAGCCAATCATTTCTAACACATCCCTTCCGTGTCTTATCTCCACAAACCAGCGGGCAGCCGGCAGCCCTTGTGTTTACTGCCAGTCTGGGTTACACAGAGCTCTGAGGAGTGCTTCCTTCTTTGCATCCACTTATGTTACTCTACACACGGGTTTCAAACAAGATCCAAAGATATCGCAGGTATAATACACACCGTGACAGGTGCACCATCGTCTTTCAGAAAAGTATGAAAGCATTATATACCAAAGCTTTCTTTTTCCTCCAATCTACCCACCTTTGCCATCAGGTTAATGGAGTAAGCTGTGCACGCGGAGCCTAGACAGACAGTAAAATAAATAAAAATCGACACTATCCTAAATAAAAATCGACACTATCCTCGGTAGCAAGGTTAGCATTTCCAGCTACCAGGTTCACGAGTAAGAAACTGACACAGCACTGTTTAAGTGCTGAGCAAACACAATGTGCTTCTCCACACTGAAAGCAGAAGAAAAGTACTGTTCCTCTTCCTATACCATCTGAATTAAAACGGCCCATGCAAATGAATCCCAGAACCAAAGGGAAATCATGTTTGGATCTTCATCTGACCCCCACACCTCGGCCACATAATTTGAAACTTTCCTCATAAAAATGCCTTGTGGCCAAACAGGATTATCTTTCAAACTTAAAAAAGTTATAAAAAAAAATTAATGCATAATAATGTACTGTATGTGGAGAATTCAATTATTCAAGTAATTCAGGATTCTTTCAAAATGCAATGAAATACTCCGATAACAAAGTTAAAATCTGAGGCCTAAGTATATTGTGACAACGCTTTCTCATACTCTGTTTATATATACATACTCCAAAAAGTCTATTAAAAGTAAGACAACGGGGTCAACTGGGTGACTCAGTGGGTTACGTGACGGACTCTTGATTTTGGCTCAGGTCAAGATCTCACAGGTCATGAGATCGAACCCTGAGTTGTCAGTGCAGAGGCTGCTTGGGATTCTCTCTCTCCCTCTCTCGGCCCCTCCGCCTCCCGAAATAAATAAACTTAAAAAGAAAAAAGTAACACAATGGTGGGGGTACCTGACTGGCTCAGTGGCAAGAGCATATGACTCTTGATCTGGGGGTTGTGAATTCAGGCCCACATTGGGTTTAGAAGATTACTTACCAATCAATCAACCAAAGAAAAAAAGTAAGGCAATGTAACACGTTTTAAAAATACATATAAGGTAGAGTTCTGTCAAAATAAAATTTCTAATTGAATAGTAACTGTGTGGATGCCTGTGTCAAAGTCATAGCAGAAGCCAGAAATAGGATTTTAGTATTTATCACTATAATAATTTTAGGTTATTTTTAGGTATATTCAAAGGTACTTCTTTTCTAGGTCAGATTAGATTTCTAACAGGTATTCATTGCATCTAAAACCAATACTTTTCACATGGGTTAGGGTACATTTTCTATGGTTAAAAAAAAAAAAAGGATGATTCAAGTATGTACCAATCTAGTTGAGCAGTTTCTAAAAAAGATATAGCCTTTGGGTAGAATATGACACTTTTTACTAGTGGTATTACATAGTGGGACTTTTCTTGGTGGTGATGCTCATTTTGCTGCCCAATTACTCTGTTTCATTACTTGGGACCAAGCGCATTCATTTTAAGACAGCCATCCAGATGCTTCTATACCAGTAAAAAGTAATTTGGATAAGAACCTTCCAAACAGGAGCATTTTGTTTATTGAGGGGATCTGCTGGATGCCTCCCCCTAGATTACAGGAACTAGGGGTGTTGTTTTCTAGGCTGAATTGGGGTACACAATTCAGGGGTACCAGCTGAGAGAGACACAGAACTTCCCAGGGAGCAACCACTGTTAGAAAAGGAAGTGGTTCCAGGTTTACTAGTTATCCCACACCAGCCTCATGGTCACTGAGGCAAAGATTGGGCTTCTCTCTTCCTTTCCTGTCTGTGCACATGTCAGGCCACCCTCAATGTAGCAGAGTGGAAAAAACAGCACTGGGTATATGAGTAGGCTCTGCTTTCCAGGACATTCTGCTAAGACCCATACTTTCCAAATAGTATGTTAAAGAACAAAAAACAAAAGACAAAAGGAGGCTGAGTTAAATAGCCATTTTTGAAAATTATTCAAGTGAAAGAAATCCTTTGACCAGGTATACATCTGTCAAATCACTGTTGTACGCTTTGTTTTACCATATTATTTGTCAACTATACCTCAATAAAGATGAAAAAAAAATCCCATTGAAGTTTCTGGTTGAATAAGTCCTATCTATGTGTCAGGATCAGTTTCACCTCTTACTAGCTCCGTGGCCTTGTGCAAGCCCCAGGAGCTCTGGGAAACTCACTTTCCTTACCTGCAAATTGAAAACGTTAAGGTAAACGTCCTCTAACCTACCTTTCAATTCCAAATTCACAAGCTTAGTTTATTTTGCAACTTATTTTCCCCTTCAAGTATCTTTGATCTTAATCCTACATTAATTTCATCTTAAAAGAAAAGAAAAAAAAAGATGGGAAGAGGAGGGGAGGGGGGCCAAGAGAGCTCCTCAAGCAGATTGTCTCGTTAAACTCCTGCTTTGCCCTAGACTTTCATAGGTTTAGGATTAGGCAAATGAATATGAAATGTAATAAACTCCCAATGCATTAATTCTAACACCTGGCAATATCTGCGACATATTTTAAGTTACAGGGATATTCCTCTCTTCCACAGATACATATGAGCCACTTCTTTTTTTTAAAATTTTTTATACATTTATTTATTTTATTTTTGAGAGGGAGACAGAGACAGAGCACAAGTTGGGGAGGGGCAGAGAGAGAGGGAGACACAGAATCCGAAGCGGGCTCCAGGCTCTGAGCTGTCAGCACAGAGCCCCACGCGGGGCTCGAACTCACAAACCATGAGATCATGACCTGAGCCGAAGTCGGACGCTCAACCGACTGAGCCACCCAGGCGCCCCTATACAAGCCACTTCTGAACCCACTGGCAGTTCCTCTGCACTCCAGAAAACAAAGAACCCCAAAGCAAAAACTAAACAAGAAAGTAAGTTATCGCGAAAAGGGAATTTTTGATTACTCATGCTATGAAGGTGGGAAACTGAAAATCAGTTATAGATACATATTTATTTGCCTCTTCAATCAGAGGTCCTGGATTTATTTTCTTCCCATTATTGATGTAGACATACCCAAACTACTGAAATCCTTTGGAATCTGTCTACCTTAAAAAGACCATTTCCTACTAAAATAGCAAGATATACTAAGTACATCTGAAAACACGAGGATATTCTGACTACACACATTTTAAAAGAGGCTACTTTTAACTTTTTAGAAAATATTACCACTACTCTATCCCTGAGAACTAACCAGTAGACTGTAAAAAGCAATGCTCCAAACTTAGAAAACTGAGTTACTTTTTTTTTTTTTTTAACGTTTATTCATTTTTGAGAGACAGAGAGAGACAGGGCATGAGCGGGGAAGGGGCAGAGAGAGAGACACACACAGAATCTGAAACAGGCTCCAGGCTCTGAGCTGTCAGCACAGAGCCTGATGCGGGGCTCGAACTCACGGACCATGAGATCACAACCTGAGCTGAAGTCAGATGCTTAACCGACTGAGCCACGCAGGTGCCCCTCTGAGTTACTTTTTAATTCTGTTATTAAACCCCACTTTCTTTCAGTAACTGGTACTTTCCCTTCTGGCTATCACAGCTAATGAACAATGTAAAACAAAGTTTTTTTTTAAAGCTTATATACAGCTGCAACATTATTCAGAGCCGACCAGCATATGGTTCTGATGAGACTGGCTAGTGCTGATTCCCAACAGGGGCTAGGTAACAGAGTTCTTCCACACGCTAGTCTAACTAAGCCTTCTTACAACACGCACATCCTGTAAAACCGGGATGGAACAGTATCTTCCCTCACGCTCTTCACACAAGGCTTAGAATGTGGGAAAATAATAAATGCCATTAATATTATTGTTTCCTTTGCCATACACACCATCACGAAAAATATAGGCTGGATCAAAACAAATCCATCCCTGCCTAGAAGAAACACAACTAGAAGAATTTACGGAGGGTGCCTTCGTACACTGCAACAGCGGCTGCTACCCACCGAGCGCTGACCGGGAACCAAGCATTTCACTCCTCTTATTTCATGGCAATACCATAAGCCAACTTAAGCACTGACGTTCAAAACTCACAACCCATAACACACTTTGTTTCAGATCTTGTTGTTTGCTGTCTTCTGTTTCTTTCCTTCATGCTTTTAGAAGAAGTGCTTGGCTACCTGATGTGACTTCTCCCACTTCTCATGACAATCCAGGTGCCTTGATTAAGGGAAAAATAGTTTCTATTTTCTTCTCAGGTTCCCCTCTCCGAACAGGCATAAAGGAAGATGGCCAGAAAAATTAGGCAAGTATGAAATACTTTAAAAAATGCGTGTCGTTCTTCTTGTGTGGGGTTGTTAAATTCAAACACAGTATTTGATGTTCCCAAATACTGTTTAGATTTCTGCCGTAATTTGTCCTCTTGAACGATTAATAACATCCTTTTCTGCCATTCCCTGAAGCCGGTATGATCTTGTTCGATGACACTTAGTTTATCTTTTGAAATGGACGGGAGAAGAGACAACTGCTGGGAGCTGGAGCCATGGCAGGCCACGGTTTTAGCTCTCTCTCCTGTACGCTCTCAAAGCCCTTGATTGAAGGGACTGACACACAAATTTTGGTGTTTTTTCACTGGCTTCCAGGCATGGATTGTGTACCAGGAGTAAACAAGGACAGAAAACTGGAGCATGCTGCCTCGTTTATTGCCTACAAAACCTTAGAAATATTCCTCAAAGACAGGTGAATACTACTTTTGTTTAAAAGAACCACTATGCACATTATAATCTTTAAAAGCTGTTGTGTGCACTGAGTAATCTTAGGTGTATATAATTATGATTCCTAGAGAAATAAACTCGCCTCTGAAATGAACAAAAATTTTGCTACAACAAGCACTGCACAGAAGCTATTACAATATTCCAATTACAGCTTCAAAATAAATAAGCATTAGATTTTAGATTCCTGCTTTCCAGCACTAGTCTTATAACCAGAACCAAATGTACCACTCGTATACAACCAAGCTGCAAACCTAAACCGTGTAAAACTTAAGTTCTTAACTATCTTGGAAAAGTGAATTATCATTTCCAGAAGTTTTAAATGGATCTTGGCTTACTGGGTGTTTTACTAAACTATCATTTTGTGGTCCCACTAAGAGCACATGAAGGGAAGGAATCTAGTTTGGCCATGAAATCCTTTTCCCCATTAGGTATCAGCTTCTTGACAGGGTGGTATGATACCAGTACTTTTCAGTTCATTACATGTTGAGCTGGAAATGCTAAAAAAAACGCTTGAAGGGATTAGGTGAATGACTTCAATGCATTCCAATAGACAAGCTTACCTGCGCACTATGAAACTTTAAGGTCCTAAAAATGACAATACACTAAACTTCAGGATAGAAAAACAATGCAACACTACATTTGAGCCAGCAGATGTCTCTCTGTAACCCATGACACCAACCCAAAAGATAACAGGGTAGAGAAGACTCCCGCATTACTAGACTTCTGTGATCCCTGGACCGTGCAAGGGCATGAATTGTGAGATCAGACCATCAGAAAAGTAAGGTTTCTGAAAAACTGCATATGGGGATATAAGCAAATACAGGAATTAATGAAAAATAAGTGTTACTTTTTGAAAATTACATTTAATATGCGAGACCTAATAGTACATAGGAATCTGTTTCATTCAAAATGGTAAAATGAGGGGTGCCTGGCTGGCTCTGTCGGTGGACTGTGCGACTCTTGATCTCGGTCGGGGTTGTTGAATTCAAGCTCCATGTAGAGATTACTTAAAAATAAGATTTTTTAAAAAGTGGTAAAATGATTCTTGGCTATCGGTCAGGAGAGGAAAGTCAAAGTTCAAACAGAAAGAAAGCTGAGAAGTGAGGAGCATGTGGAATAGAAACAGAAGCTTAGTTACAAAAGGAAAGAGAAGGTTTGCACAGAAGGAATGAAAATAAGGCAAGTCTGAAGGAGTGGGTAGGGGTAAAAGAGACCTGTGCACATTACTACAGAATATGGCCAGGAAGAAAGCATGTACCCCTGCCACCACCTAAAAATACTGCAAGCCTGTCAGAGTACAACTGACCAGCAGTTGTAGGTTATGCAAAGCATTAAAGAGAAAAGACGTGAGAAAAAAGAGGAAAAAAAAGGGATCAAATACAACAGACTAGGACATTCTATCACAATTCACAAACAGCGAAGGTATGACTTCGGGAAACCGTACAGCCACGTGCACGAAGGTGTGCATTGGCTCCTGGTGCAGCACGTGGTCCCTTCCTGGGGGCTTCCAACATAAAGGTCTGAAAGCCACGGACATACCGAGTGCCCCACCAGCGCCCAGCTCTCACAAGTAAACAATGTCATCGGGAACATCTCCAAACAGAAGAGTTAATTTCCAAAGGTAATATCCAAAAATCGCAGAAGGGAGACATGACAAAACATAAAACAACAGAATATTTAGAGTAAACGACAAGGCGTCGGGGTGGCTCAGTTGGTTAAGCATCCGACTTGGGCTCAGGTCATGATCTCACAGTTCGTGAGTTTGGAGCCCCGCATCGGGCTCTGTGCTGACAGCTCGGGGACTGGAGCCTGTTTCGGATTCTGTGTCTCCCTCTCTCTCTGCCCCTCCCCCACTCACGTTCTGTCTCTCTCTCTCTCTCAAAAATAAATAAGCATTAAAAATTAAAAAAAAAAAAAGAATAAACTACAGAAATTGTAAAACAGAAGCTGGGGCAGGGGGAGAGGAGGTGCAATATGAATGCCATCTAGAGAAATGTCTAGCTCTACCTAATCAGACTGTGGGCCCCACTCCCAGCGTTTCCTCCCTGTCCTGAACGGAGCTGACCTATTGAGGAGCCGGGGGAACAGAGGAGCTGAAATGAGAGGGAAGGTGGGATTCTAGAGCACCAGGACACCCACGTCTCCCGACAGCGAGGCAAGAAGGCAGGAACTGTGCAGACCCAGAGAGGTAGGCACAGGGGCCAAGGAAGGGGACAGTTCAAATTTCGTGATCTCATTCCCCAAACGGTAAGGAATTACTTCAAGAATTTTTTAAAAGTTTGTTTTGTTTCAAAAAGTGAAATGGACCTGACGCTTAATAGGTCATCCATCATGAATGAATGCTCAAATTCAAAAATGGATGAGTGTGCAAACACTTTGGGTGTTCAAAGATTAAGAAGACCGTAAGTTTCTCAGGCCAGCATGACAGGTCACACAGAGACCATGTCAGAATTTACCAATGATTAAAAAAAAGAATTTACCAACGATGTTCTCAGTTGCTTTAGGAGCAAAGGCTTGCTTTTGTGGGGTACTTTCTTGGCTGCACAACTGGTTTGTTTTGGGCTCAGTTACATTCGAAAGAATTTCATAAGAGCAAATACTTACATACAGTATTTACTATGCACTGGGTACTCTACCAAGGACTTCACAAATACTAATTCATTGAGCTAATGTATACACACACCCTGCTATTTTCAGTTATCTACCTGTTCAGTGGCTCACTTTGCTCCATCTAAAAGTACCTCTGTTTCTTCCATTTTTGCCCTGCAAAAGATGAGGAAAATACAGTCAGCCATAAATGTGCACACGTGTTTTATACCATTCTTTGACATCTTCTGAACTCAGGAGCTCCAAAAGGGCTTCATTAAACCTTAGACAATTATTTCAGCTGCCCAACTTCCCAGAGTTCCTAGGTAGAGCCCTTCAGACAAGTATCACCGGATGCCTCGATAACAGATGATTTGAAAAACAAAAACTTTAAGTTTCATAGGAAATCAACGTGCCATAATAAAAAGTTAGGTGCACAGAGAAACAATTTAGAACAAGGTTCTCCTTGACTCTGAATCTTTCTACATTTAATATGCCTTTTAGACAATCAAATTCTATAGTTCTTTTTTTGTAGGTGGGCAGCACCTTCCCACACTGGGTGGAATAATTGCTAAAGACAGAAACAATTCGTGGATATGACTATCTTGGGCTTACTTAAATTTTTTAAAAAGGACAATGGAAAAGCATTGATCAAAATAGACGATACTGCCAGGGAAAGGTAGCTGTTCAGAGAGTCTCCACAGGGTGACGTTCACCTCGGAGAATTCAGGACTGACAGGTAATTCAGGACTGTCTGTCAAATTTCTTGGCTCCAAAAGTCTATCTCAGTGAGGTTCCAGAAATGATTACGTTTATCAGTACTGATACATGCTAAGAAAGCTCAGAAGAGACTGATACATAAAGCTATACTGCCTTTATATTCATTTACAATGAAAAGCGTAATTGCCAGACATCTGGACACCTGCTCCGTCCAGCTTGACCAACGTATTCACATTTCTTTAGTCAACAAGTATTTCCTGAAATCCCAGGGATAGGCACCTTACAGGCAGGTTAAGATCAAGCCAAACGAACAGAAGATTGTTCAGTGAGCAAATGAGAGCAATCACAATCTCGATGCCGCTGGCCTCCAACATTCTCCCTCCAGACAAGTGTTCCGAGCTCCTGTGCCACCACCATCCTCGCCCTATCATCCTTCTCCTGGAGAAACGCAGGATACTTGCAGGTATTTGCCCAGCTTCCACTCTCTCCCTTTTCCAGTCCACGATCCACCCTGTGTACAGAGTATACCTTCAAAGACAGAAAATAGGTCATGGCTCAGCCTTACTTAAACCCCTTTAGGGCTGTACACTGAGCTCATGATAAAGACCCGAAAGTGCACCCCAAAGCCTCGCCTGTCCCTGGCTGACCTGCCCGGCCTCCTCCAGCACCACTGTCCCCGTCATCCTCAGCCACTTCAGCCATGCTGGTCTCCTTTCGATCTCTCCAATACATAAAAACCCTCAACACCTCGGAGATTTTGCACACCTCATCTCCTCTGCCTGGAAATTAAGGCACAATATTCTGCCCCTCCCCCGCCCCCTTGCCAAAGCACACACATGCCTAGTAACCTGCGAGTCTGGGCTCGAATGTGACCTGACCCCCAAGACTGGGACAAATGCCCCTATTTTAAGCTCCCATAGCACCGTGATTTTCTCCTTCATAGCATTTATCACAGTTTATAATTACACAGTGACGTGATTTTGTTTATTCCTCTCATTAGAGTATGAGAAGCTCCATGCGGGTGGATCCTGTGCTCATTTTATTAGCACATTCCACAAGCATGGACATTCAAGAGATATTTTATCGAAGGAAGGATGGCTTTGGGCCGTTAGAAGCTGTTGCATCCATCACCGAAACAGGAACCATTCTGTCAGGTAGACCATACGGCTTCCCCGTTTGGGTTCCGTCCTCCCCAGATGTCCTCCTACCCCCGTGATGATGACAGTCATATGGGCACTGTCTACATTCACTTCTGTAACATCACGGTTTCCTAGACTTCCATGGCCACAATAAATCTTAAGATACTAGAAGAGAAATAGCACGAAGTTCAAGATACGTTTGGGTAGCAACTCTGTGCAGAGGACTTGTGGCAGCGAGTTACTAAGAAACGCTGTAAACAAAAAGGAAAACATAAACTGTGGCCAAAGGAAGCCCCTGATGAGACAGCACTGGCAAACAAATGTACATACACACCCGCGTGCACACAAACACCCAAAGCCTAATCCCCGGAGTGAGGGGACACGAGAGACTGAGTGGGATAAGGCACAAGCAAAGGGCCCATGCAAGAAAGTGTGACGACTCCTGACCGAGGCCCCAGACACTGCTCCTCCCTCCTATTCCCCAGGTGCCGGCACACAGGGGACCTGGATGGCGCTGGGTTATTCTCCCATTTGCCTTACAAATCAACAATTAGCTGCCATTTCCTAACTCACTGTGTAGAATGCTTTCAATGGCTCACAGCTGTGGTTAATATTTTAAAGATGTTCTCCTAACGTTTTAGCCCTCTTACGTGACGTGAATGAGAACAGAACTGGGAGCAAGAAGTCCCACAATGCCCTCGGATCTAAATTCATGTCTAGTCAGGGAGCTGGAAAGGGGCAACTTCACTCATTCAAACCACAAACACAATGCACCTTGAATAAGCCAGGCATCATTTTAAGTGCTGTGAACACAAGACGAACAAGACAAAATCCCTTCTTCTCAACGAAGTAATATTCTAGAAGGAGACAAACAATGAACACATATATTAGTCAAAAAAAGCCTCGCTGAGAAACTGACATATGAACAAAGACCTAAAGAAAGTTTGGGATACAGTTATGTAAATATATGGAGAAAGACAGTTCCGGACAGAGGGATCAGTAAGTGCAAAGGCCCTGAGGCAGAAGTGTGGCCTGTCTAACTGGGCTATGCAAGGGAGATGGTAATAGGATATGGGGTCAGAGAGGTAAGCGATGGGCCTCTTAGGACACTATGAGGCCTTTGGGTTTTCTTCTGAGAGCCCCGGAAGCCAACTGTTTTGGGCAGAGGCAAATATGCTCTGGCTGGGCTGAGAACAGACTGAAGAGAGAGCAAGACCAGTTAGTTAGTGGGCTACAGAAATAACCCAGGCCAGACAGTACAGCTGCTACAACTAGAGTACAGCCGTGGACGGGCTTCTAACAAGTTGATGGGTTCTTCATGGCGCTTGAAGGAAATGCCCTGGGATTAACCCTAACTCCCTTAACTTGACTGATTCTAGTAGTCTTAATCCTTTTATCGATAACAGGGTTTTGGGGTTTTTTTGGTCTTAATTCTTACTTTTATAAAAGAAAACTTAGTGGATTGTTATCTATAGAGAAGTAACATATGATCATCACAGAGAGTGGAAAAAACCAACACACAAAAAAATCTTTGCATCACAGTGTGGAAGAATTACAAACAGATATAGTTTTAAAATCAGACTTAGATCAATATAATCTAACCCTGACATTTGTCAGGTGTATCAGTTTGAGTTCAAACCAGAAAAAAAAACGCTTGGCACATCACTAAAGAATGTGCAGATTTTCTTTCTTGCAAATTTTCTCCCTGAGAAACCCATGATAATAACGTGATGTGGAAAAAAAAAAAAATTAAGTGCTCTTTTTATTCTCTGCTCTACGGTTAATGTGGGGGGAGGGGGTGGGGGGAGGAGAGCGTGGCTTCACTGTTGTCGCGGAAACCATTCTGCCCCAGGGCAAGGAAGCAACTCTTCACTTGCTATCAGCAAGCCAGGGGCGGTCATCTGTGTCCTAAACAAACCCCTGTCTTTCCCTAAACAGAATGCTGCTGTTTAGTCAAACAGGATCAGTGGGCCTGGTCTCTAGCTGCAAACAAAATTAAACTTTGATTGTCAGCATTTAATACCCATAGTTGATACGCCGCATTTGTTCAGCATTTCTCCAAGTGTGCTAAGACGGGTACATTGCTCATGGTCTGTCAATCGACTACGGTCACTGCCTCCTAAAGCCGTGTTTTTTCCAAAACTTCAAGGTCCCCAGGAATCACAGGTACCCTGCAAAATGCAGGTTCTGACTTGGTACCTCTGGGTTGGGGCTTGAAAGTCGGCATTTCTAGAAGGCTCTCTGGTGAAGCTGATGCTGCTGGCCAGTGGACCACAATCCGAGTACACAGCAGAGTGTTATTGTCCTGTCTCCTTCCCCTCTCCCTTCTATTCCCTTTGAAGTACGAGGGGCAGAGACTGAAACATCGGCATTTAAGACTGTTTCACTCTGTGTCGAAAATAAGCATCTGCCCTCCGTGGTACAGGATAATTAAATCCCAGCAACATCCCAGTCTTTTCTGGGGCCTCCTTGGCTAACAGATTCAATCTGAAATTCCCACTTGACCAAACACATAAGGTTGTCTTTCTCTTCTCCCTTTTCTTCACTCATCCCCTCCCCATGGGGAAGAATGGTCCCCAAAAAGGACCATTGCTATAGGTAAGCTCCCAGCTTCAGCATGAGGTGAGGGTGTGAAAGAACCGAAGTCACTCAACATTTTCCATCTCCTCCTTTTTTTGCAAAGAAGCTAAGCCATAGGTAACTGTGGTATGGCTGGGAAGGCTGGGAAAGCATGCCATGTTTATCAAGAGGGAAAGTGGATGACCAACTGATTGCTTCAGGCACCAGCACTACTGGCTTCTATCAACAATCAGCCCTAGAGAGCCCTTCATTGGAGCCAAGCCCTACCCTGTCAAGCAGATGGGTCCCATATTACACACATGGCCAAATCTCTCCTTCAGAATATAGCTGGTATTTTCTAATTGCAGGTTATTTGTGTGAAAATGTAACCTGAGCTATGGCATACCTCTCTCAGCCCTCAGCCCTGTGCTAATATTTTAGTTCATCCTCAATAATTTTTATCACCATTTCACAGGTATGTATTTGTTAGTTTGCTTCTAAAGCAGAAGATAAAAGTGGTGAGATGCGGGGCGGCGGGGGGGGGGGGGGGGGGGGGGGGAGGCGGGGAGATCCCAGCCCATGTGTGAGAAAGGCCTGCTTGTTGTTTCTGTGGAGCCCTAAGATGACCAAAAGGAAATCAGGTGGCGGAAAGAGGAGACTGTAAGGACGCAGACGAGAGGCCAGACCCACAATCCCTGACTGCTTCCTTGCTCAGGGATCCTGTAAAACCACAGGGGGAGGAACCCGGCAGAAAGGTGCCAAATGACAAAAGGGTGTAGCGGCCGACACTGTTCTGGGAGATGTAGATCAATGCAGGAGATCATAATCACTTGTTCGCAGACTCTGAAAGAACCAACTAGAATTACTGCTGGCTTATGTTAAAGAAACAGACTATTAACCAAAACCTATTTATATATTTTTTAAGTTTTTTATTCATTTACTTTGAGAGAGAGAGAGCACAAGCAGGGGAGGAGTGGAGAGAGAGAGGGAGACAGAGAATCCCAAGCACGTTCCGCAATGCCAGCGCAGAGCATGATGTGGGGCTCAAACTCATGAACTGTGAGATCGTGACCTGAGCTGAAACCAAGAGTCAGACACTCAACCAACTGAACCACCAAGGCTCCCCAACCAAAACCTATTTAAAAGGATAAATGAAGGTAGCAGACACAGCGTGGGGCAAGACTTAAAGAAGCGAAACATCACCTACACATAAAGCCATGTGGCAAAGAGTGGACAGGTTCATTCTGTGCTGGCTCCTGAGGTTCTAACCCAACGGTAAAATAGAAAAGGGGACAAATTCGGCACAATATAAGGTAAAACTTTCTAACACAATACACTTCCTCAGTCACAGCACCTTTTTTGTGTTTTGTTCTGTTGTTGTTTGCCAAGTAGTGAGCTCCCATCATCACTGAGCCAGTCTCTTTCTGCCGCCCTGCCCCTCCCAGGTATCACTCGTCACAACGGAGCCAGGCTGCACGCCGGTCCCCAAACACGGTTTCACGACGCTGGGCATCACAAGCGCTGTGCCTAGAATGGCACATTCTTCGTTCCCAGGCCACCTCTTCGGTCTGGAGACTTTAGCTTCCACATAACCTCTGAGTCCCGTGAGGTCTCTCTTCTGAGAGCAGGTCCAGAGCCCGCCCCTTGTGCAGAGAGCATCACACACCAGCCCGTGCAAACTCACTCTGCTCTACACACTCTCTACAGTGAGGCCTCCGAGGGCAGCATCCTGGCTACTTACCTGTGTCTCTGCAATGCCAACCACAGTGACCTGGACCCAGTATAAGATGAAAAGTGGAGGGAGGGAGAGAAGGAGGAAGAGAATGGGAGGGAAGTGAAGAGAGGGGATCTGATGCCTAAATTATTATCTGTTATGTTTATCATAGAGGGACTTCTGGTACTGAGAGGAAGGTAGTCTGAATGAAAACCTACCCTATGTAGAGAGACAGAAAGTACTGCAACATTCATTAAGGTATATCATTTCATGCATATTTTAATCTAATTATTGTTTAATCTAGTAATTGCTTAGAAACAATCCCCAAATTTTGCTTTTGCTTGTGCATATAAATACCCATATATACTTATTATTTAATAATACAAATGGTTTTCCCTATTAATTTGTACACAAGAAACGATCTTTCATAGTTACTGGGAAACTTGCAGAAAATATGCCCATGGCATTTCCCTAAAGTTTGGAGTAAGTATATCATTAAAGCAGGTACGGAGGCCACTACTGGTAAAACACCTTGGCAATACTTTATATTTATGAAGTGGGTTCGAGCCCCGCCTTGGGCTCTGTGCTGACAGCTCAGAGCCCGGAGCCAGCTTTGGATTCTGTCTCCTTCTCTCCCTGCCCTTTCCCCACTTGTGTTCTCCACCTCTCCCTCTGTCTCTCTCTCAAAACTAATTAAAAAAAAATATTTATGAGCCTTTGTGCTAAAACTCTGCATACCAGAAATGCCAATGGTGTCACCAAACTTTCCCGAAATTCATGCAAACCTTTACCCTAATTACTAATTAATACCAATAAAGGGAATTACATTTCACCTCTTGTTCTTGTTTTCTTAAGAATCTTCACCCAAGTTAATCTGCTTCTTATCGGACCACTGGCAACACTCAAATCATGACAAGTACATGCTCTGTGGTCACTTAGATGGAGGGCCATTCTGATTGGGATTTCTCAGGGGAGGGACAGACAGGTGAATAAACCGGGCAACTGCGGAACCATCGCTAATAATGGTAATTATTATTTGGAAGGATTTCCACAGACCTCACCACACCTTTCTGAAAGAAGAGTTGACAGGTGAACCCACACCTGAAACCAGAAAACTGTCCCACAAAGCCTGGTCCCGCATCAGCACTGGTGGCCCGGACTGAGTGCCTTCTCCCCTCTCCCCACTTCCTGCTCACAGGGGACTGTAAACACATCCCCACCCTTACCTCCCCGACAGCCTTCGCCCAGTAGTCCGTATCCTGTGGAGCTGCCCTGGGCTCTGTGGGTGCCACACACACAATCCAATCCGGTGGCTCTGGGACAAGGCCTGAGGAAGCCACTTCAGCCACCTCCTAGCGGGTGGTGGGGCCATTTGCATATGAACTGTCACCCCCTTTCCTTATTCTAGCAGGAAGCAGGGTGGACCTTCTCCATAATGAGAACTTTAGAGTCTAGGAGTTAGTGAAGGTCTTTAGTTCACTTCAGGAGGTTTAAAAAATAGCTTTAAAAGAGATATTTCAGAGACGTTAGCAGAAGTTTTCTGGCCTCACATCAAGTCACACAATCAGATAAGCTTCTTTCAGCACCTCTTTAAAACAAAAAAATATCCTAGATTTGGAAAATGGAAATGAGCAGGAAGGCACAGCACACTGTCCAGATGCAGATTTTATCGTGCTGACTTCTTTTTATCCGACAGGTTTTACAGTGGCGGTTAAGAGGTGGCCTGTGCCGACTGATCCAGAACACGGGCCTGTTTCAGGGCCCAACGCCGAGGCAGAGCCCCGAACCCAGCAACCCCCGACCAGCCAGCATGCTGAGCAACAGGATGTCTGGTGGTTACTCTTGATCTGCGGCTGTTTGTAGACAGGGTGTAATTTTCAAAACAATTTTTCATTTTTAATTTTGCCAGTTCTTCCTTATAGTCGAGCAAACTAGAGGGGATATAAAGTGGCAAAATTCCAAAGGAGTTTCTGCTGCTTCTACGAGTCTTCGGCCAGCCAGGAGGGCGAAGGATGCTTCTCCTGATGTGGGCTCATCTGGAGTCCGACTACAGGGCAAAGGCCCCCAAATACCAGTCCCCCATGTTGAAGCCCGTTAGGTTATTAGAAAAAAATTGACCCAGTACCTACCTATCCCTACCATAAGCCTGCATTCCACCATCTGAGAAGGAAACAGAGGAAAAGGAAGGACGCATTCCTGGGAGCTCTCCACGTCCCGCATGGCTTCCTATTCACCGGATGGGCAAGGAGTGATCACATAGGCTCAGAAAGGTCACATGACTTTCTAAGCTTCGCTCTGCCCAAAGAGATTTCCCCGGGTCTGAGAAGCCCTCCTTCCACCTCATCCCAGACTGCCTCCCTCAGGACAGGGACTGGTACACACCGGTTCTCAGGCTCAGAAAAGAGCATACCTGCTCTAACGAGAGGACTTCACTAGGACAATGGACCAAAAAGAAAAACAAAACAAGCCAGGAACCAGTACCCGAGGGTCACACAGACCACAGGTCTCAACATGGCACATTTCCGAGGAGCCCTCACCCGTCTCCCCAGGACGCAGACAGCAGGTGTCCCCCAGACACTCCCGGAAGGCAGGAGCACCTGTGACTCGTCCCAGTGCAAAGGCAGGGGCGGAGTTCTCTATCCCTGGCTACAAGAACCAACAGAAAATTCCAGGGCACTTCCGGGAGGGCCCTGCCGCAGACCCTAAAACTGGGGAACCATGCAGGGACCCCTACAGTCCATCATCAGACACCGTATGTTATCTCCCTGGGCTTGGGAGAAATTTGCACAAGTGCAATACCAAGGGGCAAATACAAAGCCAAACTAGAGAAAATGCACAAGCAGGGATGGGGGGAGTGTTCCCCTGGAGCTGGGGAGAGAGAAAATGAGAAAGGAAAATATTTGTTTCTCTATTTCTTCAACTGAGGTTGAAAAGAAATGACCAGGAAGCATTGGTAAGCAAAGGGAGAAGGATGACCCCGGTCTCCAGCAGGAACAGAGAGTTCACATAAGCCTGGGTGTGGACTTGCTTCCACTCCCGCCCACCCACGGTTCCTGGGGCAAACAAATTCTTGGCTGAGCAGGTATGTGTGGGAGGCCTGATTTATTTTCCAACCATTAGAACTTTGCCCAGAACTACTTAATCAGAAAATTTCAAGGTCATACATTCAAATATGATGTTACAGCCTTACAAAACAAGTTAACTCAGGGGTCTGTGGAGCAGGAGTGTGGGGGGTGCGAAGAGGGGAAAGAAGGAATTACTCATCACCTAATTATGCACTCTTCCTCTATAGTTACTCTATATTCTCAGAAAATGGGCAAACTGGAAAAACACATGGCTGAAAGAAATAATAGCTAATTTAACCTAATGCTGTTACTCTACGGCAGGCACAATTCTAAATGCTCTTTCTATACTAACTTATTTGACCCTCAGCAATCCTTTGAGGTGAGTAATTACCATTATCATCCGTATTTCCAGATGCACAGAGGGGCTGGATGGCTCACCCAGCCACCAAGAGCCGGGCTATGCACCCGCGGGCTCTGTGCACCTGCCACCGTGCTACACCCCCTCTCTCCACGCTCTGCAATCCTGCCCCTCAGAAAGAGCTCTTTGCCATGAGGGACTATCTAACTGATTTCCCTCCTGCTGTAGAGTTGTCTTTAGGCTACTTTGCTGAGAGGAATATTACCAGAGCCAGTCTCCACCTTAAAGTACAGATAGGACAGTACCAATCCTGCTGCCTAAGAAGCCGTATAAGCTGGAAAAGACCCAAGGCTCAAACCACAATTCCCCTCACACGCCTCCTGATTAGAAGTAGTTTGAGGCGAAGCTTTGATCCTTGTTAAAATGTAAACGCTCTGGGATGTGTACACTTTATGCTGTTATCAGTTTGTGGGAAAAGTTGCATTGTTATCTTCTTAAATGCAGTTCAGCGATAAGAACTTTAGGTGGTTTCCAGGCACCCACTTCACCCTCCAGTGCTGACTTGTTCACTGCTGGGTGCCTAGAACTCACCAAGACCTACACATATATAGGTGCTCAATATGCCAGCGTGGGCGAATAGCTGGATGAATGAATGGCTAGAACTCTTGCAGAGGCCAGGTTTAGGGTACATTTATGATGCATGGAGGTATTAAAGGGGCAACCAAGTTGGGCAAAGTATCACTGGAAAGGTCTAAATCTGAACAAGTGAATCACTGTCTGACAGTGATAACTTTGAAGGAAACTTGAGGCATGTGTAAATGTATGAAAATGATCCTTTTTTCAGATTATGAATGGATTCTACTTTTGAATGCGCATACAGCTAATTTACTAGTGAAGAAGGTTATCTGTGTAAGAGAATAGTGACATGTACATTATTTTTGCCTAAAATCATACTCTCCAAAAAGGTGAACTGCCCTACAACATCATTTCTTCTCCCTCATAATTCTCATACCCAAGGCCTAAACATCCTCAAAGGCCTTGTCAGATGTCTTCTCTTCCAGGAAGCCTTCCCTGATTTTCTGGCCAGAAGAGATCACTTCCCCATTTGTACTCAACAGTACTCTATTCTTTGTGTACACAAATCCACTTTCTCAACTGTGGTATTTTTCTCATCTGCAACTACCTAGCTGTCCCCAACTTTATCTGTGTATTCTGCAGAAAATCAAGGATCTTCCTCAACATGAATCAGTCAATATTAGATCCATGTTTTCAAAAAGAGCACTCCCGTGGAGGTGCTCCGAGGACACCACCCTCTGTTCCTAATGTTCGAATGTATTTTATATTTTTTCAAAGCTGTAGTTGTTTTAAATGACACTGAAATGGCTTATATACAAACTCGTCACCCACTGCAGATACACAGGTCATGCCTCATGACCCTGGCTGGGGGACCTCTATGTGCACACGTGGGCTTCTTGTAAGTGTGACACTGGTAAGGGAAGTTGTAGGCCTGCCTCAGTCTTAGGAAAAACACCAGTATGCACAGTCCGCTCTCATGAAGTTGTTCAAGTAAGCACACACACACAAAAACACGCCCAAGTGTGGGCTTCCATTAAATGCCAGGCGAGGCTCAGGGGCACGTATACGGCCTTGCTTTCATCACAGTAAAAAGTCCTTTGTGATAATATCCTATTTGAGAGAGAATAAATATTTATTCTAGGAGTTAGATGTTTCCTGTATGACTTTAGATTTATGATAAGGAATGAGAGCAATTGTTTCCATAGGTTTCATTACAGGGTTATAGTTCTGAAACAAATATTCCCTACCTTAGGTTAGGGGAATTGAAAAGTATCCTGGGATTCCACGGCAAGTCATTTAAAAACGAAGCAAACACACACCAAAAAAACCCTGTTGTAATTTGTGAGTAATTATAAGAGCAGATTTCTTAAATATTATGCATTTAAAGCAAAGTATGTAATCTCATGAAACACAGAAGCTGATGTGAATACACAGTTATAACATAGTGATTATCAGCACCTGATTTAAACTTTTTCATTAACAGCCTCATTGTTCTGACTCTTCAGTAAACATTATGAACACAGGGGCACCTGGGAGGCTCAGTCGGCTAAGTGTCCAACTCTTGGTTTTGGCTCCAGTCATGATCTCATGGTTTGTGAGTCTGAGCCCTGAATCGGGCTCCATGTTGACAGCACAGAGCCTGCTTGGGATTCTCTTTGTTTTCCATTCCCCAACTTGGGTGTGCGCGTGCTCTCTCTCTCAAAATAAATACACTTAAAAAAAAATTGTAAGTGTAAATTTCAAAAAAAAAAAAAATTTATACTAGGATCATATGTCGCTTTATCTGTTTTATATGGTAGAGTTTCATAAAAAATTTTATTTGAGCAGGGGATTCCCTGCCCCTCTCCCCAAATTTGAAAACTTCTATGGTGTTTCTCAAATGCCAGTCTATGGAATGGCAGCAGTGGACCTGGATAAGCTTTTCTGACATATGGATTCTTGGGCCCTTTGCTCAATAATTTTCTTCCAACAGGTGTGGAGCACAGATGAGAATCTGGTTCTTAGGAGGGAGCAAAAAAAAAAAAAAAAAAAAAGGAAACTACTGATCTAATCAACATGTCACCATCGTCATAGAATTCTCTGTGAAATGCTTTAGTAAAATCAAGACAAAATACATCAACCACATACCCTTAATATGTGGACTCTTTCAAAACAGGAAACAAAGTCAGTTTAGTATCTGTCCTCTAGTGAGCTCATGCTGGACCTCCTAACACTGCATACTTTTCTAAAGTATTTTATAAATACCTCTTTTTTTTATAAAGGTTTATAAATCACCTCTCTGACTCTATGTTCCACTGGTGAGCCACAGTCAAAGGATCCACTGAGCTTCCGGATTCTCTTGCTTCATTTAAAATTTGGACAAAAGTGGTTTTTCTTCTGTATTTGACCCCTTTCAAATTCGCTGTGATTGTTCAAAGGCGGTCAACATTGGGGCCTTCTGAGGTTACCTGCAAAAGCTCCTTCAACAAACTAGTTGCTCAGAGCCACTAATTTGTAACTGTAGTCACTGGGCACCTCCCTCACTGAGCTGCCCTTCCCCGGGGAACTACGGCAGCCGTGTATACCTTACAGTGTAAAAGTCACTTTTCTGGCTGAAAAAGAGGGGAAGTAAAACGGCAGTTATGCAGAGTCACAGACTGTTTAGATGGAAGGATGCTATGGAGTGCAACCACCCGACGCCAAGGTCTTCAGGTAAGGGAAATACGTTTAACAAATATACGCAAGCTCAAAGAGTCACTGGCAATGTGAGAGCCCAACCACCGTGTTTCCAGGGTTTCGTAACCAAAGATCTCCGCTCACACTGAGATTCTTCCACTCACTAGCCACAGGTGCTTGGTCAGATCCCGTAAGCCACAATTTCCTTCCATGTAAAAATAGGAATACCATTAGAGTTGCTAGATAAATTAAAATAATATTATTATCTAACAATAAATAAAAATGAATTTAATAAATTTATGTATTATTTAAAATTTTAATTATAAATTTATATATAACAAATTTTTAAATTTATATATAAATTTATATATAAATATATAAATATTAAAATTTTAATTACAAATGTATATATAATATATATTATAAATATATATAAATTTATATAATAAATTTATAATTAAAATTTTAAATACATAAATTTATTATTAAATAAATATTTTTTAATAATGAAGATTAATTATGGTCTTCTAGAAGAGCAGCAGACTCCAAGTAAACACACAGTAATATCAGCAATGGTTGTAACTACATACACACACACACACACACACACACACACACACACTTTTTTTTTTGTTTTACCTTTGGTGGTGTTTATAACAAAAAGGGAAATTCTCTGGATGGGTGGACTAACCTGGGGACCTCTGAGTTTTAAAGGTGGAGACCAAAGGAATTAAAGTGCTAGAATCCCCCAAAGCTATGGGTATGAAGGCTGTGGGCTTGTGGGATTGAAAAAGTGAGTTATTCAACCCGTAGGCCTGATTTTCCCCAAACTGGGAGAGGAGAAGGTTAGGGTCCCATGAAGAGCAAAGCCCTGACCCATTTATGCACTTGCCGGAGGCAAGACTTCAGATAAAGATGTTGACACAGTATTTGTGGACACTGTAGTAAACACACGGTTTGGGGTGTTGTACAAAGCCGTGAGGGAAGCAGAGACACTGACGAGCCTCCCTTCTGAGTGACGACAAGGGTCCAGGCCAGGTGCATGAACGGTGGCAACCATGAACAGATGAGGACCGGAAGTCCTGCTCTCGTTCTGGAAAGTGAGGGGTCCCAACCACAACTTGAGAGTGGATTTCCCACATACCCTAAGAAGTGGGAACCCTCACCAGATTTCATTTGATTTAGAAAAATGATTTAGATCAGGCTAGTAACAGCTGAGCTAGAGTGTAAATCCAAGTTTGTCTGGTTCCAAAGCCCTCTCCTATTACCCACATCGCCTTTGTTCAAAGAGTGAGTTCCACTAGTAGTGTCTTCTGAGGTGAAGATTAGTACATAATTTTCCAATTAAAAATATTTTTTCACTGGAAGACAAATTTCTGGGTAGGACTATTTGGATGGGCTACATCTCTGAGGCTGCACTGCTTCCCTCTGCGAAGAGGAAGGTCGGAAGAAAGGATATACTTTGAAAACTGCATAGGAAAAGGCAGGTTGGACTTGAGTACCTCCAGAGACATGTGTAAGCCCAGAATAAGAAACAGAGTTCTGGAGAACTGAACGCACCACAGTGAGGAAGGATGGCCACACCTCTAGGTCCCGTGGCTCACGTGGAGTCTTGGGAGTGCTGGTGAATACACTTTGATCCCATTTTACCAGCTAGCACTTGACAAAAGTTGGCAGACCAGAGTGTCTGGCCCTCTATATACCTTGGCTTTCAAGAAGAATCCGAGACAAGCAAAAGTCTTGTTGATAGCCAGATATGAGGGTTGTGGTTAAGAAATCCCTGAGGGACTAATCAATTCAATTTAAACCAAGAATTTTCTTTTTTCGGGTTACAGCCATTAACAAAGGCCAGATTTATACAAATGACTTAATGCCATATGCCAAAGGAACTAAAAATCGACCCTTGAACAACTTGAGGGTTAACCACCCCCCACACCAAATAGTCAAAAGTCTGTACATAACTTCTGACTCTCCCAAAACTTAACTACTAATAGCCTACTACTGACCGGAAGCCTTATGGATAACAAACACCTATCGTTTAATACGTACTTTGTAGGTTATATGCATTACATACTGTATTCCTAAATAAAGCAAGCTACAGAAAAGAAAATGTTATTAAAAAAATCAGTAGGAAGAGGGGGTTCCGGGCTGGTTCAGTCAGAAGAGCATGTGACTCTTGATCCTGGGGTCTTGGGTTTGAGCCCCACGTTGGGTACAGAGATTACTTAAAAATAAAATCATAAAAAAAAAAAAAAAAGAAAATCATAATACACTTACAGTTCTGTACTGTATTTGTCAGAAAAAAAAATCCACATATAAGTGGATCTGCAAAGTTCAAAGCCAGGTTGTTCCAGGGCCAACTGTAGTTTCAAATTAATACCTATTCCTTAGTTGTGAAATACATGGCTTGAGCATGTGTGATAAGACACTAAAAGGACTTCTGTTTGTCCTGCTGGGGGTCAATGACAGAAGTAAAAAGTCACATACCAGTGTGTATGAGAATTAAGGGGGTTTACCTGAGAGGCCTGGCCAGGATAGGAACCTCAGAAGGGTTAGGTCTACTAAAGCCTTGTTGGTGGACGAGCACTACTGAATCACCCCGAAGCTCAGCAGAAATGTACAACACCCCCGAACTACCGAATCAGAACGTGCACTGTAATAAGTTCCCCAAGATTTGCTTGCACATGTAAGTTTAAGAAGTACTATATGGTGGGGGGTGGGGGTAGGGAGCGCCTGGGTGGCTCAGTCAGTTAACCGTCCGACTTTAGCTCGGGTCATGATCTTGTAGTTCATGAGTTTGAGCCCGACGTTGGGCTCTCTGCTGTCAGCACAGAGCCTGGTCTGGATCCTCTGTCTTCCTTTCTCTCTGCTCCTCTCCCCTCACGCATGCTTGTGCTCACCCTCTCTCTCTCTCTTAAAAATAAATAAACATTAAAAAAATAAAAACGAAATAAAGTACTACACATAAGTAACCTACTTAAGTACAATCAGAAATACTATACTTCAGTACAGTGAGCTTTCTGTTCTCTAACTGTAACCAGATCTTTCTCCTAATCTGTCAGGTCTTTCTCATAAATTAAAATGCTCCTCAGATATTTCAAAGGAAGAGAAAGGCTATGACTCTCCTTGAGAAAATGACCTGACATTCATCAATCTGTACGACTGATTCCACACAAACTATGTCACAGTGGTTTTCCTTCACAGATTTTAATACCAAAGACGCTTTAAGTTTTGATTTCTGATTGTCCTGAAGTGACAACTCCCAGAAATTTAAAAAAAACCTCTTAAACTTAAAAAAAAATTTTCTTTAATTCTCTTTTCTCCCCTGCCACCCTTTCTATTTCTTCTTATCAAGCCATTAATGGTGTATTATAATGAATTCTTAAAATATATTAATGAGGAGTTCTAGATGAATACAACTTGCAAAACAAACATTTCTAACAAAATCTTATCCCTTACTCAATTGCCTCAAGCTCTGTAAATTCATCTTGTTGTTTAGTTTAGATTTCTAAATCTGAGCTTCCTTAGAGCAAAGGACATATACTTCCCTTTCACTGGAGTTGTGAACTATCCTGCGTTGAAAACCTGAATCACTCATTTCATAAAAATAGGAAATGAGCTACTCCTATATGCTAATGTGGCATGTTATCTTAGCAGCTCCCAATGAACCATGGGACTTCTGGTACTCACATCCTGTGTCGTGCCCTCCCACACAACTCTGGGCTGGGCTGATGGGGTGTACATGCAAGCATGACGCAAGCAGAAGCTTGGTAAATATTTGCACAGTGGGGCTTGTCCTCTCAAATATCTACCAATATGCGGCTCTCATATATAGAAGACCAAGCAAGCCAGGGAGAAAGAGATCAAAACCTACCAGATGATCCTATTAAGGTGGTTGGACATGAGCCAAGGTGTCTTGGATATTCCAGCCCCAGCCATCATCTTGTTGCAACCACTCTAGGTCATCAGAGAGACCAGCAGAAGAACCACCCAACTGAGCCCCAGCCAACTCACAGAGTCATGAGCAAATAATTGTGTTAATCCAGTAAGTTTTGGAATGGTTTGTTATGTAATTATAGATGACTCAAAGAACTAGGAAATTTATGTGATCTATCATTTTATTGTTTTTTTAAGTTTATTTATTTTGAGAGAGAGCAAGAGCCTGCTCATGAAAGTGGGGGAGGGGCAGAGACAGAGAGAGAGCTGTGCTATCAGCACAGACTCTGACACATGGCTCAATCTCATGACCGTGAGAGCGTGACCTGAGCCAAAATCAAGAGTTGATGTTCAACCCAGACACCCCTATATCTCCCCCTATATCTGGGTTAGAATGCAAGAGTCTTATGAAAGAAATCTAGGGTGATTTTTTTCTACTTTCTGTTTCTGGCTGACAAAAGATAAGCTCATATACTTAAGAGAATATGTAATAAGTTCAAATGGGGTAAGCAGCTGAAGGTGTCTTTTTCAAAGGATTAAATAAAAGAAAATTAGTCTTTTCTCTATATCAATGTGGGGCTGAAGTACCACCAATGCAAAAGCAACCAGAAGAATATTATGGAAACCGAAGACGCTAAAGTCAGTTTTCAGCACACCAAAGCACTGGCAGAAGCTGAAACAGCAGTCAGGGAAAGTGAGTCTGAGAATGAACTAAAGGTCTGACAAGTGTTGAAGCCTGGAAAACTGTACTCAGATTTCCATTCTAGATCTTCCACAACTGGAAAGATGGAAGAGATGAGGAGGAAGAAGGGAGGTACTACAAGAAAACAGATGTGTTTATCGAGGAGTTCCAAAAGAGAGGAAATATGAATTAGATGGTCTCAGCAGAGAGTGATTCTAATCTACTTGAAATGATGTTTTTCATATTACTAAAGCTCTTTTTACCTATTATCTTTTACCAAATTCACAATAACTTCCAAGGCAGAGAGATTAATGTGGGGAAGAGGAGTTCACAGACTCCTCTGAGAATCCAAAAAAAGGGTAAGGGCTTCAAAAATATGTAACTACATACGTAGTTTCACAGAAGGCCATCTATGGATTCCAGGTTACAAATCTATGTTCTCTAGTGAGATAGGTTCATTTCACTAATGAGCAAACACAAGTATTTAGAAACTGAGTTACCTACAATCATACAGCAAGTAATTGACAGGAACAGCACCATAACCCTAGAGCATACACCTCCAGGCTCTTGTTTCTGACTTTGTTTTACAACCAAAACAGGATTGCGAAGGCTGAGGAAAAATAAATTCTTCCCAATGTCCGATTTAAACAGTCTAAGAAATGGAGGGGCATTTGAAGGTGGGCAAAGAGGGCAAATAGCCAGGAGAGATCACCCCTTCCTGGCTACAGGATCAGTAATGGGGTCGGTGGAACCTCACTGCTGTAACATATACTGGACATCTCCCAACATCAAAGAAGTACCTGAACTCAAATGCAGTTGCTGCTAAACAGACTTCTAAATAGCAACGTGTCACCGGTTTTCTACTCTAAAGTAGACAGGTCTATGAGACGCTCTCTTGCGTCCCTCTCCAGCTCCTCCAGCCCTCCCTGCAGCAGCACAGCCCAGCTGTGGCTGAGGAAAAGCAGAGGGCGAACAACACAACTCAACTGAGCTCAGACCACTCCTAAAATTTTTCCAAGGAGACTGCAGTCACAGTGCCCTTAGGTAAGGACTCGAATACATTCCTATTGTGAGTATGGGTGGTTTTTCCTCATTGTGAAGATTTTCAACCTCTGAGGGGAACAGTTAAACCCGATTCCATTACTTAATGGATTCAGCAGTCTGAGCGGTAGTTCTCTGTGCCAACTGGGATCACTAGTGTTAACTTTATTGACTGTAGACTCTACATTAAGGTCCACACTTGAATTTGGGTGATAACAATACCCAACGGGCATAAAGCATTTGATTTCATTTTTGGATGGTTTAGTATTACAGGCTTCTTTTATCCCCCATCTACTTCAAAGCATTTAGAAAAATCTGTGTATGGAAAGGACTAGGGAGCTATTCTGTATTATATTTTATTTTATCACCATTAAGCTGAAAACCTTCCTGCTGATGTATTTTTACAGGCAGTTACCAAGTTAATTTTCCCCTTCTCCATGCCCATGGGAAAGGCACCCAATACAGTGCTATCAACTACCAAATTTAGAACGCTGGCGAAGTTGCTACCGAACTATTTTATCATTTCCAACATGCCTGGTGGCAACTACCACACTTGGACCAAAAGGAGTAGGTAGGTCATCCGAAAGCCCATATAGGCATGCAAGTTTCTGAGAAAAATACCGGCAGATGAGTAGAGACATGCATCTCCAATCTCAGTCCTTGACCAGGAAGTTCTACTGCACAACAATAGTTTTTGAAGAGACAAATCTTTTAAAGTAGGTATCTTCCTCTCTAGCCTTCAGTAACATTCATTCAAGCCCTACCCATTCTCCTACCTTCTGCACAATTGCCATCTTTTGCATTAACACTTTCCCTAAACCATATCCATCCTTTCTCTGGGAGAAACACATGAACTCCCATGGTACACCCTCTCCACTGCCCCAACAGAACCACAATTCTGCACCCTGTATGGTTTCGTTTCTTCTTTAAGCAACATGAGCACAGGACTTGTGTGGTTTGGTCTCTGAGGGCCTAGCATCTTGCACATGCACACATACACTGTGTGTGTGTGTATGCGCGTGTGTGTGCGTGTTGTGTCCGGGGAGGACATGTGGGTACGCATCTAGAAAACTGCGCATCTACTATGCCCCAAGCACTGTGTTTTACCTACACCACTGCTTTCTATCCCTACAACATCTCTACCAAGCAGTCATTATCACATATACTTTGCAGATTAGGAAATTGAAATTCAGAGCAGTTAAGGCTTGGCCAGAATCGCAGAGTTGAGTTTCAAACCCAGGTCTGACTGATTCTAGGAGCCAATGCACTCATAAAGTTAATATCCAATACGCATTCAATAAGTCAAACAGTGGGCAGCATTTCTGTTCAGGGCACTGTGCTCAGAACTACTGGGGATCAAGATGCTTTCCGTCCAACAGCTGTTAGTAACTATGCTACACAGTAAGAAGTGACAAGGTCAAAAAGCAGGTATGCACAAATGCTCCGGGTGTTCAGAGGAGCCGGAGATCACTTTGCTTTGGAGGTAGGTGGGTGAGTGAAGAGGGGTAGGAATAGAATGAAGACAATCAGAAAGAAGGCGCTGTGTTGCAACTGGGATTTACGCAAGCAGAGACGGTGGTAATAATACGTTAAAGATTAAACTGGGCTCACTCTACCATTCTTCCTAAAGCAGGAAAGTGGACTCCCAAATTACATTCAGGAAGACTGCATCCTTTGAGAGCACAGACAATTCCGTGTACCTGCTCTTTATGCAGTATCCATTCTGGAAACATTTGATATTTACTGTTGGCAGAAAGAATAAGAAAAGAATAGAAGGAATATGGGGTTCGTAGGATTCCTTAGAATATTTAATTAGCTCCCTCACACATTCCACGTACAGCCTAGTTTTACAACGCATATTAATGAACCCTCTTCCAGTCATTAACAGCCTCTCATTAAGTTGTACGTATTCTCCACCCAATCACATCTTCATGTGTACCTCATGTTCACGACAGCCCCAATCACTGTCACAGGAGTTTTCCTCCCAAAATTAAGTGCAAATGTATTTTAATCTATTTATCTGTACATCAAAGGATTTTCCTTTGGAAAAAGTTCTGTATTTAAAAACACATAAAATTGGGGTGCCTGGGTGGCTCAGTCGGTTAAGCACCCAACTTCAGTTCGGGTCATAATCTCGCAGTCCGTGGGTTCAAGCCCTGCATCTGCGTCCGTTCAAGCTGTGCTGACAGCTCGGAGCCTGGAGCTGGCTTCGGATTCTGTGTCTCCCTCTCTCTGCTCCTCCCCCACTTGTGCGAGCGTGCACACTCTCTTTCTCTCACAATAATAAAACACTAAAAAATTACTAACTAAATAGGTAAAAACACGTAAAATTAATGAAAGGGCCCATCCACCTAAAAGGGAAAAGAGGAGCTATCTGCATGCAAAACACCATGATAGAAATATAAAAGCAAACATAACTGTTACAAAAAAATGTCAGATCCGCTCTAAAGGGGAACAAGTGTTCCTCTAATAAAGTGTTAGCAGAGAAAATTAGCCAGCTGTATTATGCCCGAAGCAATGAAAACCTGTTTCCTCCTTTCTTTCTTGTACTTTTGAAAAGACAACATGTCACAGCCAGACTTTTTTTTTTTTTTCATAACAGCATCCATTCTTGTGACAAATGTTTGCCAAGGTGGGGGGTTGGCAAGGGAGGAAGAGGAGGAGGAAAGAGAGGAATAAAAAGGCGAAGAAAACAGAAGTGAGAGGGAACGGTAATACGCCATCTGCTGACAAAAGGAAGAGAAAAAAGAGGAGACATCTGAGAGCACAGCCTTCAGACTAATGTGCTTGAGGAAATGCAACAAATCAGCTTGTCATTCACCTTCACAAAACAACATTTTACTATGAAAATATGTGAAATACACTGTTTCACTTTTGTGTATCTCCTGTCCTGAAAATTACTATTGCTACTTGAATCAAAATAAAGACCACCACCATTCCCCAAGTGCAGAAAGAATTACACCCAAACTATTTTAAGCATCATAGTAGTATCACACTGAATAAAACAGAAATATCCCAATGATACTTCAGTTTACCCAGGCAGAACCAGCTGAGGGATGATTTCTTTGGCTAGAAGCAGTCAGTCATCGAAATTTTAAGTGAACCTGGGACAGAAAAAGACTACAGAATACTGAAGGAGGATCGTTATTTAGAAATACGATGTTGGACACTACTCACCACTGATTACGAGCTGGCCAAACAATGCATCAGTCACTCATTCTACGCTACAAAAAGGCATCAGTGCTTATCAGAAGGAAAAACCTTCAGTGACTGTGAATGAAATCAAACTGATAAATCTCAGGGCTGAGGACAAAGGCAGAGGAAAGGGAAAGAGGGGTTTACTTGCATGCCCATCTTTAAGAAGTTGTTAACACACTGGTTTTCTTTTCTTTTTTTCCATCAACCCAGCCACACCACACATGCACACACATGCACGTGCACCTGTTTCCATTTCTAACACACCCATATATTCCCTTGGGTTGAGAGCTGCTTTACAGGCAGCTTTCTTTAATAATGCAACTTTCGGTATATGGCACTTCTCTTAGCATTTAAGAAGAAAGACTTGTGTATGCAGCACCTGAGGACCAGCTGGGCGCCACAGGACCTAAGTCATTAGTGAACATCACTGTGACTTTAGAAGTGGAGCGTGTGGTACAGAAGTTCTCATTCCACAGCACTTGGGGCTCATTAGTTCACAACACTAGTCCCTGGCATTTAACCTACACTTACCCTGCAATACATTGTTTTCATTGATTTATTTTTACTTTTTTTTCATGTTCATTCATTTTTGAAGGAGAGAAGAGACAGCGTGAGCGGGAGAGGAGCAGAGAGAGGGAGACACAGAATCCAAAGCAGGCTCCAGGCTCTGAACTGTCAGCACAGAGCCCAACATGGGGCTCGAACTCACAAGCTGTGAGATCATGACCCGAGCCCAAGTCAAGACACTTAACCGACTGAGCCACCCAGGCGCCCCTGTTTTCACTGGATTTATTTTGTCTATATACTCCATTGTTTTTGCATTAAACAGAATTTAAGAAAGGTTGATATTTTGTTGCCGAATTAGGCAGTTTTGTGTTTTACTGTGGCCTTAGACTCTTGGTGTGCAATAGCTACAAAGGCGTTCAAGAAAAGCTGACAAAGAACCATATTATAGAGAACATACAATGCCTTTTTAGGTCATGTTGTGGTAACTATGCTACTCCTTGAAGCAATTATGTCAATTTCTAACTGAACTTAATGTTGTGTTACTACAAATGAATGTCAGCTTGAGGGCTGAGAATCCCTAAGATTTTTCCTGTTGAAATTATTTAATTATTGACAACTTTTAAGAATTTGTCCTACAAAGCTTTTTTAGGACAAATAGTCCATGTAAAGTTGGGGCTTATAAGATTTTTTTTATTAAAAAGTTGTTTGTTTCTAATTAAAAAAATATAAAACATCTTGGAGGAAAAAATGAAATGTGGATAGACCCTAAGACATTTTCACAGAAGAAAAATGCACTCAGGGCTTGGTGAGCTATGCAAGTTGCTATAATTTAGAAACTTCTACCTTAAAACACCAGAGTCCACAAACGTGCTCTAATGGAGGACTACAAAGGGTTAGGGGCATGATACCAGGACATGGGTTTACAGAAAAGAGCCTTCATTAGGAGATCATGTATGGTGTGGTGCAGAGGGGCCTGGGTAGCAGTCAGAAAAGCCTGGCTCTTATTCCCAGTCCTACCACCAGCAACCTGGAATGTTCATCCCTGCATCTCTGCTTCATCATCTACAAAAGGAGAGACGCGATGTTCTCTCTGACTCCTTCCTACTCTGTGTTTCTACCAGCCTCGTCAGCTAAGAGAACAAACACACACACAAAACACATATCTGCCGAGTACAGGATTCTAGATGCTTAGGACAATTAAATTATGCATTAACAACAACAACAACAACAAATGGAGGGCTCAGCTCAAACCACTATCCTAACTTTTTAGTATTTACCCATCCCATGGGTATCTTCACATTTTTATACTTATGTCTGCATCAATAAAAGCTAAAGGATGGGGTCTTCCTGAACTTGTCTCTTTAGGTACGTGTTCCAAAGTTTCTCTAGGGGATACACCTAGAAGGACGGTCTGCTCACATTAAACCCATCTACACACCTTCAGACCTGCATTACTCACCCACCACAGCTTCTCGCATTGGAATTTATTCTTAATTCCAATTCCTACTGATTCTGATCCATGTGGAATTTTTTCCTTCCAACTTTACACTCAACCCAGCTTTTACTGTGTGACTTTGCTTCCCCCACTTTTTGATTAGGGATCATTAGGTACTACTCCAGCCATGCTGCCTCAATCCAACCCCAGCCTCAGGAGCTCTTCAGGTAGATGCATGCCAGCTGTGCCTGGTATAGGAGACGGCATTCCCACAGATACCCGTATCTTCCGATTTCAAAGGCCACCACTTGATACTTCAACAAGTATTTATTGAGACCTGGCAAGTACTTGCAGAGTCTGAATATCATTTGATTTCCCTATATAGATTCGATGAGTGCTATTACATTAAAAGGCTTCAATTAACATTACAATTAACCAGCTGTCATGGGAAACCCCTGTGAAGTTTGGTAACATTTCCAGGCAAGAGGATAAAGGAAACAGGTGTGCACAAGACAAGCAGGCAACCTTCCTGTCCCTACCATCCACCCTATTTCAGGTGTAGGCTAGATTTGGGAGATGAAGAGATTTTCTGCATAGCAATGAGGAACATGAACCTTGTTCCATCAGGTATCATCCTGCCTCCTTCTCCCACTTGAGGGGCCACTACTGACAGAGAGTCAGCTATTACTTGTTTTGTCATGGCCCTGGCAACCCATTTGGTCTCTCAAATCATTCAGAATCTTCAGTCTCTGAATCTGTTACTTTATCTGTAAAAGGGAGGTGAAAGATACCCACCTGCCAGCCTTGTTATAAAATTAAGTCAGAATGTATAGAATATACAGGGGGTCCTGGGTGTCTCAGTCAGTTAAACATCCAACTTTGGCTGAGGTCATGATCTCACAGTTCGTAGGTTTGAGCCCTACGTGGGGCTCTGTGCCGACAGCTTGGAGCCTGGAGCCTGCTTCAGATTCTGTGTCTCCCTCTCTCTCTACCCCTCCCCTACTCGAATTGTGTCTCTCTCTCTCAAAAAATAAACACTAAAAAAATTTTTTTTAAAAACCACAATGTATAGAATATACATGCAGTAGGGTTTCCGACCTCTCTCCCTGAATAGGGCTGTAGGACAAAACCAAGAACACAGGCCAAACTCGTCGTAAGGCAGATGTCCACCCGAATAAAAAAGAACCTAATAATAATCAGAGCAATTCAAAGACAGAGGAGCAGTTAAGTAACAAAGTTCAAGCAAGAGTTGTCAGGCCTACTCAATCAAAATGATCTTTCATTAACCTTCTCCCTTCTGACAGAAGAATTACTCCAGTTCAAATGGAGAAAATACTGTGGCTTTATTATTTTTCTCTAAAACTTAAGACTGTAGACAGTGGTTCATATAAAAACATAATACTCAAAATTGGGGCGCCTGGGTTGTTCCATTGGTTAAGCGTCTAACTCTTGATTTCGGCTCTGGTCACGATCTCACGAAAGGTTTGAGATCGAGCCCTGCATTGGGCTCTGTGCTGACAGCATGGAGCCTGCTTGAGGTTCTCTCTCTTCCTCCCTCTCTGCCCCTCCCTTACATGTGCACGAATGTATGCTCGCTCGCTCTCTCTCTCTCAAAATAAACATTTAAAAAAAAGAGAACACTCAAAATTAATGCCACAAAAATTTATGACAGGTGAAATTATGACAATAAATAAAACAAAAAAGAACCTCTTGTATAATAAAAGAATCCAATTTCATATAGCAATTAATGAATAAGGGTCTAATAAGTTCACCATGAAAGAAAGAAAATCTAAATTAAAGCAAAATCATAATGTGGGCCCTAATGATGTCAACCCTCTTGGCCTTAGGAAGAGAAATTTCAAAAATCATTCTTTCCAAACCCTTCACGCCATGAGAAACATGGCGGTTAATGAGCAGCGCCCGATGGGCTCAAGGCGCTGCCGATCTGTAAAGTATGGCGACAGCTGCAGCACTGTCTGTTCAGCTGTTCATTTGTTCTCACTTAGGGGCCACCCAGAAGTAATCCACTTTCCGCATTCTCTTGCAGACAGAGCTTGGTGTAAGTCGTTCTTAGCCACACAAATAAAATGATCGTTCACAGCAGTCCTGATCCGGGTTTTTGGGTTTCCTCTGTGACACTTCTTTTATTGAGCAGCATCCATGCCTCCCCAGGCACTCCCTCTTCTGCTCATTTTTATTCCAATGCCAAACCTTCACAGGCATCAAACGTTCAGTTCTTTTGCTCTTATCCATCCCAATCAGGAGGAAGCACTAAAAAAAAGGCTTGAAAGTAAGGAACTAAGTCCAGTAATTTCCACTAGGAACCAAGTAATGGCACATGAAGAGACCCTGGCCCCATGCTCACTTCCTAGCTGTTTGGGACTCTGGCAAATGACTTAACCTCTTCTGAGGCAGCAAATGAAGAGGCACGATTACATGACCTAAACGGGCCCTTCACGCATTAGAGTTTTGCTGCCATAACTCGATACCAGCAGAGATGCACGACGCTTTCGAGAATATGGACCAGCAAATAGGAGCAAAGAGGATGCCAAGAAGAGTCCCATGTGGTTAGATGCAAATCCTACATTTTCTCAGGAATTCAACCTGCCCAAGCAGCCACTTCCAAGGCCACTGCTAACCGCTTACTGAAAGAATCATGAAGCAGTCTCCACAGGATGCTGTACTAAAAAAAAAAAAAAAAAAAAAGTACAATTTCTATTTTCAAGGAAGTTTCAGAAACTGGGTTAAATCAAGTAGAATAGATTTCTCACCTTAGACTTTTAAAATGCTAAAAGCATGCTGTGAATTTCCAAGAGAGGTATTAGAACACGGCATTTTCCCAGAATTCTTTTTTACACGGCAAATCCTGCAGGTACAGGGTTCCCAGGAATACACTCAAGACACTGCTGTTCTGACCAATTAAGTGTCCACTGTGAGACGTAAAAATGAATGGACTTGAAGCCTCGCCCAGGGCACCACCGGGAGCACCGGCAGCAGGTCAAGGTCCCCCACCTACTGCAGGTTCTGCTGCCAACTCATTGTTTGCACCGCACCTGCTTTACCAGCCTCCCCAGACCTGCTGGTTCGCCCCTGCGCTCCGGGCATCAGCTGCCAGCCTGCCCACTCCACCCTCGCCCCGTACATGGCACACAGCCACCTCGCGTCTCTGTTCTCCTGTCTAAATTGTGCAGAAAGGCTGGCTGTGGAGGCTGCCCCCGTGTGACAATCCGAATAATTCATAACCTTCATCCCACTAACATCCTAATTTCTACATTATCACGTAATAGAAATGGGGGTGGGGAATGTTCTGCAGTTGCTGCACAGTGAGGAGAATTCTAAAAAAAAAATCCCAAATTTTCTTGAAATTTCCTTCGGTGTAGACAGAACTGAAGAAACTGAATCACACAGTTTCTCTTCGAAATATCCTCTTTTCATAGAAATGTCCTAATTAGCAAATGACAATGAAGCAAACACTGGAAATGAGAGGAACAACACGGCTTTCTTTGAAATTAAGAAAAAACGCTTTTCTGATAAGTATTATTGACTGAGAAACAGTTAACATGTTTGTCACTTTCAAAAAGCCACAAATGAATTTCTCTGAAAAACCCAACGTCTTTTTGAAAAAAATCCACAAAATTGGGGCTCTGCCAAAGCATGAATGTTACAAAACCATGTGCCACATGCCCTTTATGTTCCACATTAATTACTAAAGCAAGGATTAAGCTCCTGGCGATCTGAAGTCAGAAAGATCAGACATGGATTCAAATGCTGGCTCTGATGCGTGAGCAAGTTGCTTCATTTTTATTCAACCTCCGTCTCCTAATCCCTTACCAAGGAACAAGAATACCAAGTTCACAGGAGTGTTAAGAGTTTAAATAAAATTGAATTTGCCTAGGAGATTAGGGACCCACAATAGTTAGAATTAGGTTTGGCTGAGGGTGTCTTCAAGCCCAAAGTCGTTGTGACCTAAACAGGAGAAGTTTCTTTCTTTCTCAGGCGAGTGTGGCCCTCTACTTATTTTACTGCTCCACCACAGTGACGTCAACTCCGTGGCTCAAGATGGCGGCATCCACATTCTAGGAAGCGGAATGGGAAAGGCATAAATAAAGAGAGGGCAGAGGGGGGACACACACTGTCCCTTAAGGAAGGTTCTAGAAAAGACATGATAATATGCCTCCCACTAACGAGAATTTAGTCATATGGCCATAAAGCAGCCAAGCACCCCAATATCAACTAGTGACTCTATAAAGGTGGGTGTTATGGACACTGAGGGGACAACCCGCAGGCTCGGCCGCAAAACCCAGTAACGGCTCATTTCTCGTCTTGAATGGCTTTGTTGTCCGGGAGGAATGACACTCAGCCTGTACACACTGGTACGGCCACACCACTTGTGCAAGGCTGGCATCTATTCTGAATGTGTGAACTCCTGTGCTGTGCCGGTCATTCAGTATTTTGAAAATTATCCTTGCCTTTGGGAAGTCATTGCCTCAAACTCCCACCACAAACAAGATTTCCTTTGGTTTTTTTTGGGGGGGGGGGTTTGTTTTGGTTTTTTAAAATTTTTTTTAATGTTTGTTTATTTTTGACAGAGAGACAGAGCATGAGCGGGGGAGGGGGGAGAGAGAGAGGGAGACACAGAATCTGAAGCAGGCTCCAGGATCCGAGCTGTCAGTACAGAGCCAGACGCGGGGCTCGAACTCACAGACCGTGAGATCATGACCCGAGCGGAAGTCAGACGCTCAACCGACTGAGCCACCCAGGTGCCCCAAACAAGATTTCCTTTGTAACGCTTGTAGTTTAGGGCATAATTTTTCCTTAACTAGTTTTCCCTTAGTTTGCTTTCCTGAAAAAGCACAAATCCCAGCCACTCGCTTTCATAGAAGAAGATCAATTCTGCTGAACTACAGGATTCTGTTTTCAAAACCTAACACTTGGTTTTGACTATCTGGGCACTCCATTTTTGATGTCACAGTCACCTGGAAGCTGAAATATGGAGACGTGATGGTGGAGGAAAGGAGGTTTGTCCCTTGTGCCCACGCCCCACATTGTTGGACTGTCCCACCTCTTGGTCCCTGACAGTGGCTGTAAGCAAAGGATGTGGGAGGACACCGGGCAGTGTCGATGACCAAGTCCATGTTCAGTGTGCGTGTGACTTTTATGTGGGCGCTGTGTGCTGAATAATCTGTGGTATGTCCCTATTCAAATTAAACTCAATTAACACCAGTATTCATCTTCCTGAAAGACTGTAAATGAAGCAGGGTGCCCCAGACCTGGAACAACTTCTTTTCAACCTCATCTTTCTGGGATAATTATTTCCAAGAGTTTAAATCAGCATTTCCTAAGCCGTGTTCCATGAGAGTTAAGAACGGTTGCGTGGAAAAAAAATAGTTCAGTACTAGGAGTATTTTTTTCTCCTAAAATGTATTAAGTTATACGTAATAAAACAGTTGCAAACAGCTTTAATTACTGCAAAATAACCAGCCTGTGAGAAATGGTCTGCCTAGCCCGGGTCCTGGCATGCCAGGAGGCCTCACGAGGTTTCATCTGATGGTCACGTGAAACTTCAGACCAGCCCTATGCTCCTATAAATCTATGTAATTCCTTCTGTCCTAAGTGACCCTTACCTCCTAAACCATCTATTCTGTACCGCGCACATTTTAAGGATGTATTTTGGTTTTTTTCTTCATTTTATTTATTAATTTTTGTATTACCATAAGCACATAGTCACAAGGTACGTAAAGAAAGGGCAGAGAGCAAAAAAGTCATTCTATCATACCTGTCTCCCTCTTACACCATCTCCATTCCCACAGGGAACTATTCTTCCTGTTTCCTATGAATCTGTCCAGATTACATATTTCCTAACATAAATGTCAACATAAATACATCTATTTTCCACAAAAGGGTGCATTTCCAATAGTCTATTCTTTTCTCAATTTAAAAAGTTTAAACATAATACGTTGTCAGCACCCACAGTAACTAAACAGTTTGTTACTAAACACTTTCTATTGCAAGTTGAGCAGTGACACCTACTGTATATATAGATGCAGTTTAATAGCGTATATGCGTTGCCAATTATCAAAATAATATTCTAACCTTGCAATGCTATCAGTACCAATATGCTTTCCCACAATTAACTTACTACGGAACACTAATTCTCAAAGATAGTAGGAGGACATGCGTCTTCAAAGGGGAGGATGAGAATCTTGACCGGGAAGGGCATGGAAGTGTGAGCTCTCCAGTCACTTCCACAAATTCTCAGACATCCTCCTGGACAGAGTCCCCCACCTTCTACCTGTGGAAAAAATCACTGCATTTAAATGAGAAATGGACTTGAAGAAAGTTTCTTTTTTTTTTTTTTTTTTAACCTTTTTATTTATTTTTGAGACAGGGAGAGACAGAGCATGAACAGGGGAGGGTCAGAGAGAGGGAGACACAGAATCCGAAACAGGCTCCAGGCTCTGAGCTGTCAGCACAGAGCCCGACGCGGGGCTCGAACTCACGGACCGCGAGATCATGACCTGAGGTGAAGTCGGACGCTTAACTGACTGAGCCACCCAGGCACCCCTTGAAGAAAGTTTCTAGTACAGAGCTGCCCAACAGAACCTTCCGTGAAATGACAACGTTCCAGATCCACGCTATCCACCAGCCACACGTGGTTAATGGACATTTGAAATGTGGCTAATACAACTGAGGAACTAAATGTTTAATTTCAATTTAAATAACCACATGTGCCTAGTGGCTACCATTTTGGACAGTGCTGGTCTACTGAATAGTGAGCATACTAAACAGGGGAAGGTTACAATCCCTGTTACAAAACAGAAATAACAGGAAGTGTGTGTGTGTGTGTGTGTGTGTGTGTGTGTGTGCGTGTGCATGCAGGTGTGTATGTCAATCTACACGGTAGATTAAGCTCAAACTACAGCTCCTGAACCTTCTTTCTTTACATACCCAAGGCTGAGTGGACGATTTCCAAAATTAATTTGTTTAGTTAAAATTGGAACAAGCATTAGGATGTGTTGCGATTACCTCTAAAATCTGAAATTAAAAGATTTTTAATGCACTAAAACTCTATGTTTGATTATGCACCCTGTTTTAAAATTTTCCTGGCATGATGCTGTGTGTGGATCACACCAAATTAACAGTTTCTCTGTTAGGTGGAAAAAACAAATTGCAGAAGAGTATGTACAATATTATGCCAACTGCACAGATATGTGTATGTGTGTGTGCATGCACGTATATATAACACACACACACTTGTATATGAATAGAATTCATCGAAAACAGTGCCATTCGATAGCACATTCTGTGATGATGGAAATGCTGTCTATTCTGTCCAACACGGTTGCAGCTAGTCATGGCTCCTGAACACCCGAAACATAGCCGGTATGTGTGACTGAGGAATTGAATGTTTAGTTGTACTTAATTGTAATTAAGTAAATTTGAATAGCCACAAGTGGCAAATGGCTGCCTCATTAGACGGCACAGGTCTAGGGGCGCCTGGGTGGCTCAGCTGGTTAAGCGTCCAACTCTGGGTTTCGGCTCACGTCATGACCTCACAGTTTGTGAGTCTGAGCCCCATGTCAGGCTCTGTGCCGACAGCGTGGAGCCTGCTTGGGCTTCTCTCTCTTCCTCTCCCTCTCTGCCCCCCTGCTTTTCCCTCTCTCTCAAAATGAAAAAATAAACATAAAAAAAAATTTTTTTTTTAAAAGAAAGCACAGGTCTAGTAGAATAAAACCCAAGCTTTCAAATGGATACCTCAAAGGGGTTACTTCTGGAGGGAGAAAAGTAAACTTTTACTTAAACCTTACACACCGCTGTAGTGTTTGAATTTAATTATTTAGTTTTGTACACCTGGCATGCATAGCTCACGAAAGAAATAAATCGGAAGGGAAGGTGTTTCATCTTGGGCTGCTGTAACGGAACACCGCAGTCTGGCTAGCTTAAACAACATGAACTTATTTCTCACAGTTCTGGAGGCATGGAGTCCAAGATCAGGGTGCCAGCAGCGTTGGGCTCTGGTGAGCGCTCTCTTCTCGTGCGGGTGGCCGCCTTCTCACTGTGTCCTCACGGGGCACGAGGGGAGAGAGCTCTGGTCACTCCTCTTCTTACATGGACACCAATCCCATCACGAGGACCCCACTCTTATGACCCTCAGATAGAAGCCGAATCACCCAAAGGCCCACCTCATAACCCTGTAACACTGGGGTTAGGTCACACCCCACAGATCTCTCAGCAAAAGGTACCAGCTCTACCTTCAGTGTCCCCAATCCAACCACCTCTTACAACCCCCACTGCTACCAACCCAGTCTTCTCAGCCATCACCTCTCACCTAGACCACGGCACACATCCACTCCTGGCCCCCAACCCCAGCCCCAAGGCATCCAAAGTGACCTTTTAGGAATGAAAAGTCCTAGCACATCTTTCCCTCTGGAGACAGGCTCCCCCATGCCACTGGGAATCAAATCCAAAGTGCCCACCACATAGGCCTTCTGTGGTACCTCTCCCACTTCATTTCTGAACGCTCATTCCTTCGCTGCCTGCTCTGCTCCAGCATCAACCCTGCAGCCAACAGAGCTGTTCCTCTGACATGGCTCACGTTAGGTCTCCAAAAGTGCAGTTCCCGGTGCCTGGAAGGCCCTTCCTTACTTCATTCAGTGCTACAGACTGAACGTTCGTGTTCCCCCAGGACCTCTGTGTTGAAACCCTAATTCCCAATGTGACAGTATTTGTAAATGGGCCCTTTTGGGAGTGATTTGGTCACGAGGGTAGAGAATTAGTGCCCTTGCAAGAGAAGACACACGAGAAATGATCTCTCCCCGCTCCCCCCCCACCCCACCCCCCGCCATGTAAGGACGTAGCAAGAAGGCAGTTGTCTGAAACGGGGAAGGGCGTTCTCACCAAGAAGCCTACCCTGCTGGCTCCCTGGTCTCAGATTTCCAGTATCCAAAACTGTGAGACATAAAACTCTATTGTTAGGCCACCCAGTTGATGCTACTGTCACAGCAGCCCAAACTGAGCAAGACACTCAGGTCTCTGGTTAAATATGACCTCCCTGGTAAGACCTGACGACTCAGCTAAACAGCAACACACCCCCCACCCCATCGCTCCCTACCCCTTTATTCAGCTTTACCTTCCTCACGGCATTTATCATCATCTGACAACACATCCCATGTTTACTGGCTTACCGGGTGCCTCCCACACCAGAACAAAAGTTCAAAGCGGGCAGAGAGCTGAGTGATGCCAGCAAGATGGGGACATAGGTTGTTCCTGACTTCACACCCCATGACAACAACTAACATCTGTTCAAGAACAAGACACCACTGAGAGAATCCCGGAACACAGGGGTGAGGCTGAAGTGCCCCCTGCACCTCGGAGACCAAGCCAGACTGCATCAGAAGGAGAAGAGAAGCAGCCACATGTTGACCACGCTGCCCCGCCCCTGGGCCAGTGCAGCCCACAGAGAGGTCTCCTATGGGCCACCAGTTCCTCCAGTGGGAAAGGAGAACCCAGGAGGGACAAACAGCACGCCCGGCCCTGTGGGTCACTTTTAGGAGCCCCCTACTGTGATCTCCCACCACAGGGATGGCAGGGGAATCTGAGGGGCTCAAACACTGGGACTCCCGACTGTGATGGAGGCTAGGGGAGGGGCTTCCAACAACCAGCACAAGGATCTTGACAGATGGAAGTTCATACCTGCAGGGTCCTAAGAGTAATCCCAACCAGTGGCTTTGCTCATCTGCAAAACCAAGTTGGGGGCGCACCCTGACCGGGGAACTTGGCAGGGTGCAGATCTGCCTGACTCGGATCCCCAAATGAGGAATCTTTCCACCCCAAGAGACCAGTTTGCCCACACCCAGGGACCTGTGGAAAGGGTCTTCCAGCCCCTGGACCAGAGTTGTGACCAGAGTGCTGGGGACAACTCCTGGAAGCTGTGTAGCCCAGCAACACTCTGGCTGAGAGGCAGAGGTTCTGAGAGGCTCACCCCCAGAGCAAAGCCAGTACCAGGTATGGAGGCAGGGGGATTAATTCAGAGCCAAGGCTGAATGTAGCTTCTGGCCCCTCCCAACCAGAGCGCCTGTCTGGGGAAACTGAATTAGTTTAGAGTGGACCTTCCCGCTCCTGCCCAGGCAAGGGGGCTGGGGCATAGCTTCGCACACTGTGAAGACGGTCTTCTGGCCCCATCTGACCAGAAGGGCTGGTGACAACTCCTGGAAGCTGTACAGCCCAGCACAGCTCAGGCCAAGAGAAGAGCACTTGGAGTCAACAGTTTGCAGAGCAAAGTCAGAGACCCTATTCGGCCAGGGAACTTGGGGTACAGATCAGCTCCAGTGAAGACAACAAACAGAGCCTGACTGGTTTTACATTTACTTCTCCCACTGTGCCCAGGCAGGGAATTCACAGCCCTGCTCATCGCTGAATACAGCCCTCAGGCTGTCCCCACCAGGGAACCTAACGGGAGCACCTGGGAAGCTTCAAAGCCCATTCAACAGCTCTACGTACAACACCACCTGAACAGAGAGCAAAGCCCATGGCTTCTCCTGTTGGTAGAGCAAAACAGGTGGCCTCACCTAGGCAGGGAATTCAGGCACACTCTGGGCTGATTTAGGTCTCCAGGCAATGAGGTATACGGGCCCTGGGGCCCTTGGGCCCTTCCTGCTGCCCTGCCAGGGCAGGAAGCTAGTTCACAGACCCATCTAAGACTCAATACAGTACCCAATTCTGACCATTTGTGACCAGAGAATCCAGGCAGTAAAAGAAACCGTCCTACGGCCTCTCTTGCACGGGAACTAAGCCAGCAGTCCTACCCAACTGTTCTCAGCCAGTGACAGACACCCCCAACCCACATTCTCAGAGCTCAAACAGCTGCCTCCCCCCAAAGTAGACCATAAGAGCAGGTCCCACCTGCCCCAAGGTATTACCAGCAGACACACCCAGTAACTCAAATTGAGGTGACTGGTGAAGAATTCTCTCTGCCAAAGCAAATATGAAAAGTCTGGAAGAGGAGCCCCATTATTTAAATATGCTGATATCAACATAAGGAATCGATGATCATGAAAAATCAGGTAAATATGACACCATGAAAGGTAAATAATAAGCTCCCATTACCCTAAAGAAACAGAGATCTATGAACTGTTAGGCAAAGAATTCAGAGTAATTGTCTTGAAGTTTAGTGAACTTCAAGAAAATACAGACAGCTACACAAAATTAGGAAAACACCACATGAACAAAATGAGAATTTTGATAAAATAGCAACTATCAGGGGGAGCGCCTGGGTGGCTCAGTCAGTTGAGCATCCGGCTTCGGCACAGGTCATGATCTCATGGTTTGTGGGTTCAAGCCCCGTGTCGGGCTCTGTGCTGACAGCTCAGAGCCTGGAGCCTGCTTCAGATTCTGTGTCTCCCTCTCTCTCTGCCCCTACCCTGCTTGCCACTCTATCTCTCTCTCAAAAAATACATGAACATTAAAAAAAATAATAATAATAAAAAAGAAGAAAATAGCAACCACCAAAAAAATAAAATAAAAACAAACCCAAAACCTAGAGTTAAAAAATACCTAACTGGGGGTGCCTGGGTGGTTCAGTCAGTTGGGCTTCCAACTCTTGGTTTCCGCTCAGGTCATGATCTCACAGTTCATGAGTTCGAGCCCCACGTCAGGCTCCTCACTGACAGTGTGGAGCCTGCTTGGGATTCTCTGTCTCCCTCTCTCTCTGCCCCTCCCTTGCTCACTCTTTCTTTCTCTCAAAATAAATAATAAATGAACATTTAAAAAAAAGAAAAACACATAACTGAACAAAAGAATTCAGTTTTGAAAGTAGACTCAACCACACAGAAAGAAGAATCCGTAACCTGGAGGATAGGGCACTGGAAATTATGCAGTCAGAGGAACAAAAAGAAAAAAAATATAAAAGACTGAAGAAAGCCTATGGGAAGACAAGGAAAGGATTTTAAGAGCAACAAGAGAAAAGAGAGAAGGTACATACAAGGGAACCCCCAAAGGGGCTCCTGGGTGGCTCAGTTGGTTAAGTGTCCAACTCTTGGTCTCAGCTCAGGTCTTCATCTCAGGGTTGTGAGTTCAAGCCCTGAGTTGGGTTCTGCATGGGACATGAAGTCTACTTTAAAAAATAAAAAAGGAACTCCCATAAGACTATCAGTGAATCTCTGAACAGAAACTTTTCAGGCCAGAAGAGTATAGTATATTAAAAATACTGAAAGAAAATAACTATCAACCAAGAATTCTGTACCTGGCAAAGCTGTCCTTCAGAAATGGAGGAACACTTTCCAGAACGAACAAAAGCTGAAGGAGTTCATTACCACCAGACCTGCCTTCCAAGAAATGCTAAAGGCAATGCTTTGAGTGAAAGGAAAAGAATGCTAATTAATACCAACAAAAAAACAACACAAAAAGGTAGTGTAATCCTCACTGGTAATGGCAAATATATAGTCACAGATTCTGCTGGCAAGATGCTAACAGTGGTGCATAATTCACTCACCAACTCCAGTTTAAAAGTGAAAAAAAAAAAAAAGTGGGCAGAGGTGCTGTTTGGTGCCCTGTTCTATCCCATGTCCAGCACTCAGAGCAGTGCCTAGTGGGCAGCGATGCTGAATAAACCACTGAATAAATTCACTAAGTTGTTCTCACAAAACCATTTCTTAGAATAATCTGTGAACCGGCTGTCTGGAGTGAAGCAATAAAAACAAAAGGAGTCAAAGTGGGAGAGAGGGTGGGAACTACATTGATCAGAACATAGGAAACTGAAGCTAGTCCCTTAGAAAGAACCGAGGCCCGGTTCATGTCAGCACCCCAGGCCCAGCCCAGGATGTGAGCAGTTTAGGCTCCCAGGAAGGATGAACACAGGTGCTGGTCTCGGGCTAACTGCAAGAGATAAAATTGTACCATTAGCAGTAACACTGTTATCTTCAGTGATCCAGAAAGTAGTTCCTTTATACCCTCTGTGACAAATAACCCTATTTTTTTTCTCCTTCGGCTGTAAAGTACTTAAAATTTCAAACGTATAGTGAAGTAGAAGTTTGAATCTGGCTCTTAAGAAGGTAACAGAGGGGCGCCTGGGTGGCTCAGTCGGTTAAGCATCCAACTTCGGCTCAGATCATGATCTTGCTGTTCGTGAGTTCGAGTCCCGCATCAGGCTCTGTGCTGACAGCTAAGAGCCTGGAGCCTGCTTCAGATTCTGTGTCTCCCTCTCTCTCTCTGCCCCTCCCCCACTCGTGCTTTGTCTCTCTCTCTCTCAAAAATAAACGTTAAAAAAAATTAAAAAAAAAAAGAAGTCAACAGGGAGGCATGTAAGATATTCTTGTAAGAATATATTATGCATCAGAATCCTAGTGATAACAAATGCACTGTAAACTAAATAAGGTAATATAGTTTCAGGCAATGCCACTGAAACAACGGAAGAATAAAAACACTACGACTAATGGTTTCTAGCTAGTTAGAGTTCTCCCCGTGCCTAATATTCAATGTGTTGAGAGTCTATTATTAGACCTTGAATTCTACTGTTCAGGGTCAGCCCTCCAACCGAGGCAATGTGGCAGAGGAGGAAAACTGTATTCACAGTGAAGAGCATGAGCTTTTGCCACTCAAATGTTGGATTGTCTTTCCCACTGGGTAACTTGCTGTTTAAGTGACCTTGACCAAATGATGTCACCTCTCAGAACCTCAGTTTTCAGCTCCATAAAATAAAGGCAAAAACAAAAAAAAAAGAAAAAAAAAAGAGCAACTTCACAGGATTTTTTAAAGATTATATGAAGCGATGTAAATGAAATGCTCAGCCTACACTTTAACAGTCTTCATCACAATACACTGGAATGACACATCTCAATGTTTCTCTCCTATGAACACCAGAAAGGCAGCTCTGTCATTGTCCTAGTGCTTACAGCCTCCCCAAGGGACCAGCTCTGGAACTAAATAGTGAATTAACCGATGATCAGTGTCTACTAAATGTTCCTATCTTTACGAAGAAATGATACAAAACAAGGGAAGGGGGCGTGGAATGAGGGAGTAAGGCGCCATGCAGAGGCAGCAATTAGAAGGAGCAACAGGGGAGTGGGCAGCAGCCCTCCAGAGCAGGTCAGAGAATGAGTACAAAGAAGGGTAAAGAAGAAGGTCTGGGGGGTGCCTGGGTGGCTCAGCTGGTTAAGTAAGCACTAGACTTCAGCTCAGGACGTGATCTCACGGTTTGTGGGCTCGAGCCCCGCGTCGGGCTCTGTGCTGATAGCTCAGAGACGGGAGCCTGCTTCGGATTCTGTGTCTCCCTCTCTCTCTGCCCCTACCCCGCTTGTACTCTACCTCTGTCTCTCTCAAAAAATACATAAACATTAAACAAAAAAAAAAAAAAAAAAGGTCTGGGGTCCACTCGGCAGAAGCAGGAGCCAACACGCTCGCCTCACTGCACCTCGATAATCTGCAAAGGCACCGGGGAGCCACCGAAGATGACATATGTAGCACACTGTAATAGTAGCAAAACCCATCTATCTGGGAAACTCCTGCCTATTTCTAACCTGAAAGATGTCAATCACACTTTCCCCCACGTGCATGCAGAATAAACCCTGGGGGACTATTTCTGCAGAGAGCAGAACCATTCAGCAGCCAAGGGAGATGGCTACTGAACACAGCTCAGCACACGGGAGCCAGATCACAGAGCCGAGCCCCGTGGCCACACAAGCACGCACGCACGCAGGCACACAGCATGAGTGCACTAGGGGCCTGCCCCCCTACGGTAAATCCCAGCTTTCTCCAGCAGAAGGCAAAGGACAGCAGTGTGAAAATGTTTTACTGTACTTGAAAAAGGAAACAGACATCTTGTAGTTGCCTTTTGACAGCAGCCAGTTTGACAAGAGATGAAACCACAAAGATGACTCAGGCAGTATGAAAAGCAGAAGAAACAGCAAGAGGCTGTCAGCTCACGGACACCAAGGGGAAAGGAGGAGGCTCAGGGGCAGGTAGGACTGACAGTCCTACTGCAGGAGTGCGTCATCTGAGCAGAGCACGTGGCGAGGAGGAGCAGTCAGAAGTTGGAAGAGAGCTGAGGAACAGTCACCATGAAGAATCGGAGTGGCAGACAGCTGCCCCGAAGAACAAGCAGCAACGGCCACACGGTGCTGAGCCACCACCTGAATTTATGCGACCAGGTGCCAATCTGCCCAGCTATATGGCTTTCTCTGGCACTACTCAGGAGCCCATGTGCAAGCCAAAGGACAAAATGGTCAGGGAGTATAGGGTTTGGGCAAGACCGTGATTTAATACATGGACTATGGTTTCTAAGTTGAATCAGGAAGAAAATAAAGATGGAAAGGTACAGAGCAGAAGTGTCTGCAAACTAGAGGTCTCAGTAGGCTCAAACGAGAGGTAGGGTCCAAGGTGGACGGACAGGAGGGTGTGGTCCAAAAGGACATCTCTGACTAACGGTCTGAGCCCCGAGTAGACAAGGCCTAGCGAGTGGGGAGATGGAGGAAGCTGGGGAGAAGTTGGGGAGATCGCTGGTGATGAGAAGCTCCAAAACAAGACCCATGCAGCCAAGGAAAATAGGTGGGTCATCCAATGAAGCCGAGGCAAGGTGGAAAACAGTGAGGCAGTCTCGAGCGAGGAGTGGGAGTCATGACAAAGTCAGCATACTGTAATGGTTACAAGGGGACAAAGGACGATTATCCACATGGCTTGATGCTCAAAAAAGCCAGGAGTGGTTACAGAAAGGTAAAAAAGCGACAACCCAGTGCTGCCGAGCCAAGCATGGGGCCCGCCAACCCCACCTTCTGAACAGCTTTGTAACTGTGCAATGATAAAATTAACCTACCTAACCTGGCAGTTCCTGCCAACTTTTATTCTGGAAGAAATCAATCTTTCCCTGCATTTATTCAAAATATATGCCAGTAGACTATTTCTACAGGTTACCAGAGGTTTCCTAAGATAAAATATCCAGTGTTGGGAAATTCATCTTAGAACGTTCGAAGGGGTCACACATTTACCCACATGCTGACAGAGTATAAGGAAATTAATACTTTCATTAGGTTTTTTTTTTAAGTGCCAAGTTTTTACCATACCTTACACTAACTGGAAACAAAGGTTTGCCTCAACATTGAAATCTATTTCCTTGTCATTTACATTGAAGACTGCAGGGATCTGGTATATTTTTACTATCTCCCTGTCTTCCGATATTCTTTCTTTTTTTTAATGTTTATTTTTGAGAGACAGAGAGAGACAAAGGGTGAATAGGGGAGAGAGGCGGAGAAGAGGAGGAGACACAGAATATGCAGCAGGCTCCAGGCTCTGAGCTGTCACCACAGAGCCCGATAGGGGGCTCAAACCCATGAGCCGTGAGATCATGACCCGAGCCGAAGTCGGACACTTAACAGACTGAGCCACCCAGGCGCCCCTCCCAGTCTTCCAATATTCTGTCACGGATTCAACCTACAAACTCATTTATGATGTAGTATTTTACGTTCCTAAAGAAGTATTTCGTGGCTCTTCCACTCCTCTGAATACATTTGTTCAGGTACTGCTTCCTTTGGGAAAATTTCATGGATACTCACACTTCTAGTCCCCATTTTCCCAACTAGACGCTACCCTGTCCTTCCAGGGCACTCCATGAGCAGGTCTGTTATCGCACTCAATACATCTGACTGTCAAACAAAACAAGCTTTATGACCTTGGGACAAGTACCTAACCTCTGAACTTTTTCATGTGTAAAACAGAGAAAATAATAGTAAGAACTTCAAAAGGATTTTGTATCAATTCATGAGTTAAAGCTAATGCCTACAAAGCACTTACAACAGTACCTACATATAGTAAATACTACAGAAGTGTTTTCTATTCTCATAAGAATATTTATTTGTATGTCTCTATTTGTGGACTTATTAACACCGTTAAGTTTATTTATTTTGAGAGAGAGACAGACAGAGAGATGGAGAGAGAGAATGTGGGATGGGTAGAGGCAGAGAGGGAGAGAGAATCCCAAGCAGGTCCCATGCTGTCAAGCCGGGCTCAACACGGGCTTGATGTGGGGCTGGAACCCATGAACATAAGATCATCACCTGAGCCAAAACCAAGAGTCTGATGCTCAATCCACTGAGCAACCCAGGTGCCCCCAGCACCTTTAAAATTAGAGACCAAGTCTTAATCTCTATCCCCAATGCCTAGTATGGTGACTGGCAAATCAGAGACATTCAGCAGATGAATGCATGAATCGATCAATAGGTCAATTTCTATCTCACAACAAATGTGAAAATGTAGATATTAAAAATAACAAATTGAAGGATTACCTTCTTTATAACCTGCCTTGTTTAAAAATAAGTTAAGGCAGGTCATAAACTACAGCCTGACATTTCAAATAGGTAAAGGAAACAAGTTAAAATTAAGGGTAGAACTCTATTATCAATACCACTAAAAAGTCAGTGGACTTCTTTTATTCAGTGTTTATTTTTGAGAGAGAGAGAGAGAGAGAGAGAGAGCATGAGCCAGGGAGGGGCAGAGAGAGAGGGGGACAGAGGGTCCGAAGCAGGCTCCGCACTGACAGCAGAGAGCACCATGCGGGGCTCAAACTCACAAATGTGAGATTATGACCTGAGCTGAAGTCAGACACTCTACTGACTGAGCCACCCTGGTGCCCCAGAAGTTGGTGGATTTCTTTAGAATTAAGTACACTTACATACATTTTGACTCTAAGAATTAGAAATTTTTCCCTTATGTTGGGGGGGGGGGGGGCAAAGCCTTGGCTCCAGACCAGGATTTGCTATTTCATGTTTGTTTGTTATTTAATGTTTTTAAATGTTTTATTTATTTTTGAGAGAGACACAGAGTGCGAGCAGGGGAAGGGCAGAGAGAGAAGGATACACAGAATCCAAAGCAGAATCCAGGCCAGCCAGGCACCCTGGTTTTTGTTTTGTTTTTGTTTTTGTTTATTTTTGAGAGAGAGACAGAGCTCAAGTGGAGGAGGGGCAGAGAGAGAGGAAGATAGAATCTGAAGCAGGCTCCAGGCTCCGAGCTGTCAGCACAGAGCCTGATGTGGGGCTCGAACCCACAAACCGTGAGATCATGACCTGAGCCGAAGTCAAGACGCTCAACCGACTGAGCCACCCAGGCGCCCCAGGATTTGCTACTCCCAACTTCTTCCACAGATCCAGGAACTACGGGAGAGGAAAAAGCTGTAGCGACAAAGTTCACCTACTTCATCTGTCACATGTGTGCAAGAGCGGTGTCTCAGAGCTTTTGCTGATAGAAGGGTATCCACTGCATCCAAAAGAAAATACACGTTATTGTGACAAAAAGCTCAAGATGTTCATAAAGCCCACGGGTACTCAGAGAAGTGGCTCTTCTCAGTGCCCAGCAGAAAAGGGCCATCTTCTACATTTCATCTTGTCAACATTTCTAGAAAATACCTGATCTAGGATCATAACATAACCCTACTTAAACTGAGCACTACTAATATTTAAATATTCTGGTGCTTTTCAGATTATTTCTAACACTACTGTAAATGAGTCTGTCACATGGCAGGACTTTTCCTCTTTCACTGGTCCATGCAAAAAGCCACCGTATTTGTTAAAATGGAATTCAATGAAAGTCCATGTTAAGTAAAGTCTGGGAGCATTAGGGTTTCACAGTGGAAGAGAAATGTTTATCTTATCCTCATGGCCATCTAAGAAGAAAGCCACACAAAAAGGATGAGAGTGAAGAGTTAGAGGGAAATCTCTAGCAAGCCAGGGCTATGTCTACTTGCTGGAAGAGTCCCAATCCAATTCACGGATGGCCCTTCCACTCTCGCCCTCACGTCCCAGGGTGGAATGTGCCAGCACAACCCAAGGTGGACTGATGCAACTCCAGCATGAGACACATACAAATACAAGCATGAACAAAGAAGAAACAAATGATTAGCAAGCTTCTCTTCTCCACATGCTGCAAGTTCTGATGGTAACCAACTCAAATACAGGCACACGAAAACATCACCTGCTTTTCCAAATAACTTCACGACTAACTGAAATCACTTGAAGCAGTAACTTCTCTCCTACCTTCCCAAATAAGCCAGCATTAACACATATGAACATTCTCATCAGAGAAAGTGTTTAAAAGGTAAGGTTAAAGCACCAAACCCACACCCCCCCACACCCACACCCTAATAATAGTGTGTTTTTCTATAATTAAGCAGTAAGCTTTTTTATTATTTTTAATGAACAAAACAAAAACCGAGGTCTCAATCTGACGAGGAGCACATCACCTGAGGATTAAACCTCCAAGTACGCACCCCCTAGTTCCTCATCCTTTAATTACTGCATCCATGCTTGCCTAGGAAACCTCCTCAAAGAGGCTCAAATAAACTCATTTCCGGGCTTGCAGGTATGACTCACTACCTCTTGTTCCCACAGACTAAGTCCTCTTGAGTTCTTAGAGGCAGGTATTTTTGCAATCTGGATAACATTTAAAAAACAAAAGGAGAATAATTATGTATTTTGAATACAGATTTCTAATGGGAATAAAAGCTAAGAATAGGTTCCTGTTCACATCAACTTTAGGAGAGAATTGTAGATTCTCAAATATGCCCATTCAATCTACATCAAGTAATTATGCAGTATTATTTTCACGGCAATATGTGGACACGAAAACGATTAAACGTGGTCATGAAAGAGACCAGAAAAGACGCTGGAACAGTAAGGCCACGGACACAACAAAGGAGAGGACAGGCAGAGGGATGTGACCTGCCACCACCAGCACCACCACCACCAAAAACACTGAAGAACTACCCCCAGGTCAGGTTCCCTGATGTTGCTTGCAAAGTGTCTACACCTCTGCCCAGAATGACACCACAACTTCAGGGAATAGTGACAAGAAAACACAGCACAGGTCACCCCGTGCCAACAGATCTGCGGCCTGGGGCAAGGGCATCTCTGAAGGTTCTATTTTAACCACAGCAGACGCACTGAAGGAGGTTCTGCCTGCAGACTTCTGAGGAAGGGCAGAATCCTTTGTAATCACAGCAAACTGTAGTAGGAATACGCTAACGGCCTCAAGGCCAAGGCCAGATGATAGCGAGGTTCTGAAACTGTCTCAGGACAGAGATGGGACCAAATCCTTGGAGGGGGAAGGGCAGGCGACGGGGCCCAGGCCTGGAGGCGGAGCCACAAAGTCCACAAGGGTCTTGGACCCCTTTCTCTGAACTCTTATCTCAACCTGGCTGCTGCTTCCAGAACCTTCTCAGCATCTTCTTCACAGTATCACATTTTCTTTCACTGTGACGAGAGCAGTCACCATTTAAAATTGAGTAAGTTAGGGGCACCTGGGTGGTTCAGTCGGTTAAGCATCCGACTTCAGCTCCAATCATGATCTCGCGGTTCGAGCCCCGCGTCAGGCTCTGGGCTGACAGTTCGGAGCCTGGAGCCCGCTTCAGATTCTGTGTCTCCCTCTCTCTCTGCCCCTCCTCCGTTCCACTCTGTCTCTCAAAAATGAACGTTAAAAAAATTTTTTTTTTTTTAAACTGAATAAGTTAAAACCAACTCTTCTGGAGGAAAACCAACTACTAATTTCTACTCCCCAACTACCACACGAGGCGGTCTCAGAGCTGCTCCAGGCGGAGAGGTGGGGGAGGCCAAGGGGGAGACACGCCTGAACTCAAAGCTCTCATCAGTTTTTCGAGGGAACATTAAAGCCTTCTGCTCCTGCCTCACGCTGCAGCCAATCCACGCCCACGCTGATGGCTGGGGTTTAAACTCCTCTCACAGGCAATGGCTCCCTATCGCCCTCAGGATAAAAATCCAAACTCTCCTCAAGGTAGGTTAAAAAAGCTCTTCACCAGCAGCACCCTGAAAACTGGACTGCACTCCACTGTGACCTTGAACCTATTAAAGAAAAACTGCCCCAAACCCGATCTGGAACAGAACCAAGTTGCTTACTATATAACGCATAACATCCTAGTGGGAAGAAATCAACAGCTTTCCAGATAAATCCTTTTTTCTAAGACAATTTTTAAATGAACTTTAAAATTAAGGCTTGTTCTGGCGAACTCATTGCCATTCAACTAGACGGCTATCAATTATCAACTAGACTAGTTAGAGTCTAAAGATTTTTCACCAGATATTCTTCCCAATGATGATTCAATCATTCCTCCTATAACAGACCCCCACCCCTACTAAGAGTGAATCTTTGAGTCCACCTACCAGGGGCCTCTTCCCTTGCACTGCAAAACTGTTATTAATACAATGTTGGCACATGTGCTTAACTAAACTATCTGAAGAGTTTTAACAAACCCTGATCTCAAGCAGGTCTTAATGTCCTGCAGTTTCCAGCATGTTCCTTAGTCTCTAGCCTTTGTAGGCCTTTAAATACACAGCAACCTCCCCCAGGAGCACCGCCAGAGTCTGACATTTCCCCTGGCTCTCTGTCTTCTCCCAGTGTATCACAACCCTCATCTTCTCCCAGTTTACTCGTATCCATCCTCCCAAACCTGGGTGTCTCATGTCAGGTTCTGCAGAAGGACGTCCTGCGTGTCTGGACCGCACGCCCTCCCCAGTGCCGTTATCACACTGCACTCCATTCCTCTCACTAGACTGGAAGCTTACTGAAGACAGCACTGGAGCTTTTTGTTTCTGTACACCCGCCTCACCGCAGAGCCTGGCTCCAAATGAGCACGTCCTAAACGTCTGTTGAATGAATGAATGCTAACAGCCCAGGGCAGGAGTCAACCTTCCGGGCAAAGGTGTTACATCCTCCGGTGAAACCCACTTTTAGATGCTCTGAGTTTGGATCAAGTTAAAATCAGACGGATAACTTGACGTTAAGACTGACGTTTCTGCATCTTAGTGTTAAGGAGAGAGATGAAGCTGAAAAAAATTCACTGAAAGAGGTAATGACTGTGCAGCTTAAGAAACCATGCCTGAGAGGCACGCTGGTTCTGAAGACGGCCTCCCTCTGCACCGGGGTGGAACGGGAATCCACGAGGCAGCCCAGGCAGCACAATCTCGCACACCTGTCACACAGGGCCACTTAAACCTGAACGCTACCAAAGCCACTAAAAAGAGCACAGACAGGCCAACAGCAGCTGACTTAAATGGGAGATTTCCTGAAATTTTACAACTAGAGGAAAAATACAGGGGGTTTTAGAGGAGAAGTAAAATGTCAAAGGGGGAAATTAAAGATGGATAACAATGTTAAAGCATCCTCCCAGATCTGAGTCTTCTTGGCACAAGAACATAAAAATTTAGTTTTCCATGAAAACACGTTAGGTAAGTTTTGGGGATGTAAAGGTGGAGAATGAACCATGACAATTCAGGAGGAATTCTATTTTACCGTTTGTTGGCTTTGGAACAGGGCTGGGAGGACTTTTCAATGCCGTAGGGGAAAGGCAGTCTCTGCCGCCCACCCACTTCCCCCAACCTTTCCTCCCTCTGGAGCACCCTCCCCGAGAACAAAACCGCTGAGGCCTGTGCAGGTGCTGCAGGACAGGGCAGACCAGGCCCAGGGGCTGCTTTCTGCACACAGATGCGAGTCTTCCTCTCATGGAGGAAAACCTCCCAAGTGTGCTTGTAGATGGTAGGGTTGAAGACTACACTTTCAGGGATCGTTTCTATAGTTTGTTAGTAGATGGTAGGGTTGATGGCAGGCTCCTGTCTACTGCTGGGGGTTGTCACACATGATCCTGGGGGGGACAGGGTGACTGAACGGACAGAAGGGTAAACATAACGCTGTCCCTACACAAGCCATGGGGTCCCCTCACACCAGCTCAGGCAAGTACAGGGCACGGCACAGGTGGTCCACACACACTTTTTCTGGCTGACTTTCTCACAATATGTCATGGCTCTTCATCCAGTATATTCTCCCAAAAAGGGCTCAGTGTTTATCATTTTTTTGAAGATCGCTTCAAGACCTTAGACACTGACCTGAATAGTAACTGCGAGAAGCCCATCTGCCAGATCTAAGCAGTAAAAATATGCCTTACTCTGAGCACAAAGGACAGGACAACCACGGCTAGCCAGGGAGGACACGGTTAGAGCCGTGGAAGGCAGGGAAGGGGGCTCCCGTCTCCAAAGTTCTAGAGTTCTCTTTACTCACTACAGAAGAGCTAGTATTCACCCAAAGATCTTATATTTAATAGATCGTTAGCCTACCTGAGAACAAGTGAATTCATTTTTTTTATATTTCATTTTATACCACTCAGCCTTTCTCACTCTTGCACATCCACACTTAGAAAAAAGAATGAGTAATATTAAAACAAAGGAACGGTACACTGAACGGCCCTCGCACACCGAGACATAAAACGTATGTGATACTAGCCGACATTCTACACATCTATGAAAACTTTCAGGGAGACTTATAATAGAGCACGTGGGAATCCCCCACATGAATTTAAGAATCTTCTGACTGGACTGAAAGTAGACTTGAGGGGCCAGGGAAAGGATTTCCCCTGTGGTCGACTCAAAATGTTATTCTGTTTCTGAGTCGTCATACCAAATAACCATGAAGTGAGCAAAAACTCTCTTAAAGTGTATTTTTTGAACTCTCCCCCCTCCCCCAGTACTGAACTCTAAGACTGACTGAAAGACAAAATACTAGAACATACTCAAAATGGTTTCTTAAAAATAAGCTCACAATAAGTAGGAACATGAAGGTCTAATGTTCTGGAAACACACTCTAACCAGTCCAGCTAAATGAAACATCCACACCTGTTGATGAAATCAAGGGTCTGCAGATGTGGATTTGCAAAACTGATCATTCTGGAGCATCACAAATTTCTCACAAGATTTTCTGAAACAGTAAGTTCCCTTAGAGCACATAAAATGTTGATTCAATGAACAAAAACCCAATTTATAGATCATTTCAAGAACATTCCTGTCAGATGCTAAAACAATAATACATCATTCTTTTTAAATTCTTTTTTCCTTTTTAAATTCTTAGAAACTGACTTGAAACGTAAATAAAGTCATTTGAGTTGTGTCCGAAAGGAGTAATCAGACACAAAAAAAATCAAAGTCATCAAGAAATTTACCCCACAAACAACACAGCAAGTGATCTGTAATCTCAACTCCTAAGGTTCAGCTGCTTTCCAGGGGGCCACGGCGTGTGGTAGGCTAGCCTATTATGATATTAGGACAGGTGTCGGAGAGCATTAAAACTCGTAAATGTTTAACACAATTTTATAATAGAAAGATTTCCATCACATTAAGTAGAATTAAGTATCTTGCAGTGTTTACTAGATAAGCTTCAGTATGGATAAAAATGTTCTTATGCTAAACTTTTTTTCCCAACAGTAAGGGAGACACGAGGCTTCCTTGTGCTAGAAGAATAAAGTACAGGCTGTGCAACCATCTGAGCAGAACAAAGTAGGCTGTGTGGTACAGGAGATAGCGTACAGGGTATGAAGATTTTTACAATTTTTTTTTTAAAGTAAGCTCTGTGCCCCATGTGGGGCTCGAACTCACAACCTGAGATCAAGAGTCGCTCGCTCACAGACTGAGCCAGTCAGGTGCCCCCAGGGTATGAAGATTTTTTTAATAAAACCAATAAACCAAACATAAAAGGAATGGAATGAAGACTCAATACAGCTACTAGATACTTCAAATCCCACTTAAGCTTAGGAAACTTTTATTTATTCTTAAGCTTTAAACACAAAATCTATGCATTTGGAGTACAACAAAATAACAGACGTGGCTTAGACATAATAGGGCACAGGTAGATGAGACAGTTAACGAAACTCTTAAATTGAGTCTATGCTGTGCTTAGTGACTCGCTTCCAAAAAGCAGAGAATGGAAGAAGGTGGGAAAGAAATTTACACCTGGCAACACTACCCTGACCAGGTGATCAAGGTCAACATCATGAGGGACAAGGCATGTCCCCTTCATACAATGTGGCAGGAATATCACTTCGCTTCTGTGGTCTTCCTCTCAAGAGCCCATCACTCCAGTCCAATCAGGAAAAACACGAGAAAAACCCAAACTGAGGGAAATTCTACAAGGTATCTGACCAGTACTCCCCAAACTGACAATGTCATCAGACACAAGGAGAGTCTGAGAAACTGTCACAGACCAGAAGAAGTGAAGTAGACAGGACAATAAGATGGAATGTGGATCCCAGAACAGGAAAACGACGTTAGGGAAAAACCAGTGAAATGTGAACAAAGTGCGGGTTTTAGTTAATAGTAACGTAGCAACGCTTGCTCTTTAATCGTGACAGATGTCGCAGGATAATGTAAGAAGCAGCAGTTGGGGTAATGGGGTGAGGGGCATATGGGAGCTCTCTGTACTATCTTTGTGACTTTTCTTCAAGGCCGAAATTATTCTACATAAAGGGCTTCTTCGAACTTTCCAAAACTGAGTCCACAGCCCCAGTCGGATACTTGAGTGTGTTCAGTAGCACTGCTTCCACCAACACACATAGGCTAGGACCCTGACCATCCGGTGCACTGACCCGCGGACACTCTGGCCAACTTGGGAACCTGCGTCAGATGCCAGGAGATCACAGATGGCGTGCATGTGACAAGAACAAACATCTCTCAAGTGCCTAACACCCCCATCTGAAGTGAAAAATAGGCAGTTTTATGCAAGAAAAAAAAAACAAAGGCTAAATGGGTTGGCCTGCAGCCATCAGTGCTCTGTGAGAACACATGACAAACCAGCCTTCATCCCCACTTAGCAAATACCACTGCCAGAATCCAAGCAGGTGTGAAAAAGAGTTATGCAGACTTCCCTCGTGCCCACGAGTTTTGTAGCCTATTTCTTTACCCTAAAAAAGGTAAACCAGAGAAGTGAGGGCACAGAATTCCTTTAAGGGTTGGTGGAAGAAAGGGGAGAGGGTAGGCCATATTAAAGAAAAACCAGGTCTTTCACCAAACAGCACGTCAGTTGTTACCTATTTCCAAGTATCTGTCCGGACAGGGAGCGTGTGGTACCATGGGAGCCGTGTTTTTTAAGAAGGAGGCAAAGCCGCTGAAGTGCAGCTCAATATAGAAAAACGTTTTGTCTTTACAGAATAAACATGTGCTAGGATTCTGTTGGCTGCAACGAATTTCTTTAATTGCCCTGAATTTCAATCGAAAAGGAAATCTGGGGATTTATCTTCTCTAACCCAACAATTCCAGAATCTACAAACTAGAGGAACATGCAGTACTTATCAGGCCAGAAACTTTACATATAAACATCTTCAAATTTCTTCAGAAAATGAATATACTGTCAATCGAAATTATAACCGTTTTAAAGGGACAGTGGCCAATTAGTTAAAGTTCAGGGGGGAAAAAGTGGTGCAGAAATAGCCTAGGAAAATCTGAAAAAGTGTGATGATGTTGATGATGAAGAAGGAGAAGGAGGAGGAAGAGGAGGAGGAGGAGGAGGAGGAGGAGGAGAGGGGAGTCTTGTTCCAGTGGCTCTGATCATTCCAACAGCGTGGTACTGGCTTGAACTGACAGGTCAACGCAGAAGAAAACACCTCTGAAAATAAAGCAAACATTAAAAACTGGTTCACTTACTCAAACATTTACGGTGTGCACTGTTGATGGCTGCTGGGTGGTGACACAAAACAGGCAAAGACAGTCAAACCAAAAGGACAAAGTACACGAAAACTGGTTAACCATATGGGGAGGAAATCAGTTAGATACTTTTCTCGCACCTTACACCTGAACACATCTCAGATAAATACTTAATTATATACAATATCCCAGCAGTACTAGAATAAAACGTAGCTGCATGTATAATTTTGTCATGAGAAAGATGGAGTTCCAGAATAATCACTGTGAAACATGTTCATCTAAATGTCAATACGGTCACGATTAAATAAATGACTCTCTAGCCACGTGGATTATCGTGTAGTTGTTAAATTGTTGGTGGAGACATTTATTTATTAACATGAAAGTGTATTCAAGTAGAAAGGTAAGTTACAAAAATGTTGTGTACAGTAAGAGGACCCACATGTGGGTATTAAAGAAAACAGTGAGGGGCGCCTGGGTGGGCTCAGTCGGTTATGCGTCTCGCTCTTTTTTTAATGTTTATTTATTACTTTTGAGAGAGAGAGAGAGTGGGGGAGGGGCAGAGAGAGAGGAGATAGAGAATCCCAAGTAGGCTCCCTCCACACTGTCAGCACAGAACCCACATGGGGCTCGATTTCATGAACCATGAGATCCTGACCTGAGCCAAGAGCAAGAGCCAAATGCTCAACCGACTCGAGCCACCCGGGTGCCCGACTTAAGTGTCCACCGGACTCTGGGCTGACACTGTGGAGCCTGCTTGGGGACTCCCTCTCTCCCTCTCTCTGCCCCTTCCCCGCTCGTGCTTGCTCTCTCAAAATAAATAAATAAACAGTAAAAAAAAGAAAACACTGGGAAACACCCACTGTTCTACAAAGATGCCAATTCTCCTCAAATTAATCTATAAATTCAGCGCATGAACTCAATCAAAGGAAGGTTTTTCATTGGACGCAACTCTAATATGCGTATCAGAGATCAAAAGACAAAAAGTAACAACAGTTTTAAAGAAGAACAAAGAGAGGGGAGGATTGGTTCTACCAGACAACAACACAACACAGAGAAATAAACACAATAAAGAAAGTGTGAAATTGGAGTGGGGGAAAAAACAAGTAGACCAGAGCATAAGATAACCCCCAAAAGGTCTCCATAAATGGACCACAGCACCGAACCGCACCGCCCTGTGGTGCAGCCAAGATGAAACGGTTCACAAGCATTGCCAGGAAAACCTGCTGTCCAGAGAAAAATAACACGAGGTTTCTAGACCTCCCAACAGACACATAACTCCATTTTAAATGGGTTGCAGGTGAAACCGTGGAAAGCAAAACTTTCAAAACTTGTAGTAGAAAACGGAGGAGAATATTTCTATACGACCTAGCCTAAGGAAGAATTTTAAAAATAAGACACAAAGAATACCAAAGAAAAGGACTAGTTAAATCTGACTGCATCTAAAGGGAACTCTTATTCAGCGAAATGTATTATTTCAAAAGTGAACAATTAAGCCCCAAACCAGGAGGAAAGTATACACATAGAGATAACAAAGAATGGATAAGAAAAATATATAAAGACTGTCTACAAATTAACTTAAAAAAAAAAAAAAGAGGGGCACCTGGATGACTCAGTCAGTTAAGCACCCAGCTCTCAATCTCAGTCCAGGTCATGATCTCATGGCTTGTGGGTTCAAGCCCCATGTCAGGCTCTGCATTGATAGTGCAGAGACTGCTTGGGATTCTCTCTCTCTCTCTCTCTCTCTCTCTCTCTCTCTCTCTCTCTTTCTCTCTCTCTCTCTCTCTCTCTCTCTCTCCCCTGCTCTCTTGCTGTCTCTAAAAATAAATTTAAAACACTGTTTAAAAAGCATAAAATAAAATAAAATAAAATAAAATAAAATAAAATAAATAATAGGAAAATGGGCACGTAATTGGAATTCACACTTCACAGTAGAAACCCCAGGAGCTAACAAACACATAAATTCTCAATCTCACCAGAATTCAACAAAATTCTAATTAAAACCACACTGAGATACCATTTCATATCCATGAAACTGGAAAAATTAGTCTGACAATGACAAGTGTCTTAAGGGTATAAAGCAAGGTAAAACCACTTCAGTGAGAAATTTCATTACAGTGTAGTTATGAAAGTTGAAGTTGTCCATATCCTAAGACCCAGGAATTTTCTGGTTACATAACCAGATGAACTAAGTACATACATTAAGGAGATATATAAAAAATGTTCATAGCCACATTTTTTTTTAACAGTGAAACACTGCAAAACTTCAATGTCAGTCAATAGGGAAATCTATTTAAAAATTATGACATATTTATAAAACTGAATACCGGAGGGGCGCCTGGGTGGCTCAGTCAGTTAAGCATCCAACTTCAGCTCACATCATGATCTCAAAGTTCATGGCTTCGAGCCCCGCGTCAGGCTCTGTGCTGACAGCTCAGAGCCTGGAACCTGCTTCTTGCTTCTGTCTCTCTCTCTCTACCCCTCCCCCACTCAGACTCTATCTCTCTCCCTCTCTCTCTCAAAACTAAGTAAACATTTAGGAAAAAAACTGAATATTGTAAGACCATCAATATGGGTGACTACAGCTACGGACATTAATATGAACAAATCTCAAAAAACGTAAAATTAAGAGGCACCTGGGTAACTCAGTCGGTTAAGCGTCCAAGTCTTGACTTCCACTCAAGTCACAATCTCCCGGTTGTGAGATGGAGCCCTGCATCTGGCTTAGTGTGAAACCTGCTCGAATTTCTTTCTCTCTCTCTTTCTCTCTCTCTCTCTCTCTCTCTCTGCTCCACCCCTGCTCACACTCTCTCTTTCTCAAAATAAACAAACCTTAAATAAAGTAGTATTGGCCAAGAAGGCAAGAACAGAACACACAACATGCACCGCGGCGAACCCTGAGATCTTTGTGCCGCTAGGTCTCCTTTAGCGCTGAAGGGCTTCCTCCCCCAGCCACTGGGAGTGCTGCAGGCTGACAGTTCTCAGCTGAGCAGGGTCACCTCGCCCAAGTCATGTCCCCTCTCCAGGGGCAGCTCAGTGCCTGACCCCTCACCCAGAGCTGGGGCAATTCTGAAGGGCTAGCCTGCCTCTCCACTCCCCTTGGGATGGGCTGAGGGCTTCCTTGTGACTGCACCGCAGCCCAGTCTCTCTCTCTGTCCAGTCCTGCTTCCGTGTCTTTCGCGGGCGTTAATCCTAAAACTTCCTTAGTAAACTTCCTGCGTGTTTATCTGCTTCTCAGAGTCTGCGTTCCTTGGAACTCTACTTTCTTTCAACAGATACAATTTATATCTTGTTTGAAAACATGCGCCACAGCAAATTTAGGAAGGCTGAAATCATACCAAGTATATTTTCTGACCACAGTGGAATGAAACCAGAAATCAAAAGCAGAAGGAAAACTGGGAAAACTCACAAGCATGTGAAAATTAACTGACACGCTCTTGAACAACCAATGGGTCACGGACGAAATCAAAAGGAAAGTTAGAAAATATCTTGGAAAAAAAAACGAAAATGAAAACACAACATATTAAAACTTCTGGGATATGACAGAAGCAATACTAAGAGGGAAGTTCTTGGTGAGAAACACCCACATTAAGAAAGAGGAAAGATTCCCAAATAAATAAGCTAACCTTATACCTCAAGGAACTTGAAAAAGAGCAAACTGAAGTCTAAAGTTAGCAGCAAGAAGGAAAGAATAAAGATTAGAGCATAAATTAAAAAAGAGAGCAAATAGGGAAAAAAAAGAGCAACAGAATTGGCAAGCCTTTAGCTAGACTAAGAAAAAAAAGAATGCTCAAATAAATAAAATCAGCAATTGAAAGAGGAGACAATATAACTGATGCCACAGAAACTAAAAGGATCAAACAAGGTTTGATCAAACAAGGTTAACAAACTGGAAAATGGAAAAAAATGGAAATGGAAAAGAAATGGAAAAGAAATGGAAAAAAATCCTAGAAATACACAACCTGCAGAGACCAAATTAAGAAGCAACAGAAAATGTGAACAGATCTCTAACTAGTAAGGAAGTACAATCAGTAATCCAAGGCACCCCAACAAAGAAAAGCACGGGACCAACAGCTTCCCTGGTGAATTCTACCAAATATTTTAAAAGGCACTAAAGTGAATTCTTCTCAAACTGGTCCTGGCGTAAAGACCGACATGGAGACGAATGGAACCAAAGAGGGAGCCCAAAAATACACCCACACGTACACCCCACAACTGATCTTCAATAAGAGTGCCAGGAGGAAGAGGACACAAAAGGGAAAGGATAATGTCTTCAATAAATAATCAGAAAAACTGGATGTCCTCATGCAAAGGAATGAAACTGGACCCTGATCTCACACCACATACAGAAGTCAACTCAAAGTGGGTTAGAGACTGAATCCTAAGGCCTGAAGCTGGACGACTTCTAGAAGAAAACATAGGAAGAGGATGCCTACAGAACAGCACCTCTGTCTGCCTTGCCCTTAGTTCCATCACTCCAAACCCACCTACCAAGGACCCAGAACCTGCCCACCCCAGGAGAAGAGAGACCTTCTAGCTGGGTACCCCCAATCGAGAGGGTACTTCCAAACATTGCACGTCCAAACGTTAGCAGGGTATCTTAAGCAACCACCTTACACAGTCAATGGGCTGAGTCTGACCACTTCGGGCACGTACCTGCTGCGCCCCTCAGTGGGCCACCTGGCCACCCCCCACCCCCCAAACAGAGTCAGGAGAGGACAACGTTCACCCAGGTGCAGCCAGACACGCTCGAAGTGCTGTCTGCTAAGACCTGGTACCCTGACATCTTCATGCCGTGGAGGTGGTGCTGAAAATCAGCTTGTCCAGGTCCAGGAAAAAGAACCAGGCTGAAGAATCAACGGGCTAAGTGCTGCCAGTAGCAGCAGCAACAACAGAAGGGAGGTCAAAACCAAGTCAAACAAAGCCAAAATGAAGAAATCTCCAGATCAGGAACCGAGTTCACAGAGTGGAACAAGCGGCCAATTCGCTCCCTTCTCTAGCACCTCAGTGCCCACCATTTCCAGAAGCAGTGCTCTCGAGTCTATCTGGACTCCAGATTCTGTCTCCCCACTGTCATATTCCTTGTCCCCCTCCTCTTCCTGCATACACAGGTCCTAGCCTGTGATCCATACACAGGCTTCAGACGACGGTCAAGGATATGCTGCTCAGCTTCCTATTTGGGGGCACGGGCCAAGGATGTTACCTGACCCCCATGTGTCACCAGCTTCCTGGACCGGGGGACACACTCAGCCCTATGGGTACCGGTGCAGCCACCAGCTATCTCAACCAGTCCTTAGCTTCTCTTTCCACCCAGGGTTATGGAGCTTCAAAGCTTGCGTTGTAATTCAACCACTGACTGCTTGGATTGTAAGGACCCAACTGCCTCCTGGAAGCTTCCCTTCAATGCTCACTCCCTGGATTATAAAGATCAGACATCTTCATAGCAATTCCAGGTTTTATGAAGCCCTGCAGAAGCTCTTTTTGTGAGTGATTTTCAAAGAGACCGGGCTGGACGTTCCAGCGTCAGCCAGGCATTAGTTCAAAGAGTTAGAGGTGATGATGCTCTGACCTTCTGATCAACGTTCTGGGAGTCACAGGAGGAGGAATGAAGGCCCTGAGAGGGACCTACCAACCAGCAGCCTGGAATGGACAGACAGGACTACTTAGGATCCTGGCATAGTTTTAGATCACTGGTTCTCCTGACTTGCAAAATGATCAAAAGCATTCCAGCCATGTGCAGCCAAACACCAAACGAAAAGGTGAGGGAAAGGAGGGAGGGAAACAGCCTTCCTAAGCAGAGGTGTTCCAATGCTCTGGCCAATCTCTGGCTGAACCTTAGGAATGGACAGTGCCTCAAGCTCACTCACGTTTCATGACCAACTGGTACTTGGCACTGAAAAACTTTGTGTGACTGACTGTCATAGATGCACTTTAAAAATAATAATAATAATAATAATAATAATAATGTTCATAAAGGGGAGCCTGTGTGGCTCAGTCCGTTAAGCATCCGACTTCAGCTCAGGTCATGATCTCGCAGTTTGTGAGTTCGAGCCCTGCACGGGCTCTGTGCTGACAACTCAGAACCTGGAGCCTGCTTTAGATTCTGTGTCTCCCTCTCTCTCTGACCCTCCCCCGCTCACGCTCTGTGTGTCTCTCTCAAAAGTAAATAAACATTAAAAAAATAATGAAAAAATACACAAAAAATAAAACATAATGTTCACAAAGGGGCGCCTGAGAGGCTCAGTCAGTTAAGCATCCGACTTCAGCTCAGGTCATACTCTCACAGTTCGGGAGTTAGAGCCCCACATAGGACTCCTCACTAACAGTGTGGAGCCTGTTTGGGATTCTCTCCCTCTCCATCTCTCTCAAAATAAATAAATAAACTTAAAAAAAAAATAATGTTCATACGGAGTCACTGTGCAGCTTAAAAGATGACTGGTGTGTGTCTTACATAAGTGGTACATCTGTGGTTTTTAATCTGTGCTCGACTTCAAAACTGTGATCTGTTATTGTATGCAACCTTGAACTTCACGTCTGCAGAGCTTCTTCTGTGATTAAATAGGTTATAATTATAAGCAAAATTCGTAGCAACTGAGCACTTATCTAAAAAGATTACCTTTGGCTGGAGGTGAGCTGCACTGAAACTTGACAACAAAATGTCTCTGGACAAGGAGAGTCAAAGAAGAGCAACAAAAGGACACTAATGCATCTGTAATTTACAGCTGGTAAGCAGAGCAGTAAAGAGACACTGGTCCATTGCTCTGACCCTGATGAATTTATAAATTGAGATCACTGTCATGTATGCTTGCAGATGTTAACTGATAAAGTTGTACACGCATAAACCTCTTCTCTGATTGGCAGATACGTATCATATATTAAAACGGTTCTAGTGCCAAAAAAAAAAAAATAGGGGAAAAGCTTCACGACACTGGTCTTGCAACAAAAGCAAAAACAGACACGTGGGACTACACCAAACTAAAAAGATTTTGCACAGCAAAGGAAACAATCCACCAAGTGAAAGGAAACCTAGAGAATGGAAGGAAATATTTGCAAGCCACATATCTGGTAAGGAATTAATATCCATAATATATAGGGACCTCTACAACTCAACAGAAAAATAGATAAAGACAGACAGATGAACACGATTAAAAAATGCACAAAGGACTTGAATAGACATTTTTCCAAAAAGGACATACAAATGGGCAACAGGTATTATAAAAAGATGCTGAGCATCACCAATCATCAGGAAAATGCAAATAAAACCATGAGGTTATCACCCCGCACCCGTTAGAATGGCTATTATAAACAAAACAAAACAAAAACAAAAGGCACCCTGCTGGCTCAGTCAGCAGAATGTGCAATTGCTGATCTCAGGGTTGCGAGTTCAAGCTCCATGTTGAGTGGAGATATTACTTTTAAAAAATTAGAAAATTAAAAAAAAAATCTTTAAAAAAAGAAACACAAAAAAAGTAACAAAAGCTGGCAAGGATGTGAAGAAATAGAGGCCCTTGTGCACTGCTGATGGGAATTTAAAATGGTTCAGCTACTACAGAAAAGAGTATGGAGGCTCCTTAAAATATTAAAAATAGAACTATAATATGATCCAACAATTCCACCTCTGGATATTTATCTAAAACATAGGACACCAGGATCTCAAAGAGATATTTGCACTTGCACGTTTACTGCAGCATTATTCACAACAGCAAAGAGGTGGAAACAACCTCAATGTCCATCAACAGATGAATGAAGAAAGAAAATGTGACACATACAAACAAGGGAGTATTAACCAGCCTTTAAAAAGGTGGAAATCTTGCTGTATGTGACAACACGGAAGGACCCTGAGGCCATCACACCAAGTGACACAAGCCTGTCACAGAAGGATAAATACTGCATGATTTCCATTTATATGAGGTATCCGAAACAGTCAAACTCATAAAAGCTCAAAGGAGAAAGATGGTTTTTAGGGGAAATGAGGGATTGCTGTTCAGTGTATAGAAAGTTTCATCAGTGCCTGATGGAAAATTCCTAGAGATACGCTGTCCAACACCGTGCCTACGGTTAACAATAATGTACATTCAGAAACTGGTTAAAAGGGTAAAAATCACGTACCTTCTATTTAGGTTTAGGAATAAATCTGTACTTAGAAAAGTGTAAAAATATGCATGAGAATGATAAACACCAAATTCAGGACATTACACCTCTGTAAGGCAGGAAGAGGGTCAGGCTTATGGAACGATACATACCATGTTTTAATAACTACATAACACATAACACTTCAATTCCTTAATATTCCTTATACTTCCTTCCTATGCCTGAAATATTCTTTAATTTTTAAAGTAACTTTAAAAGAAAACGAACAGATGGCTCAGTCAGTTAAGCATCCGACTCAATTTTGGCTCAGGTCATGATCTCACGGTCGTGGGATTGAGCCCTGCACTGGGCTCTGCGTTCACAACACGGAGGCTGCTTGGGATTCTCTCTCTTCCCTTCCCTGTTCACGTGCACTCAATTTTTTTTTCTCTCTCTCTCTCTCTCTCCCAAAATAAATAAACTTAAAAAACATTTTTTTAATAAAAGGAACAGCTTGCCCCTGTCTCAACTGTTCTCTACCTTCTTTTTACCAAAACAAGACGGATGACATCCATGTGAACAACAGATTACCATGGGTGTGCCCACATTTGGAAACAAGAACAAATTCTGCAGTAGAAGCAAAGAAAATAGAGCTACAGAGTTTTTTCTTTCATGTTTTCTCTTTTGAATGTTGCAATCTCAAAGGTATTTATAAGTTTTATAACTCTTTACAGGGTCCCAGCAATGATGGTTTTTTAAACTGGCTGCTATACAGATAAAATGGGCATAATTTCTATAGTAATTCCACTTCTGTTTTTCCTGCTCAAGAAATTACCAGATTTCAAACAAGTGAAAATGAAATTATAGGGATAAGTGTGCTTTTGTCAAGTTTCAAACACAGTGGTTCCATACTTGAACCAGAACAGTCTGACCCCAAACTTGGACAAATTTATTACTAGAAACAAGCTCCAGAGAAATCTTCTAAAAGCAGGGTTCAGAGTAATAATCCCAGATGCCTGGGATTGTTGTTTTTCTAAATTCAGAAAATTTTCTAATACAAAAAAGCGTAACAGTATAATTACCGTTACATAAAACAAGATGGGCTCATGACTTTTGTATTTATAATACAAACATTAGCAAAATAAAGGGATTATCTTTATGTCATAAAGGGATGATTTAAATTAAAAAACCAACATTGACGTGAAATATTCACACAGCTGAGATAAACTGAATATTAACCTAAATTTACTGGGATAATTCCACAATTGCCAAATTCACTTTTTTTGTTTGGCTTTGATCTTGGTCTCAAATTTTTAAATCTCACTGTATAATATAATTACTTCCATGTCCCTAGGGTTCACCCACAGAACAATGTTTTTCCTTGTCCACACCCAACCTTCTGAGCTATGTATGACAGGAAAACATCACATAAAAGAATTCAGAAGCATGAACAAAGAAAAAAAAGTATGGAGGGAGAAAGGCAGGATGAAAACATTCAAATCTTTCTGATTTGCCAATTTAAGGCAAACAAACAGATGTTGTACATGTCGAAGGCATAGAGCATAAACAATGCAATTTATCTTTAGCCAATATTCATTGTTCAAGACCACTACTGAGAAACTAAACTTTGGGTTCTGTATTTGTTTGATACAAAAGATTTATAGATACAGTTGCAAAGAAGGAAGAAAACAAAATAAATCAAAATTCTCGGAGGATACAAGCAAAGAAGAAGGGTTGTTGACTGCGAATGGAAATCTGTAATGATGTATGTCAGCAAAAGCCTTCGTATCTTAAAATTCAGTCCCTTCCTTTTCATCACTGTGTTTTGAGTACCTCCTTCCCGTGACACTGTCAAAACAATCTTTTCCCTTCTCATTTTCCCAGCAATCCACTCATTTGGAACTTTGCAACCACATTTTAGAAAGGACTTCAGAGCTCAGCTCAGGTTAGCGACAACGCAGGCACTCCCTCTTGTGGTACAAAAGGGAACTGCCTGTGTACACGCACTTAAACTAAACCCAAGAAGTTATTTTTACATCACTGGAGCAGGTATTTCCTGGTCTTCATTTTATAGACAAGGGAACAGCCTGAGGTCCACCAACTTACTTCCTCAAGGTATTTCAATCAAGAATACATTTAAAGCAAGATCTGACCACATATTACTAAAAGATAAATCTGAAGCCATAGGTAGAACCTAATTTTAACTTCTGTTTTGATGTAGTTTTAAAGCAACTGCTTACATAGCATCTTTGGTTTAATATATATTCGTGATTATTAAAAAAAAGAAAAGTAAGTAATTGGCAAACGTTTTCATGAGAAAGTTATTTTCCAAATGATTCTTAGAAAATATTCTCAGAAAGTATAAAGTAGGGTATTATTTTACGGATCATGAATCTACTTGTTACCAAAGTGCTTTCAAAAGAAGGACAAGGCAGAAATAAATAAAATTTCCAAAATAAATTGCCACCCTTGTTTACATGCTAAAGTCAACGGACCTGAATAAGAATTTATATTTTGTGCTAATGGCATGTCAAAAACTTTAAACCTGTTGATTTCCAAACATCTTTACTATAAATCTTTATCGTGAGCCAGTATGATTAAAAGTACCTCCTTTACAAGGTTGTTTTAAAAGCTAAATGACCTGATGCACGTGAAAGGTTGGGCGGTCTTTTCTAAACTTCACCCATTTTCATCTTTTTTATAGGAAAGAAGTACAAAGAGTATACTTTACAAATGATAAAAATCCAGAGAGGAGAGATCAGGGAGAAAAGAGTAACCAAAGGAACTACTAAATTCTTAAATGTGATAGGTTTTCATGTGCCAGAATTTCTGCACTCTGTGACTGCCATTTTCAAGGGTGATCTTACCTGTGCACATGTGACAGACTCGACAGCCTGTGATGCTGCACAAACACAGACCACCAAGACCATGTCAAGTTTTCACTCTTGTCCCTAATGCTCCATGGGTGTCCTGACAAAGCTGGACAAGGGGTCAGAGCATCATCTTTTAGGTTCAATCGAGTGTGTGCGAATAGCTGCACTCCTCTGATAAAACCTCCAAAGTGAATTCCTGTCTTCCCAAAACAACAAGCAAAACTAATTTTGGGGGCCTTCTGTTCCCAGGTCAATGAATGATACCACCACTTGCTTAAGACGGCTGAGGCTGAACTTATCTTGACTCCACTTGCTTAAGACAGCTGAGGCGGAGGCTGAACTTACCCTTGACTCCTTTCTTTTCTCCCTTAATCCTTCAAATTCTGCCAGTCACAAAGTCAAAAGTCACCCCCACTCACCGAATCTCTTCACCCTCTTCTCTCTTCTTTAAAGCCAATGCCACAGCTTTCAAGTCTCCAGCAAACTGCCTCCGTCCCCACCACCTGGATAACAGCCAAGTCCTATATACCCTTCAAAACTCAGCTCTCCACATGCCCTTCCCCAGAGCTTTCCCAGCCCCTCTCTGTACAGCCCCCGTACCCCTACTGAAGGCAGGTTAGATATCAGCCCCTACCCCACCCCCATGTTTCCGTTATTTTTGCAGGTTTATCTCAACTTCAGAGTGCCTATAAATCTTTGTTGAATAAAGGATTTGTTTGGGGGGAAGGAAAAACGGGGAAAAGTAGAATTTATTTGGGAAAATGAATTAATAACTTTCAGTCATTTGGTTTAGTCAAACCAAATGATTCTGGTTGTTTTCAAAATAAATTACTCTAATTTGCATAGAATGAAGCAGAATCGTGAGCAAAATGTTCCAGGATTCTTGATTTTTCATCAAAATTAGGCAACTTTCTAATAGAGACTCACTTTTACCGAAAAAAGCAAACTTCCATTTCCGATTTTATATATGAAGACATGGAGGTGAAGGCAGGCATGAAGTCACTAACCCCGGAGATCCTGACTCCTAGTCTGGTACAGAACATGGCCAGACCCAGCTGAAAAAGGGCTCTGGAAGGACTTCTCTTGTTTGCAGTCTATTTCCCCATCCCCACACCGAAAGGATCTTATGCCCAGATTACCTGATATCTCCACAAACATGGGGCTGGAGACACGTGGGTGGACACCCAACACCTAGAAAGGTGCGCCTTTCTCTATCTAAAACCTGCAAAAGTGGGGCTCCTGGGGGCTCAGTCGGTTGAGCATCCAACTCTTGATATCAACTCAGGTCAGGATGTCACAGTCTTGACATCCAGCCCCTCACTGGGCTCCATACTGGGCATGGAGGCTGCTCCCTCTCCCGCTGCCCACGTGCATGCGCTCGCTCTTTCTCAAAATCGATAAACATTAAAAAATTTTAAATGCAAAAGTATTACTCCATCATCAAATTCCTTCCTGATAACCTACCCTCCACATGTTGGAACTGCTTTACACGAACAGAATATTAATCTAAGAGGCCACCATTTCTTCCAGCGGCGGGGGCGGGGGGGTAACAATTATTAAACATAAAATCAGTGTTCATGTGCAAGGGAAAAACAGTGGTTACTAGCCACTAAATTCCATGAAAGACAACTAATAATGATTCCTGTTTTACAATTAGAATCCCAAAAAGTACTTGGCATAGAACATCAGTTTAATTGGTCTCACCAAAGTATGCCAAAGCAATAGATAACAATGAAATCAGCAATCTAGTCCAATTTCTTGAATGGTCATCTTAAAGAGAATTTAAAATGTTGAGTGGTTAATCACCTTTTAATGGCTTTATTAAGGTATAATCTACAGGCCACGGAAGTCATCCATTTTAAGGGTACAGTTAGACACGCTTTGTAAATTTATTCAACTGCAGCACAACTATCACCAAGAATAGTTCCACTGACACAACAGTTCCCTTGTACCTGTTTATGGCTAGTCTCGGCTCCCACGTCTGGCCCCAGACAACCACGGATCTACCCATGGCTTTGCCTTTTCTGAAATTTTCATATGAATGGTATCATACAATACACAGTTCTCGGTTTCTGATTTCATTCAGCTGCCACAATGTTTTTGAGGTTTATCCGTGTTGTAGCATCTATCAGTAGTGTGAACTAGTGTTTCCTTCTTTCTCGTGGCTAAATAATACTCCACTGTATGACCATTTTCCTCATCTACTCACCAGTTGACAAACTGGATTGTTTTTAGTTTTTATCTATCGCAAATAATGCTGCTATGAACATCTGCTTGCTTTTTGAATGGGCACAATTTTTATAACCTAATTGGGGTAGGACTCCTATATAATAAATTGCACATGTTTAAAATATGCAATTTGATGAACTTTTACATATGTGCACACCCATGAAACTATCATGCATAATCAAGATAATGAATCTATAATCACCCCAATGCTTCACTGTACCCGTCCCTTGAGAATCCGTTTCTCCCTCCTCCCCTAAGCCATCCTCAGGCAACCAATGATCTGCTCTGTCACAATCAGTTAGTTTGCATTTTGTATAATTTCACCTAAATGGAATCAGACTGTATTGTTACTCTGGGGTGAGGGGGAAGGGGGGGTGCCAGCTTTTTTCATGCAGTATAATCACTTTGAGATTCATACATGCTGTTGTATATATCAGCAGTCCATTGCTTTCCTTTACTGTGTAACAATTTGCTTATCCACCCTTCTGCTGATGGGCATTTACACAATTTCTAATTTTTGACAACCATAGATAAAGCTGTTATGAACACTGTATATAAGTTTTTGTCTAGATATATGCTGTTACTTCTGATGGCCTACCTAGGGACGGAATTGCTGGGTCATATGTTAAGCGTATGCTGAACTTTTTAACAAACGTTTTCCAACAATGGCTGTACCATTCTATATTCCCACTACCAATGTGTGAGTATTCTGGGTTTTTTTGTGTTTGTTTGTTTTTCCATCCTTGCCAACACATGGACTGTCAGTCTTTTTTAATTTTAGCCAGTAGAGTGGGTGCACAGCAGTATCTTACGGCTTGAATTTGCGTTTCCCTAATGATTAATGATGTTGAAAATCTCTTCATGTGTGCATTTACCTACCATTCATGTACCTTCTTTGGTAAAATGTCTATCCAAATCTTTTGCACATTTTTAAATTAGGTTACTCTCTTATGATTGAGTTTTAAGAGAGCTCATCATATATTTTCAAGACACAAACCCTTTATCAGATTATCTGTTTTGTAAGTCTTTTCTCCCAATATGTGGCCTGACTTTTCATTTTCTTAACAGTGGTGTCTTCTGAAAAGAAAACTGCAATTTTGATGAAGTCCAGTTTATCATTTTTTCTTTTATATACCTCATGCTTTTTAGATCTGATTGACTAAGTCTCTGTCTAACCCAAGACAAGAAAACCTCCTGCTTGTTTCCTTCTTTATGTTTCCTATGATCCATTTCAAGTTTATTTTTGTGTGTGTTGTAAAGTAAAAATCAAGCACATTTTAGTTCACATGGGTATCCAATTGTGGCAGTACTGTTTCCTGAGAAGACCATGGTGTCCCTACTGAATGACATCAGTACCTCTGTTGGAAAGCAGTGGACCACACAGGAAATACAACTATTTCTAGACATTCTGTTCCACTGATCTGTATGTCTATCCCTATGCAAATACCAGTCTCTGCTACTGTAGCTTTATGGTAGGTTGTGAAACCAGGTACTACACATCCCCCAACTTACTTCTTTTTTAAAGTCACTTTGATTATTCTAGATTCTGCATTTCCATATGAACTTTGGACTCTGTTTTCTCTATAAGTACTTCTCTAAAAATCCTTTCTGAGATTTTGACAACGTTGTTGAACCTATAGGTTAATTTGGGGGAAACTGCCACATTAACTATATTAAGTCTTCCAACCTATAAACCTGGCAATATGTTCCTCCCTATTTGGGTATACTTACTACCTTTAATTAAACTTCTCTCACTGACTTCATTTATATGTATTTTGGTCTTTTTGATGCTATTATGAATGGATTTCTCTATTCTTGACATTTCATATAAATGGAGCTATCTTCTTTCACTTAGTATAATGCTTTTAAGGTTCACCCACATTATAGCCTGTGTCAGTACACCATTCCTTTTCACTGCCTAATGGTATTCCACTATATGAATACACCACGTTTTAGTCATCCACTTATCAGCTGACAGACCTCAGTTTTCCAAGGGGTGGCGGTCCTCTTAGACATCTGCTTGTACTTCTACGGTAGAATCTGCCTCTTCCATGCATGTGGCCCCTGTTGTCTTAGTTTTGTGTTTTGCTTTGTTTTGAAGTCATCTCTACACCCAACGTGGGGCTCGAACTCACAACCCTGAGATCAAGAGTCGCACGCTCCACCGACTAAGCCAGCCAGGCACCCCTACTTACTTTTTAAATTCGTATTTCTGTTCTGTGGCCTGGTTCCCTCCAGGCTACCTGTGTCTTCATAGTGTCCTGGTTAGCCACAGGCCACGGTGATTTGGGGAGAGGCTGTGCCCAAATACATTGTACCTGTAAGGCTTCCCCCCTCCACTGAGGAAGCTTTATGTGGGTTGAAAAAGCATTCAGAGTTGTCTCCAGCTCTCAAGGAACTCCCTGACTTTCGCTTTTTGCTGGGCTGTCTTGAGTCTCTATCCCCTAAGGCATGCAAAGTCCAGCCCTCAGCCATGACTGCGCGGAGGGCTGATGTCAGCCCTTCAATGGCTCTCTCATTTCAGGGATCTCCCCGTTAAATTCCTGGCTGGTGGCCCCAACCCAAGACTGCAAAACCGAGGGGGCAAAGCTGTAGGTTCTCCCTGTCCATTATGAACTGAGTGTGCCACTTTTAACCAGCAAAGCTGTGGGTTTTTACCGCCAACCCCGCCAAGCTGCATCTATCACTTCTGGTAAGAAGTACCCGCTGGTAAAACTGCAGTTTTCACCAAGTGAGATAAGAGGCGGGGGAGGGGCCCCGGCAAGAAAGGCCACAGAACTCCCACTCGTCTTACCCAACGTTCCAGTGTGATTATTGTCTGCCTTTCCAGTCTATCTCCAGTGCCAGAAATTATTGCTTTTGTCAATCTTGTCCAATTTTATACTTGTTTTATTAAGAAAGGACCACCCGATCTCTTTACATCATCATTAATGGGAGTGACCTTGGCTATCTATCCATTTTTAATCTCTCAACCTCCCATAACGTAAACCTCTTAAAAATACAGTATGACTATAATTCCACTTCGAGTATCAAACGCAGAACTGCTTTCCGAGTCTGACATAAAATTTATCATCATAGCCTGCGTCATTTTCCATTTAAGAGCCCTGCCACACAGTGCCAGCAAACTAACATTATATTAAAAGTACTAGAACAGTCAGTTGTTCAGTAATTTTGAGTTCCTAGGGGATTAATTGATTGACTGCTTGGATCTCAGCCGTGGCTCTTAACCACAAAACTCTATGATGGGCCCAAAGACGACGGATTTTGTGGTGTTATTAACAATGCCTGACAGGGGCAAAAAGCAAACTCTTGCAGATTCCACTAGTATTGTTATAAGTCGTCTCAATCCACATTTTGTAACACATTTTCTCCCCAGTTACTCAGAAAACCCTCAAGCCTAACTTGCCTTTAGCACTGTGACTCGTGTGTATAGAAGGCTTTGTAGCTGACACACGAAAACCTCATGCAGGAGGTGGAGCAAATCTTATCCTCATTTTATACCTGTTGGAAGTGAAACACACAGGGATTAAGTATTCCACGTGGCAGGTGAATCAGATCTAAGATCCAGTTATTCTGGTGACATTTTGTCTTGTGACCTTGGGCGTGTCTTTGCAGCCATCTCTTCCGACATTTTGGTAACTTCTTTAAAGGCAAGGAAAACAGATTACCGCCCCCAAGCAATAGCCTTCTCAACACTTTCAGTTGAGAATAGGCTCAGCATTTATTTCCTTAAAAATTTTAATTATAGCTATGAGAATACAGACCCTGAGCAAGAAGAAATGAAGTCAAATTTGTAACAATTATAAAAGCGACCTTTAACACAATGCGAACCTCTACACACACACACACACACACACACACACACACACACACACTCCCTCTCTCTCTCTCTCTCTCTCTTCCTCCCTCCCTCCCCCTCTCTCTCTCTCTACCAAACACTCTTCTATGAAATCCTTCTGGGAGGGAAACAGTAACCCTACCCATACACACATACACAAGGTGGTGGTCTTAAATGCCACAAATCTGGTGGATCATTTTAGAAGAGTACCTTGAAATCTCTCCTAATGCACACATTGGGAGAAATGAGGTAATTTCTTTCGTCTACAAAACCAAAACCCTGACTCCCTTTTGCCTCCACAGTTCCTCAGAAGAGGGTCTACACTCACCCTCTTCTAGGCATTTCCTCCAAGCTCTCCCTCTAATCTGTTTCCCTCTGACTTCACTAAAACCTCCTCCTCTTGTCAAGGTCACTAACAACCTCCTCGTTGCTAGAGTCAAGGATCGATTTTCAGCTCGCGTCTTACCTAACCCATCAGGAGCATTTGACAGTGCTGGTTATTCTTGCTTCCAGAGACACTTTCTCCCCTTGGTGACTTGAATATCCCAATGTCTACCTTCCCGTCTTTTCCTCACGCTTCTTGTTGAGACTCCCGAGCTCTGATTGTTGCCGTGGTCCTTTGTTTGGGTCCTAGACCTCTCTGCTTCCTTTTTTTTTAACTAATGGAACAGCAGTACAAAGATCTGGCTTCTAGTCCTGGCTCTGCTGCTACACAGGCATGTGACCTTGTGCAAGTCCCTTAATTCCCCTGAAACTCACTTTATTAATCTCTAGGGTAGAGGAGGCAGGCTGAGAGGTCTCCAAGGTAAATTCCAGTCCTAAGACTCAACGGCCATATTTAAAAAGTACTAATTTCCAAAGAACTGACTTGATTATTACATAACATTTCTCAAGATTATAATGTTTCCCCTTATTAGATTTGACTTATTTTATTGCTTTTTATTCTTATCAAACTTAAACATGTATGTAGTTTATAGAGTCAAATACTCATCAAGGGCTTATGAAAAACAGCAGCCCACCATCCTCACATCTGTCCTTCTTCGGAGGCACTTGTAAAGAAACTTTTGAACTTACAGAAAAGTTGAAAGTACTCGGGTAGTCATGCCTGAATACCTACTAAAGGCCTACTGCTGACATTTCACCATGCTTCCTCCACCTTCTTCTGTAATTCCTTTCTTCCAGACCATCCGAAAGGGGACAATAGATGTAGGACATTTCACTCCTAAATACCTAAGTATGCATCTTCCAGAAATAAGAACACCTCCTATGTAACTCCAGCATCATTGCCACACCTGAGAAAACTAATTCAGTAACATCGTCCAATGGGCATCTTTGAGTGTGGATGATGCTACGGAATTACGGTCTGTTTCCTCTCCTCTTTTCCATCTGTGCTCACCGCCTCGGTGGCTTCAACTCTTCTTTGGGCTTTAAGTAATGATAATTGCTTATGATTTCCGATTTGCCTCTTCAGCCCTGACCTCTCGTTGAACTCCAGGCTCTGCCTACCTGACCTTTCCACTTAGATGTCTACAGAGGCTTCCCAGAGTTAATGTGTCGCAAACTAAGCACCCCCTCCCCGTCAATCTGTTCCTCCCAATCTCAACCAAAGGCAACTCCACTCCATTCCTCAGCTGTTAAGGTGGAACAGCTTGACATATCTCTTTCTCTCTCCTTCCACATCCAAGTCCACAGTAATGGGTAATTAATTAATTCCACCACTTCTCGTCACTCTCCTCGTTTATGGGCTCAGGCACCACCATCTCTCGCCTGGGTCACTGCGGTAGCCCTGAACCGGGGCTCTCTGCTTCCACTCTTGCGAACGCTCCCGCCCTCACCCCCGAGCATTTTGTCAAAACAGCTTCCACAGAAAGATCCTGTCACTTCTCATCTCGAAACCCACCGACTGCTTTCCACCTTACTCGAAGCCAAAATCCTTGCAAGTGTTCGCCTGATGTGCCCACGCACTCCCTTTCATCTCCTCCTCACTCGCTCCAAACCATCACCACGCCTCCTTCCCCCATGCCAACAAACAGGAGAGCTCCTGCCACGACGTCTTTGTGTTGCTATTCCTTCTGCCTGGAACACTCTGTCCCAAATATCCGGAGGGTCTTTCTCTCACCTTCCTCAACTCTTTGCTCGAACATCACCCGTGCAGTGAGGCTTTCCTTGAAAGCACTTATGGCTCTCTAACAGATTATGTATTTCTTTCTTACTTATCTTAGCCTGTTTTTAGTCTCTATGAGAAGTTAACTCCATGAAGGCAGCAAGTTTTATTTTGTTCCCGACTGTATCACCAGTGCCTAGACTACTGTCTGGCACATGTAAGCACTAATAAATATCTGATAAATCAAAGAATCCTATTCTAAAAAGAATACAGATTTATATTCATTTATCCATGCACACACCAGAAGGTTCAAGCCTAAAGAATACCACATAATGGATAACTAAGAATTGTTAATCATATACGACGACACGGGCTACCTCTGCCCTTTGGAAATATAACGTAATCCACAAGTAATTTAGAATTTTCTAGCAATCAGTCACATAGGAAAGTAAAAGAAAACATTAAGTGGCTTACTTAACCCAACAGATCTAAACAACTATTATTCCAACATGTGATTCATACAAAATTATTAATAAAATATTTCACAGCCTTTTTTTCAGACTAAGTCTTTGCAATGTGGTGTGTATTTTATGCATAACACATCTCCGTTGGGGCTAGCCACATTTTAAATGTCAGTAGCTACATGTGGCCAGTGGCTACCATATGGGACAGCACAGATATAGACCTAATTTAAATAACCCCATCGAAGAGGGAAACATCTTGTATATTTATTAATTGTTTTGAACTTCACATTCCAAAACAAGACCATGGTACAACCTCATGGTTTCCTAGTTTTGTTAAAACAGTTTCAAATGATATAACAAGACGAATAACAGCTTTCATTCTGAGAAATAATTTATGTCAAGATTACTGGCCCAACTCTTTAAATTTCATTCAGATGTTTTGATTAGAAAGCATGCATGCTCTTCTTTCTTAGTCTCCTCAATTAAAAACGAAAGTTAAATACAGAGAGATTCTATGTTCTTGTCTACATTAGCAGGAAAAAACATCATTATTTTCAAATAGAAAGAGCTATTAAAATTCTACTTCCACAAAACAAACCAGTATTTATTTCAAGTTAACCAAAATACATTCTATGTTAAAAGACAATTTCTGTAAGGATATAATTGCATTTTTAAAATTCATTAACAGTTAACAGTCTTACTAATAATTTTGCATTTCTTAATATGAAAGTAAAATAAAGCACTAAGGAGAATGCTTTTAAATTTTTAATATATGCATTTAGGTCTTCAATATGTTTCTTAAAAGGTAAAGTATTATGCACGGAAAATGTTTTCACTAACTTTTTTTTATCATTAGGGGATTAACTTCTGGAAACCCATTATTTATAAATATTCACTTATAGGAATTACAATAATTGCCATCATTATTCAACAACAAAATTTAAAGAACCCCGTTAAAATGCATAATACTTTAAGCCTTTAAAGTTACAAAATTTTATTTTTTTTAAAGCAGTTAAACACAATACACAGCAGTATCTACTTACTCAGATGTCAATCATCTGAGGGTGTTATCGATCATCTCCCCTGAACTGGCAGGTTTGAGCTGAGATCGTCGGTGAGTCAGAGAAACTCCAGAAGGTAAAATATCTTCTAACCTTCAAAGGCATTAATAAAATGCCTGTGTGAGGAAAATTAAAAAATGGAGTTACAACCAAGAGAGCATTCTCGCGAGTGTCTTGTCTAGATAGGAAATAACTTGCTTCTTTTCTTTCTTTTCTCTTTAAGTGAGGGCTCAGAACACGTTAATTCATGGCCCTGGAACTGTGGGTGAGCAGAGAGAGCAATACTTTGCATTCTAACCACCCTCTGTTTTAAGAACTCTCTCTGGGGAGAAGCCTAACTCAGTTTAATAATGCATGCATCGTGGACTATCACCTGGTCACCCTTTTACCGGCCCGACCCTTCAACCAGTAGATCCTCACTCTATAATCATGGTGCAAAACTAAGACACTTCTGAGAGTGAAAAGAGGAACTTTGGAAATATTTATTTATTAACTAATAAATGGTCTTTATTATATTGGTTTATATTCTAAAAAAAATAAAAATAATTTACATCCACTACATTAAAGCAAAAAATTAAAGGCTTATTTACATTACATGAACGCTTAAAATACCACAGGCAGATTAATCATTCTTGGTACATATGCATGTCCTTCAATCTGTTTACTTAATAGAGTCTATCTCTCATACCGTGTCACTGTACTGTTGCTAAGAAAAAAGGCTGACATGGTATTATTTTTCAATCGTTCACCATTGCCAAAGTCTTTTTTCAAAGTTTCATTTTATGTTAAATAACCTGAAATCACTGACATGGTCTGACTCTTCTGTGTTATTATTTTTAACAAGAAATGCTCTCTTCACAGCTGCTAATTCTGCTCAAAGAAAATTCTGCCAGAGGATATTCTCAATTCTGTACGTTTCACACCAAAATTGTTTAGTATTTAGGTCTAAAGATTTTCACAGATACTATCTTTTGGCCTAAACTGGTATCCCTTCTTGCACTCTTACCCCCTCCAGTCCATTCACCTTGACACACAGCCCCACAGGGGGGTTTCTTGCCCAATGCAAACCTCATCGTGTCACTTCCCGACTTAAAACTTTTCAATGGCTCCCACTGCTCCTTGGATATAATCCAAAACCTTAACAGGGAGACCTGGTCCCTTCCAACCTCTCAAATCCTCAAAAGCAGCAGGCCTTCCCTGCCCCAGGGCCTCTGCCTGCTCTGTTCCTTTGGCTCAGAATGCTTTTCTCGGTCGTGGCCACGCTTCACGTCGCAGAGTCTCCTAATGCCCCCAACCTAAGTTACCCCATGGTATTCTCTCCCAAAAAGGACTCGTACTTTTCCTACAGAGTGTTCATCAAAATCTGTATTGACTTATTTGTGTGCTTTTGGAAAGCCTATCTCCACCAGACAGTAAAATCTTCAGGAGTGTGTAGAGATCACTCCTGTTTGATTCACCCCTTCATCTTCAGTCTTTACCCAGCACCTGGCACGGTCCTTGCCACCTTGTGAGCCTTCACTAAATATCTGGTGAACGAACGAATAAAAGACTGAGAAGGAGAAAGGAAGGAGACAAAGGACATTCTGGTTAGCTGAGTCAACTTGTTATCTATGGCCAAAACACCTCACAATCCTAAATCCAACTGTATCATCAATGGTCCCCTCTACAAGGGATGACGCCCTTCAACATATAAACAGTCTGTACTTTCTTCCAACCTGAAGGAAAGGGAGACAGAAAAAGACCTCTCTCTTGACCCCACATTCCAATGAATAAACTCCCATTTCTCCAATCCAATTTTATAGGAATACTCAAAAGAGCTGACTATATCTGCGGTCTCCAATTCTTTCCTCCCATCCTCACTTGAACCCATTCTAATCAGGCCTTTGTCCCCACTGCTGACCTAAAACTGCTCTTGTTAAAGCCACCAATGACTTCCATCTTGAACTATGTGAGGTCTGGGTATCTATCCAACCCTCCAACTATCCAACCATCTTGAACTAGCCAGGCACTGGGACAGGCATTTAAAAATGAATTATCCAGGGATGCCTGGGTGACTCAGTCGGTTAAGCGTCCAACTTCAGCTCAGGTCATGATCTCACAGTTTGTGAGTTCGAGCCCCACACCGGACTCTGTGCTGACAGCTCGGAGCCTGGAGCCTGTTTCGGATTCTGTGTCTCCCTCTCTCTCTGCTCTTCCCTCCCGCTCATGCTCTGTCTCTCTCCTTCAAAAATAAACAAACATTAAAAAAATTTTTTAAATAAAATAAAAATGAATTATCCATTTAAACTGTTCATCACAGCTGCTCTATGAGGCAGGGAGTATTGTTATCTCCAGAGAGAGGTTAACTGAATTCATTTAAGGCTACTCAGGTCAGGGGAAAAAAAAAAAAAAAGGCAGTAGAGACCAGTTTTATCACATCTACTAGTCAATTCTCAGCTTAATGGACCATCACCCCATGCCAAATTCCAGATGATCCATCCCACTGAGAATAATGCTCCTACAGGATTCCCCATCTCAGTAAATGATAATTCCATCTTCCAAGTCATCCCAGACTTTTCCCTTTCCCTCACACCACATACCCAATCCATCAGCAAATCCTGTTGGCTCAATCCTAAAAATATATCTGAATTCTAACTATTTCTCCCTATATCCACCACCACAAATGCTCTCTGAGCCTCCTTCACCTCCATCTGGATTACAGCAATAGCCTCCCAGCGGATTCTTCCCTTGCCTCGTTGCAGTTTTCAAAACAAAAGGCCAGAGTCCTACTGATTTTAAAAATTCAGATCATAACATTTTCTGCTCAAAACCCACCAAATGCTTCCCTTCCCATTCACAGTAAAAGTCACCATAGTGGCCTACAAGGTCCTTAACTGGCCCCAGAAAACCTCTTGCTTCATCACTACCAGTCTCTCCCTCATTCACCCGTCTTATCCTACAGCCTTCTCTGCTACTCCTCCAGGATGTGAACACACTCGTGCCAGGGTTGTTGCAGTAGACTGCTGTTCCCTCTCACCGGAATGTGCTTCTTCACAGACGTTTGCATGATACTCTCCATCACCTACTACAGACCCTTAATCCAAGTATCAACCTGTCAGGGAGGCCTTCTCTGGCCACTCTATTTCATGTAACACACCTCATCACCACCACTACAACTTTCTATCTACTTACCTTGATTTACTTTTGTTTATACCCATTCATTCATTTATTCATTCGTATCACTCCCACTGGGTACCTCCCTCTCCTCTTTTTTTCACTTTCCCTTGTAGACTTTAAGCTTCTTGAAGAAAGAAACTTTTGTTGGGTCCAATACTGTATCCCTCCAGTGGCAAGAAAATGCTTTGTCACCAATATATATTTACTGAATAAATAAATGGTTGAAAATAAGATTATGGGTAGGCAATCTATCTAAATCTCCAGACCTTACTGTTATTAACAGAAAGCTCTTGGAGAACACAGACCATGCAGTCACAATCAAATTTTGCAGAGTAACTTGCACCGTATTAGTATAATTTCATCACTTATCATATTTTTCATTGAAATTTTAGTTTTCCCATATTATGAATGTTACTAACTTTAACAGTTAAGTGGAACATTTTAAAAGAAGACATTTGGATCTCAATTACCAATACCAAATTCCTTCAACTTGTACTGCAGCTATCCAACTGCATCCTCCTTTTGGGAGGCTTAAGTTTATCTGGTAACGCTTTGCCTGCGAGCGTTGTCTTGAAAGAGTTACTCTGGAGCTCCCACTATTACGTTATTTGCTGCATTATCTGGAAGACCTTGTAGCTATGCAGAGGCCTAAACTGGATGATAGGAAGAACGGTGACTAAGAGTCTAGCTGTGGCTGCTTTCTTTCACAAGGTTCTTCCTTAAACTTCTCCGGTGTACCGACGAATTGCTGGAACACTCTCAGAGACATTTCTCAGCCTACAGCCAAATGGTTTCGAGGTTCTTTTCATGAGTCTGCCTGCCTTCCTCCCACTGCCTGCACACATTTCCATCTCTAATCCCCAGACTCCAAGACTAAGCCTAGTGTAGTTCTTAGTGGACGCTTCATAAAGAATATTTTATCGATGCAGTACTTTTACGTGCTGAACTAAATTTCACAGACAAAACTGGGGCAAGGTGGATTCTGATACTATTAGTCTACTTTTATACCCTGTTCAACCTTGTCTCATATTACCAAGAATGTCAAAACCATTTGCATTATTTCCTGAATTATCAAAACCGAAAATTTAATGAGAAACTATACGCTTTCAATGTATGTTATTACTGCTTTTCTTAAGTGTCAATGTAAAACAACACTGCTAAAATCAGAATAGATCCTAACACGCCTATGTATAGATACATACATCTAAATGTGTATAGTAAATGCGTATAGTACAGATAGGTGTAGAAAGGTGTATATATCTATATGAACAGTATATTATATGGATATTATATAGACATAGATGTATATATATCTATATGAACAGTATATTACATAGACACTATATAGTATACCATGATAACAATCTAGTATACAGTTTAGAAAAACTGCATATATGCGGCCATTATCAATAATATGAGAGAATGAAGAATATTTATTAAGTACCTACTGTATGCCAGGCATCTTATCCACATTATCACAAGTAATCCCTATGATAGCCTTGTATGGGAGGTATACAGCCGCAGACTTCAAAACCCCTCAAGATGCCTTCCTAAATCCCAGTACCACATCCTCTTACCTACCCAGGTGTGACTCAGTCTTAAGAAGCAGAAATTACTAGTTAAATTTGAGCAGGTAATAATTAACACCCATTTAAGACTGTTTTATCTGGCAAACACATAAAGATCAATCTCAAACCTACAGGACAGGCTATAATGTCTTAAAATTTTTTCAGTTAACTCACTCTGGAAGGCCCAAGGGATACAAGCATTCTTAAAAGAAACTGCACATTCTATAATGACCATACTGAAGGTTTTCATGGTAAAGACAGATAGTTACTTGTACTTGACCCTCAAAGTATTTCAGGCAAAATTTGTTTCTTCCATGTCACATAAGTTGTGAAGTCTTAAATTACTTTCTGTCCTGGAAACATGTTAATGAGTGCAAGCTCCTTGGGGAAAAGACGACTCGACTCCACTTCTGTCCTTCATTCTGATGTGAACCAGACTTCTGAGTGGGCAGAAATACAGACCCAGATCTTAAAATGCCATGAAAAATGCTGTGTGCTTCCTTCAACGCTTAAAAGCTTCACATTAATCTACAAAATAAAATATCTCCAATGTAGGTATTTGTTAGAGGGCTTAAGACAGACAAAATAAAATCAGCACCAAGGCTCCTGGGTGGCTCAGCTGGTTGAGTGTCAGACTTCAGCTCAGGTCATGATCTCACAGTTTGTGAGTTCGAGCCCCACGTCAGGCTCTGTACTGACAGCTCAGAGCCTGAAAAGCCTGCTTCAGATTCTGTGTCTCTCTCTCCTTCTGCCCCCACCCTGCTTGCTCTCTATCAAAAATAAATAATAAAGATTTAAAAAGTTAAAAAAAAAAATGAAATCAGTACCTCTACAAAGCCACACTGACAACACTTAATATTATAGAGAAATCTCTAACGGTCCTACTGGCAATCATGATTTTCTAAGCTCCTTCCTTCAACAGAGTTTCAAAAGAAGAGGTGCTAGATTCTGTGCTCTCAGAGCCCCTCTGCACCCCCAGCCCAGCGCCAGCGCACGCACCTCCTGAGCCACGGCTGCGTGGCCTCCTCAGCTCTGCTTTCTGGAACCTGATCCACGGGAACTGCACTCCTGGACCTTTTACGTAACTGTGGTTGAAGATATTTTTCACCAGGTTCTTTAAACAAGATTCACGTGATAAATTTCTGCTCGAGTTTAGTTCCAGGAAATGTTTGGTTTCTGCAGATGTTTGTAATGCTTCCGGTTGTCAGTACATGAAAATTATATAATTCTGTGTTTCTTTTTTTCACTTGAGCAAGTAGAAAACGTTAAAATCAAACAGATTGCCCAAATTTGCTCAACACTGACTGCCACTTGGGAGTACTTAACCCTCAACTTCTTTTAGTTCAGGTTGGTTTTATTTTTTTTAAAGTTACCCTACCTTTTGGCCTAAAATGGGTATGGTGCAGTAAGTGTTTTCAGAAACATGAAAAGCTGCAAAATGTAAAATGTAAAAGACGTACATAATGTTGACCTGCTTGTAAGTTCCAGACTAAAATGGAAAAACAAGAAAAACACAGGGATGTTTTTACAGTGAGAAGGTGTAAATGCCCAGAATAAATGCCCCAAAATAAATTCTCTGTTATCCAAACGACACAAAAGATTCCATAAAGAGAAAAACAGCACTCCACCTTCTTGGTTTAAACCCAGTTCACACCAGTTTGTGAACATCCAAATATGCTCTTGGTTAAAATTTCCCTAGCAATACTAAAAAGTCTGGCATTTTTACAAATTACTGTAGTAAGAGAGATCTTCAAACATTACTCTGTAAAAATGTCTTAGAAGAACGAATTAAACTGGTTTTATGACAAGGATACATTCTAAGTCACTTCATTTGGAAAGCAGTCCAGATTACATGTCTGGATATGATAATCGTCACCAGCCCAGAATGGTTTTTAGCTCCTTCACTCCTTCTCAAAACTGATGTTCAGTGATAGGTGGCTCCTAATGTATTACTGTATTTATATTCTACCTCCTTTCACAACACATTTGAAACAGTCTATAAAAATGCAGACATTATAATAAAATTATAATTTATAAATATAAAAATTCAGACAAGAAAAAAATACCATGCAATTATATAGGCCTGAAAGTTATTTAAATTAAGCCGTAAATTTGGCTCCATACTGTCTGGTTGATAAAGCAAAACAGAAAAACCAATGAATTGCAAAATTCACACTGGCCATGATGGGATGTGGTCCAGAGGAACAGAATTTGTCTTAGTACGCAAAATCTGAGAAATATTTCTCTAGCATATTATCACATAAATAATACACTGGGGTCTTCAATACTGGCCCTGATAGACATCCTGATTGGTTCATCCAGCAGTTTCTTACAGTATGTAACATACACAGCAAACTGGATATATATTCAGATGATAAAAAATAAAACCTAAAAAGTATGTCCAACAGAACTTTCTGTGATGTTTGAAAATGTTCTACATCTATACTGTCCAGTATGGTAGCCCACTTGTCACATGTGGTTACTGCACCCTTGAAATGAGGCTAGTGCAACCAAGAAACTAAGATTTTAGTTACATTTAATTTTAATTTTAAGAGCCATATTAGAAAAGCAAGTATCTACCCACTGGACTGCACATTTCTGAAACATTAGTTAGCAGACATTTTTCAGTAGCGGAACCATTCTGGGGTTGGCAAACACAGATGGAATCGAACACGTAAGAAAATAAAGATGGTATCTTATATGTATTTATTTTTATAAGTTCAAATTTACAATATTAATTTATAGGCAATGCGAATATGAGCTTTCTAATCGGTGAAAATTAAAAATGGAAAGTTGTAAGCGAGAGCTGATAAACGTAGATCGGCCCCAGTAAACACTTTCTGTTATTTCGTTTGGATGCACTTTGCAGTGCCCACGTGGCACTCCTAACTGCACATTCTGAGCCACCCAATCAGCACAGGCCACACACAGAGCAGCCATCTACTCAGAAAGCCTAAGAAGAAAACACAGCATGCCAGCAGGGCAGTTTCACGTTATTTCTCTTCATGGGAGGAGTCTTCCCACGTGGCCAGCCCAGAACTTTGGATTCAGATGACAGCTCAGTGCAAGGAAATGAGAATCCCAGGGTGGGCGTAGAGTCACGCAGGCTTACAAGTCTTACGTCACAAAGAGAAACCAGTATCTCACATGATGGTCCCAATCGCAGCTTCTAAGGACCCCACAAAGGACATACCCATGTCTGAACGGTGCTCCCAGGGAAGCTCAAAACTCCTGCTTCTAACCAAGAACTTAAGAGTTCATGTATAGTTCCTCCCAGTCCAAATACATTTACCAAGTAAAGGTCACTTTTATCATAAGCAACGTTGCCTAGTAACATAGTTGACTTTCCATTTTTATCAGGATTCAGAGGAACTAAGTAGAAAGTTTATCCGAGGTCAGATACGTACTTACAAAACGAGAAATGGTTTTGTTAATTCTTTACCTTTATGATTTAAAACTATATATGAGCGCCTGGGTGGCTCAGTCGGTTGAGCGTCTGACTTCACCTCAGGTCATGATCTCATGGTTGGTGGGTTCAAGCCTAATGTCGGGCTTTGAGCTGACAGCGCAGAGCCTGCTTCAGAGTCTCTGTCTCCCTTGCCCCTCCCCTGCTCTCTATCAAAAAGAAACATTAAAAAAATCTTAAACTCTGTGTGTGTGTGTGTGTGTGTGTGTGTGTGTGTGTGTGTGTAGGCACCTGGATGGCTTGGCTGGTTGGGCACCTGACTCTTGATTTCAGCTCAGGTCATGATCTCATGGTTCATGGGTTCAGGCCCACGTCAGGCTCTATGCTAGCAGTGTGCAGCCTGCTTGGGATTCTCTTTCTCCCCCATCTCTGCCCCTCCCCTGTTCACACTCTCTCATTCTCTCAAAATAATAAGTAAATAAACTTAAAAAAAGACTATATATGTATCCTAGCATATCAAAAATAGGAAAGAACCTGATTAACTTCATCAAAATGCTACAGGAAAATCATACCTAATGATTAAATAATAGAAGTCTTTTCTTTAAAAGCCAGGAAATGAGACAGATGATGACAATCATTATTTCTATTCAATAATGTAGAGGTCCTAGTCAACGTAATAAAAAAATAGAGAGGCATGTGGCTGGCTCAGCCAGTAGAGCATGTGACTCTTGATCTCAGGATCATGAGTTCAAGCCCCATGTTAGGCATAGAGACTACTAAAATGGGGGGGAAGGGCACCTCGGTGGCTCAGCTGGTTAAGTGAATGACTCCTGATTTTGGCTCAGCTCATGTTCTCATGGTCATGAGATTGAGCCCTACATGGGGCTGAGCACGGACCTACTTGGGATTCCCTCTCTCCTTCTCTCAAAATAAATAAATAAACATTTTTAAAAAAGGAAAAAATATAAGTAAGATAAAAATTTATATGAGTTGACCAAACTGTCCTTATCTCCCAAGTGTTAATTATTTACATAGAGAATTATGAAGGAAAGCTATTAAAACTAATTTTTTAAAAGTTTATCAATGTTTCTGGAGAGAAGAATCAATATACAAAAGTTAATACAATTCCTACAAGCCAAAAAAGACCACTTTGTAATTTAAATAGGAAAAACTATCATTTAAAATGGTAACTACCAGGGCACCTGGGTAGCTCAGTCAGCCGAGCATCCAACTTTGGCTCAGGTCATGATCTCACAGTTCGTGAGTTCGAGCCCCACATCAGGCTCTGTGCTGACCGTTCAGAGCTTGGAGCCTGTTTCGGATTCTGTGTCTCCCTCTCTTTCTCTGCACTTTTTCATTTGCACTCCATCTCTGCCTCTCCCTCTCAAAAATAAACATTAAAAAAACTTTTAATAAAATAAAATGGTAACTACTGCTATAAGCTTTCTAATAATCTAACAAAAAAACTTTAAGAGCTTTATGGAGAAAATTACAGAGTTGAGTAAACAGAGAAATATTTATGGGTGAAGATCTAATAAATATTCCTAAATTGAATTCAATAAAACTCTAATAAAACTTCCCACAGGGCTTTTCATGGACCATGTTAAGTTGATCCTAAAATCCATAAGAAAAAAGAGCCAAGAAGAACAGCTTTGACAAATAATAATAAGAAAACAGGCAGCGAACTCGCCCTTCAAAATGTTAAGACTTACATAAAACTACGGTAAGTAAAATGGTACAGACAAATGAAAAAGCAACAGAGAACCCAGAAAAAAACCTCCCATATGTTTGGAAATCTGACACATAATAGCAGTGATACTGCAAATCAGTGGGGCAAGAATGGGTTATTGAACAGTGATGCTTGGACATAGGTCATCTGTAAGGAAATAAAACTAGATCCATGTTGCATACCACCGATAAACATGAAAATAAAACTTTGAAAACTTTTAGAAAAAAAACACCCGTGGGGTAATGCAAGATTTTAAAAATAAGATACAAAATGTTGATAACTATTACTACGTTAAAATTTTTTTTAATTCTTAACAACAAAAGATTGTTTAAACAAAATGCAAATCCAAGCCATGGACTGGGAGAACGTAATGATAACCAACAAAGTGTTCATCTGCAGAAAACATAAAGGACTCCTAAAAACACAAAGCAAACACAAACAACTCAATTTTTTTAAAATGGAACAAGGCACCTAGGTGGCTGCTCAGTTGGGTGTCCGGCTCTTGATTTCATCTCAGGTCGTGGTCTCACGGTCGTGAGACTGAGCCCTGCTTAGGATTCTCTCTCTCCCTCGCTCTGTCCCTCGCAAACCTCTCTCTCAAAATACATAAATAATTTTTTGAAAAATGGAACAAAAAGTGTGAACAGCCAATTAACAGAAAAGAAAATCTAAATGGAAAATAAATATAAGGTGGGGTGCCTGGGTGGCTCAGCCGGTGAAGCATCTGACTTCGGCTCAGGTCTTGATCTCGGGAGCTTGTGACTTCAAGCCCCGCGTCGGGCTCTGTGCTGACAGCTCAGGGCCTGGAGCCTGCTTCAGATTCTGTCTCTGTGTCTCTGCCCCTCCCCTACTCGTGCTCGGTCTCTCTCACAAATATAAACAAAACATTAAAAAAAAATTTTTTTAAGGAAAATAAATAGAAGACCTCCAAACTCAGCACAGTGCAATGTAACACTACAGTAAGATACCATTTCACACCAGACTAGCAAAATAGGACACAATAATGAAAGAAAAATTGAACTGATTCAACCACTTTGGAAAGCAATCTGGCAAGAATAAAGGTGAAGCTGCCCATGTCCATAACCAAGAAATTCCCCTCCTGAATATGCACAGTAGAGACACTGGCACGTGTGCATCAGGAGGCATATAAGGAATGTGTGTTAGCACTGCTTGTAACAGCAAAATATTGGAAACAACTCAAACATGAATTAATGGGAGAATGGATAAGCATATGGTGACATCATCTTATTATGAAATACTACATGTATGTAAAAGAATCCAAGACAGTCACATAATCAAACATGGGTAAATGTTCACAAAAAAAAAAAAAAAAAACCACACTAGCTTCCACAAAGCAAAAAAAAAAAATCAACAGCATGAAAAGCAACCCACAGAACGGGAGAAAATACTGCATATATGTATCTGATAAGGGGTTATTATCCAAAATACATAAAGAACTTCCACACCCCAACAGCAAAATATCAAGTAACACTCGATTAAAAAACAGGCAAAGGACTTGAAGAGATTCTTCCCCAAAGAAGACAGGTATATAAACAGACGCTCAACATCATTAATCATGAGGGAAATGTAAATCAAAACCACAATGAGGTACTACCTCACACCTGTCAGAATCGCTGTTAACAACAATAACAAAAACAGAACAGAACAAGTGCGGGCAAGTTATGTGGAGAAATTGGAATCCTTGTGCACTGCTGGTGGAAACGTAAAATGGCACAGCTTCTGTGGAAAACAGTATGTCGGTTCCTCAAAACATTATAAACAGAACTACCATCCGGCAATCTCCACCTCTGGATAGTTATTCAAAAAAAATAAAAGGAGAATCTAGTAGAGATATCCGCACTCCCATGTCCGCTGCAGCTCTATCCAAGAGGTGGAATATCCACAATATCCAAGAGGTGGAAACCAACTAAGCGTCCATCAGCGGATGAATGGATAAAGAAAAGCTGGCATATACGTACAACGGAGTATTATTCAGCCATAAAAAGAAAGGAGACCTGTCATATGTGACATGGACAAACCTTGAGGCCGTTCTGCTAAGTGAAACAAGCCAGTCACAGAAGGACAAATGCTGCGTGACACCACTTGCATAAAAGTAGTCAAACTCACAGAAGCAGAAAGTAGACGGGTGGTTGCCAGGGGGTGGGGGGAGGGAGAAAAGGGGAATTGCCGTTCACCGAGTACACAGTTTCAGCCGTACAAGGTAAAGAAGTTCCAGGGCCCCACTGCACAACGTGGTGCTTACAGCTAACAGTAAGGCACCGTGCGCTTAGAAATCTGTTAAGACAGAAGATCTCACGTTACAGCATTTTTGTCCTGGTAAAAGAAATGTTAGATGAAAAAAGTTGCAGACGGTGACAATATAACATTTAATAGTTTGAAATCATACAAAATAGTGTTATATATATGCCACAGATATATACAACACTAGTAAAAGTGTAAAACGTGTTGAAATGTTGAACACTAAATTCAGGGTAGTGGTTTCTACTAAAGACAAAGAGAAGAGCATGAGATCAAAAATGCTGAACAGAAGACTTCTATCTTGTCTAGGATGTTTTATTACTTAGGAAAAAAAAACTAAAGCAAATACTACAACCTGGAAGGTGACAGCTAGTCAATTTTTCTATATGCTTGAAATATTTTATTATAGAAATAGTTTTTTAAGAACCTAATCCTAACAACGTTTTCTTCCTTTCTATGAGTATGTTTCATCTCCTCCGATAACAAAAGGATAAGCCCATGATTACAGCAAAATTGCATTTGTGTGTGCGCATTCAGTCTCCTCAGAAAAGGGTCCACGGATTTCATCGGAAGGGTCTGTGACGTAAACAAAAATGTTGAGAATCATAAACATAACTGACGATATTTGCCATTTTGCACCAGGCAACAACAACAACAAAAAAAACCCAGAACCAAATCTAAATGAAAGTAAGTCAACATATTTATAATCTTCTTCGTAGTTCTGATTTTGTTTATATGCTATTTCATTTTACATATTTTTGCCATAGAGTTGCCTCAAACCCTCTCTAAAAAAAGGCAAGGTATTAATTAAAAAAAGAAAGAAACCTCCTTGAAAGAATCCTATCGAATGGATGTAGGTAAGCAAGCACGCAAGAGAACAGTCAGCAGGGACGGACGTAAACAATGACACAGCAGCTCTGGGATGAGAGGTCAAGACAAAATGTTTCCACTGAGAACTTTAACAAGAAAGGCTACAGAGGAGGGTCTCACCCTTTGGGACACAAAAACCAAACCCCTATGGAATATGACAGCAACAGGAGCAGGTCAGAATCTGGGGGTGGGAACCATATTATTTAGGAAATTCCCCCAGGTCATTCTTATACACTTTCTCCCCATCCTCCCACCAAAGCCTCCAATCCCTGCCCCAGCTGAGATCTCTTGGTTAGATGTACTCTTTCAATCTGTTAAACATGTAATAGTTTATTGAGCACCTAGTGTGGGTCACTGTCAGGAAGGGAATGTTTTTATACACTTGCACACTTACAGCTTTCTGGGCAAATTTTATTGAGACCTGGATTAAGGGACAAGCCTTAAAATTTAAAGGATGACTGAGCTGGAGCTTTCTCTGGTGCACTGTGGTGTCCTTAGGAACTAGCCTAATGCCTGGTGACTGATAAGTTTCTAATGTCTGTATTTATTCACGCTATCCTGAAAGTAGACAAGGAGACAGGGGCAGATCGTTAGTTAACAGCAGTAACGTTGGACTGGAGACTGAGTTTATAACCCCTGGAGAGAGCTCCAGCCCTCACGGAGTTTGCGGTCAAGCATTCAGACACACAAGTCATCTTACCACGCGGTACGGCAAGCCCGTGACAGGTTACAGGGCGTTGTGAGAGGTTAGAGAGATGTGAACGGAGACCTGCAAGATGAGGAGTCAGCCAGACGCCTTCGTCTGAAAGGGAGAGAAAATCCCAAACCAACCAAGCTGTATTATCTGCACACAACAAGAAATCCCAAGGAAGGAAGTCTCAATCGTGCCAGCCAGGGCACAAGCTCCAGCTGTCTTCCTACTCCTCCGTCCTTGTGTGACAACTGGTGCTCACTCTGTGCCTGCAACATGGCCGGAGCACAGCCTACGGTGGGCAAGATCTTCCCAGAGAGGAAAAACTTTCCCAAAGCTCTTGTGGGCCAGAACCGGGTTCTGGGCTTACACCAACTAATCAGCAGGCAAGAATGGAAGCTTCTTGATGGCCAGAGGCTGGGGCCCAAGCCCACCTTCCCCAAAGCACGTGGACATGCAAAGACTTTTGAACAAAACTGAAGTTCCATTAGAAAAGAACAGAGCCCGGGCGCCTGGGTGGCTCGGTCGGTTAAGCGTCCGACTTCAGCTCAGGTCATGACCTTGTGGTTTGTGACTTTGAGCCCTGCATCAGGCTCTGTGCTGACAGCTCAGAGCCTGGAGCCTGCTTCCGATTCTGTGTCTCCCTCTCTGCCCCTCCCGTGCTCATGCTCTGTCTCTCTCCATCTCTCAACAATAAGGAAACATTAAAAAAAAGAAAAAGAAAAGAACAGAGTGGTGAAAGGTTGCGGGGAAAGCAACCAGGAGGAGGATGTACTATAGCCATTAAGTTAGTAGTTCCCTTTTTCAGAATATTATGCTCGCATTAACAGGAGATATAAAGAAATAAAAGACCACCTTGTTCTTCAGCAACCTCATAGACATAAATTTTTTAATTCTAATACACACAAAAAAGCCTAAAAATAAATGCAACTAACATAGAATGAACTAAGTACCACAAGGGCTAGGAGATCAGAGCCATGGAGAGAGATGAGGTTTTGAGTTTGCAAGAAGCAGTCCTGAAAGAAGAGAATTCTGAAATGACAGAAGTTGATTCGTGTTTAAAGGCACAAAGGTAAAAATTTAGGTGGCAAAAGGTATCTTTGTTTAGCCGGAAGAGAAACTCTGTGGGGAACACAGAAAATGAACAGGCAACCCTAAAGCCCACGAGGGCACAACCCCTGACAGTCTGTCTTGTGTTAAAGGCACTCATACATATTCGCTGAATGAATGAGTGAATGAACGAATGAACGAACAGGCTTGGATTTGAAATCCTGTGTGACCAGAAACTACCAAAGGTTTTAATCGTTGGAGGACTCAAGGGACCAAAACCATTTTTGATAATTGGTTGTCAACTGTTTATTGTTGTCAATAAACCGAATGGACTGGAGGAAAATGAGACAGGAAGTCTGATCAATCAGGAAGCTACTGAACTCATCCAGGCATACGGTAAACCAGGGGCTGGGATCAGAGGTTCAAGAACTAAAAATGAGAAGAGCAGTTTTTAAAAGTGGTGGTTATACGCTGAGTATATACTTGATTTATAAACCACGTCACAAGCACATAAAGAAGCAGTGTTGCATGTGTCAGACTCATGAACTACTGCATTATGAAAAATAAGATAATGAATTTTTAATCGAGTTTGTCTGATCCTGAATTTTACGTTTTTACAGCATTTCAAGAGGGCTCTTTAGCCTCGGTTTCTTCCTCAAGTCTGACAGGAATGATGCAGCACTAAAACTCCTCCATCAGAATCCCAATCTCTGTGGCCTCCTAGTGCTGGCTGTCTAGTATGACAGCTTCTGTGGCAAACTCTACTTACTAAAATAATGTGAACCCATTCTCTCCTCTAGTTTTTCCTCCACGTTTACATATGGTAATAACACCACCTCCCAAAACAACATCTCAACGCTACCCACAGCCTTACCAAGTCCATGACTGAGGTAAGCAAAGTATCTACCGAGCTAAGAGTCATTAGATCGTTCATGCTCATGTGTCCAGCATTATTTTCTTTAACAATCTGTGAGAAGCTGTACTCCCAGGGCTTCTGTTTTACTTTTGTTTGTTTCAAACAAGATTTGAACTGCTGTTTGCTCATCTCTTATATGCCATTTAGTCTAATTTCACTGTTGGTAACTTTAATGGATCCACTCTGCTTCTCCTGGACTATTCACTATAAAAATTAACCAGTGTTTCTACACATCAAAAAACTTAAGTAAGTCTCCTTAATCAAAGAATCCCTGATCTTCTGACTGGAATGAGGGTATTTCTAAGCTTATAATGCATATTTGAGGAGGCTCCTGCTGATAAGCAGTCTTGGTCCCACTCAAACGGGGCCTTACCTCGACCCAGACCCTGAGTCCCACAAGCCCTCCGGGAGGCAGCCGAGATGCTCCAGCCAACCTGAGAAAAGACCGCCGGTCAGCCAGGAAGGCTGTGTGCTGGCGGGCTACACTGCCCGCTAGTGATGTGATCCGCACAGAATCCCCAGGTGTCTGTTTCATGGAACCATAAAGTTGTAGAGGTACAAGCAGTGTAAGTCTTCACATCATCTGGACACTTCATTCTATGAATGACAAAGTATTTTATCGGAAGGGCTAAGCAACTGGCTCAAGGTCACATATCGTAACTACATTTAGACACCTGGGAAACAATTTACAAATGAGTCAGTGATAAATACATAAAATCTAAGAAAACCAACAACAGCCTCCTCTCTAAAAAAAGACAATTATTAACACCAGACCCAACTTTCATGGATTGTATGCCTCAGCTGTGAATAATGTTACCATAGTGATAATAATGTAAACACTGAGTCTTACTCGAAATTTAACTATGTGAGAAGGGAGGAGGGCTCTGCACATAGGGTGAGATGCAAAAGAAATATTAAGTTCTCTTCTTCTACCATGAGAAGTCAAAGGTAATGCCTAAGACTGAAAATTTAAAAGCTGGGAAGAGCAACATACATTTAGAGATTTGGAGGTGAATAACAAGAGAATCAAATCTTAGAGTTGAACTCCCAAGAGCAGGGAGCTGGGCGGGGATTTTATGAACCAGCCTTGTATAACTCTTGGATTCTAAATTCTAAGCATGTAGAACTAAGATTAAAATTAAATTAAAAAGTGGCCAAGGTGGGGCGCCTGGGTGGCTCCATCGATTAAGCGTCGACTTCGGCTCAGGCCATGATCTCGCAGTTTGTGAGTTCAAGCCCCACGTCGGGCTCTGTGCTGACAGCTCAGAGCCTGGAGCCTGCTTCGGATTCTGTGTCTCCCTCTCTCGCTGCTCCTTCCCCACTCGTGCTCTGTCTCTCTCAACAATAAATAAACATTAAAAAAAACTTTTTTTAAGTGGCCAAGGAGACGCTAGAACCTAGGGTTTCTGACCATATAATACTTGTTTTAAAATTATATATATTCTTTCCACTTGAATAAAAGAGAGATAGAACACTGATGTTTTATCTGAACAACTTAATTTTTCTATTGTTTTCATTGTGACTATTGTGTTTTCATTCATGGAAGAAAAAAAATCAAACGTTCACCACTGAACTGGAGACTTATGAACATGTTCCTGAAGCTGAGAAACCACAGGACGAAATGCTTCCCTTCCCTGCAAAGGGTCACTCTGTATTAGAGAAGCACACAAATAACCAAAAAGCAAAAAACAATGAGATAAGTACCCACAATTTAACTGTTCTGTGAGCCCTGGTTTCTTCATTTGTGAAATGCCTCCTCAGGTTTTTGTGAATATTCAGTAATTCAACGCATCTAAAGTTATTAGTGCACTGCCTGCCAGATCGTAAGAAAAATTAGACTAAGAAGACACTTACCTGCCTGATTTTGAAATCCACATTCATTCTGTCACATCACATTTCTAAAATAACGCTACTCTTTTCATAAACTAAAAAATTATTTTCCTCCTGGATCTAACGAGTAGCCAGTAAATGAACAAACTGTGATTCATTACATATGTAGATGCAGAATAAATTCTAAGGATAAAAAAAATCTTTTCTAACTCTTTTTTTCCTTTTCTAGTTCTTTCTAATTATTTACAAATTTCATTTAGAAATAGTCCCCTGTAATGTCTTCTGAGTTAGGCATAACTGAAAGTGAAGTTCTTGCTTTATTAAGAAGCAAAATGTGGTAGTGGACTATTTTCAATAACCGGAAAGTAAATTACTTATCACTAGATGGCACTGTATTGGATAATTTTTAAAAAATTTGGTAGCATGAGATCCACTTTACTTGTCAAGTTAGAAGAATAATTTCTTTTAACAAAAGAAGATGAGTTATATTACTCCTGTCTTATTTCATGGCTTTAAAAATAAAGATGTGATTTAATTGGAAAAGAAAACCATGATATAATCAAGTTAATTTTATTTTTAAGCTCTCATGATATCTTAACTATTCTGATTATTTTCTAAAAAACTTTTAATGTTTATTCATTGAGAGACAGAGCGCGAGCAGGAGGGGAGAGGCAGAGAGAGAGGGAGACACAGAATCCGAAGCAGGCTCCAGGCTCTGAGCTGTCACCACAGAGCCCGATGCGGGGCTCGAACCCACGAACTGTGAGATCACTATCTGAGCCGAAGCCAGACGCGTAACCAACTGAGCCACACAGGCGTCCCCGACATTTTCTAGGCAGCAATAACAGTGAGTGTCTCTCCTGTTTACGATACAACAGTAAGCATGGGAACGTGCGGTGGGTTGTACTATGGCAACTTGGTTAAGGTGGACCTCCATTTCCCAGGCTCCCCTTCCATAAACGCTGCTAGGTCAGAGAGGCCAAAAGGGGAAGTTACTTGAGATGTGGAAGGGGGAACTACAGCAGCAGTCACTCTCTGAAATCATGACTCTCTTCTTGGGTAGATGTGGTGACAGACGTGGACACTGGCAGGTTCCGGCGTGCCCTCACACCCCACCCCGCTGGTCCACATTCAGCTCTTTTTCCCAAATATTGGGCCTACTGACCAACAAGGGCCCAAGACCAGTATCAGACACTTGGAAGGAGAAACAGAGGTGGCATTCAAGAAATGTGTCATGACTGGGGCGCCTGGGTGGCGCAGTCGGTTAAGCGTCCGACTTCAGCCAGGTCACGATCTCGCGGTCCGTGAGTTCGAGCCCCGCGTCAGGCTCTGGGCTGATGGCTCGGAGCCTGGAGCCTGCTTCCGATTCTGTGTCTCCCTCTCTCTCTGCCCCTCCCCCGTTCATGCTCTGTCTCTCTCTGTCCCAAAAATAAAAACGTTGAAAAAAAAAATTAAAAAAAAAAAGAAATATGTCATGACTGACGAATGTATATTTAATTCGAACCATGCAGTAAACGGATTAAACTCCCCTTCACATGGCAGCTTCAATGTATTGGTAATATTCCATTAACTTATAGAATTACACAACTTTTTGCATATACCAAATATTACAGTTTTTTAAGAATAAGGCACATCACAGAGCAATCAGTGATATTAAATATTTAGACATTAAAATAAGCTGAGACCACAATGTCTGAGCAAAATAGTGAGCTAAGCAATCCAACTCAACCTCTTCTTTACTACTTCATAGTTTCATGCATTTTGCCTGAAAACCCTCAAACATTCAGAACCACGTATCTTTTTTTTTTAATGTTTATTTATTTCTGAGACAGAGAGAGACAGAGCATGAGTGGGGGAGGGGCAGAGAGAGGGAGACACAGAGTCAGAAGCAGGCTCCAGGCTCCGAGCTGTCGAGCTGTCGGCACAGAGCCCGATGCGAGGCTCGAACTCACGAACCGTGAGATCGTGACCTGAGCCGAAGTTGGTCGATCAACTGACTGAGCCACCCAGGCGCCCCAAGAACCACGTATCTTTAATAGTGGGCCAAGCTCCTGAGTTTGAGAGTCAACCACCAAAATGGCTCTTCAGCTGTTTGATACGCAGCGCTGATAAACTACATCTAGCGCTAGAATCCATGACAAGAGTACACAACAGGTTCAGTAACTGTATCCTAAAAAAACTGATGAGTTAAGTTATCTTCATATTGATGGCAGGCTGATTCAACTCCTTCAACATCTAGGATGTTACCACAAAGTTAATACACAAATTACCACAAAGTTAATAGAAACAGAACATCAAAGAAAATAAGAAATATAATATGTTGCCAGTCCACTTTTGTGAATAAAAAAATGTAAGATTCTGTGCTCGGTCTCATCACTTCCTGTATGTGCCTCTGGCAATGTTTTTCAGTGTCTTTCGGTCTCAGTCATTGCTTCCACACATGTAACTCCCCAAGTTGTATCTCTAACATTGAACCTCCAGCAAAGTCATAATGCCCTGGACCCATCGGAAAGCATTCTACTCAAATCTGTGTGTGTGCTCCGAAGTTGAAAGGGGCCTTCCTACGTTCTAAATTCTGTGTGGCCACTATCTCTTTAGGGCTCCGGCACTCCTATGAGACAGGGACTATTAGATCCTGGGGTTGCTATATACTAGACGTTTAACCTTGGAAGCCTCAAGGAGATTGAGTAGCTTTTCCGAGGTTATCTATCTACCACATGTCAATTCCAGGATCTGAACCTAGGTTGGGTCTGACTGCAGAACCCATCATCTGTCCCATTAGATCAGGTAACTTGAGAAAAATGTCCACCTCTGATGCGTTTTAGTATCCACCCAAAGCATGCAGTACGCTTGTTTTTAGCACGTGCCCACAGGTGACTAAATATATACTAAGAAAGCCAGCTGACGTGTTGCCTGATATCAAAGAATAATTCTGGCTTCAATGTAAACTAGAGAACACTCTACTAAGTTTTACAAAATTGAACAACAGTGCAGACAATTCCTAGGAGTCCGTCCTCTCTGTCAGGCCACTCTGCTTCTATCCAGATGCAGGCACGGGTTCTGAGGTAAAGAGAGCGGGTCCTTTAGCCTCTGGGCCCCAAATCTAGTCCTTTCAGGTAAAAAGCTTTCTCCTCAGGCACTGGACCCACCACCTAACCACTCAGCTGTCCCCCTTCCAGAGACTTCCTTCTCCTTGAGCATATTCTCAGCCCCACACCTGCTGTACGTGGCGCGGGTTTTCAATCCTTGCTCGAAGTCAGTTTTCACTACAACTCTGCCCATCACCCACTCACCTGACTCAGCAAGAGTCACACAAGTTTTGCTTTAAAAGTATCTTTGCTATACAACTTGAGCATTGTTCTTTCCTTCACATTTGAATAAAATGACACGGCGTGAATGTCTGATGATAGTTTAAGTCCCTGACTTGAGGCAGGCAAATGTGCTCTTTGTCCGTGACTTTTACGACGAGAAATTTTTCACTATGATGTTAATTAGTTGTTTCTAAGTTTTATGCAGAGCCTTGATGTAACAGAAGAGATTCCGCACCTCCCAATCACCTGATACTGAAACGCTGCATTCAATGTACCACGGACCAGGGCTGTGAAATTTCTAATTCTGTCAATCTTCAAGAAAAAATAAAAAACAAAATGGTCAGAAACAACGATATATCCTGGCTGGCTTGGTATTATCTAGCTGAGGGAAGAATTTAGGGTGTCTTACGTTACTTCCAACTTCCCTGTTTGTGTCGTTACTTAGAAAGTAATGGTCCCGGAGAACCGTTTTTCCTTTTGCAGGCCTCCACGGTAAGACTGAACCTGGCTTTGGGTACTCTTCCTTCTTTAAACTCATTCCAAAAAGGAGCTTCAGAGAATGACTTTCTAAAGTCAACACAAACTTCAGACTTTGGGTCTAACCATCAATTGGTCACGGAATGCAGATGAAACTCAAAAATTCAGTGGTGCTCCCAAAGCCTTCAGAGCAAAACACTGAACAAAGATGCACAGATAAGCACAGCCTTCAAACACCACCAAAGCTCACTGGCTTACTTCCACAAAGGTCCCAAGTTCTGGAAATAATTGTTCTGTGACTTTTTTTTTTTTTTTTTTAATCAGGATCATCCACTCCAACAACCTTGAGATGTCACTGTCATCGCTTAGATCTTTAAAGAAAAATATCTTTCACTGGCACAGGATAGAGGATTCAAGAATTCAGAAAAACATTAATAGGTTAAAAAAAAAAACCCTTCAGCAAGGCAAATATCAGATTGTGGCTTTTGGCTTCAAATACTGCTTCAAATACTGCAGTCGGATTACTTGAATAATATTTTGTTTTGTGAGATCCTCAAAAATGAATAGTTATGTATTTTCATTTAAAAATTCTTCTCCTCTTCTGTTTGTGGTTAGGACTGAAATATATACAGTCAATAAAAGTATTTTCCTCCAGAGACCTATGCTATCAATCAATCAACTTAGGGCTATAAATTATCTCAGATAAATTCCAAGTTGGATAAATACACCAGACAACATTAACTCACTACATGAAGTCAATTAATTACACGAGTAATTCTCCACTTTTGGCAAATGCTTGATTCTGTTCTTAAAAGCTTAAATATAAAATAGGAATGCTTTAATGCTCATGAGGAGCCTAGTACGTTCACTGAACACCAGGAAAACCTTAAAAAGTGCATCTACATTAAGTCAAAGCAAAGAGATTAGACTCCTTTAGAATAATATAATTAGATACGGTACTACACAGAGTACTGAAGGGTCGTAAAAAGAGCATGGAGTCTGGTATCAGGATGACCAGGATTTGAATCCTGGGTCAGTTACTTGCCAGCTGTAGGACCCTGTACAAGCTGCTTAAGCTTTCTGAAATTCTACTCGTTCAGCTGCGGAAGGACAGTAACGGTAATATTCACCTCCCAGAGTTGTTGTGATGGCGGATGAGTCACATGAAACTTTTGCAACCAACGCAGCACCCGACACCTGGTAAATGGGATAATGTAATGAATGTGAACTGTCTTCTACCTCCCTTCCCTGTGGAAAACTCACGTCTTGAGACTTCATAATGGTTGTGGAGCAGTTGTGTTCCTGGAAACACGGTGCGTTCAAATCATATTTTAAGAACAGGGGAGGAAATTTTGACAGATGCTACAACATGGATAAGGCGTGAAGACATGCTAAGTGAGTAAGCCAGTCACAGAAGGGCAAATGTTGTATGATTCCTCTTACACCAGGTTCCTAGAAGAGTTAAATTCATAGAGACAAAAGGAGAATGGTATCTGCCCAGGGCTGGGGAGGAGGACCAAATGGGGAGTTAGTGTTTCATGGGCACAGCGTTCCAGCTGGGAACGAGGAAAAGGTTCTGGAGATGGATGGTGGTGATGGATGTGTGATACTGTGAATGTACTTAAGGTTAACAGAACTGTACACTTAAAAATAGTTAAATATTTTTTGTTTAAAATGGCAAGTCTTACATGGCTTTTATCACACACACAAACACACACAAAAAGAATACTGGAAAGTACTTGTTATTTTAAAAAACCTAACAATAGGGGCGCATTAAGTCAGTTACGCATACGACTCTTGATTTTTGGCTCAGGTCATGATCTCATGGTTCAGGAGTGGAGTAGCTGTCAGCGTGCAGCCTGCTTGGGATGCTCGCTCTCTCTCTGCCTCTCCCCTGCTTGTGTGCGCACAAGCACTCTCTCCCTCTCTCTCAAAATAAATAAATAAACTTTTTAAGAAATCTTAAAAAAAAAAGACCTTATAGTACATTATTTTGAAAAAACAATGATTTAGTAAAATAAATAAACATGTAGTTTACTTGTTCCAGCTCCCAAGATAAAGAGTGTGCTAATGGGAGAAAAGTCAGGTAATGCTACCTTTGGTAGAATAACTTGCTTTCCACTTCAGCCAGGCCCTCGTTGCTGGGCAATGTGCCAGGACCTGTCCCTGGTCAGCTCTTTCTCCATTCCTACAGTGGCTGTTCCAAGCATGTGCAAACACGTTCAGACCACTGCATTATACTTACACTACCTTACACTAGAATTATGATCTTCCCTCTACCCTTTATCTGTAATAGGACTCTTATTTTTTAATTGCATTAAAAAAAAGTGGTCTATATTCATTTTCTCTACCCTTTAACACCCACTGCACTTAGTCCCTGGAATGAAGTTTCTAATGCCAGTTATTACAATTTTTCTCATCGAGAGCTTCTGATTTGGTCAAACCCAATGGCCTCATTTTACTTCTCATCCCAACTTAACCTCTTGGTGGCATTTGATGTTGACTACTTCCCGTTTGGAATCTGTTCTTATATGGCCTTCCCCTGAGT